>NW_027492317.1:67500-422500 GCF_021521415.1 Bidens hawaiensis | reverse complement strand
AAAAGTGAATAAGAAAGTCAAACACAAGAAACTTACTCGTGCAGACACACAGCCAGCCAAGGCCATGGGAACCGTGTACATCATACTAGCAATATCCCAGTCCCCGCCACTGCCAACCGTGGATTCTCTAAATATCCAGCAAGCACGGTCACGATCTCATACCACCACCACTCCAAACATATTCCCATACAACTCGTCACAGACACCTTCACCAATTCGTAACCACCGCAACACCACCCACCCCATCACCACCACCATCACGTAATTCAACGGCACGTGAAACGCAACCGCTATCAAGCTACACCACATCATCGGTTTCGTCACCCCCTGTGACCGTAGATAAACCCGTAACGGCTGTAACAAACAGTTTGTTACCAAATCCGGTAACGAGTAAACACAGTACGTCGCAGCCATTGACGTGATCTCAACATCCTGTCCCATTAATAACATAATAGGCTCTAGATTAATCCATAACAAACCAATAGGTATAATTGCTATCAGTAAAATGAACACCATGCGAACTAGCGAAACAGATAACAACTCCCACTTGTTACTCCCGTTGCTTCCGTACGCTTGGCTGCACACTGGCTCTAGTCCGGACGCTAGTCCCACTAGAACCGAGTAGCCGGTTGAAGAAACACCAGTCGAACCCCTACAGATTACGAGTAACCTGAGGGTTAGATAGACGTTTCCCACGAGGGGTTAATTCCGGCAAGATGGTTCTTCCGATAACCTGCAAAACAGACACCGTGAGCTCGTCACTAAGAAAGGGGGGGGGTTCCTCCTTGTGACCACCCTCCGGCGTGAGAATCAGTCTATATTACTCTTTGAATATAAAAGTATATTAAGAATACTAGAGCAGTTATCAGGTAAATTATACAAGATATTAGATGATGAAATGATAATACCATTTGGTGTCTTTTATAGCCGAAGGTGGGTTTCCAAGGAGGTTTAGCCGGCCTATTACTCTGCCAACTGTGGCCTACACGCGTGCTCTGCTGGTAATTGGTGGATAGGTAGCGGCTGATAGTGACCAGGCGTGCTGTTCACTTTTCCTTTTCCACCAACTACAGGCTAGGCACGTGGTATGGCAGGAGTTGGTGAGCAGACGGCGGCTATTGGTCACAGTGCTGTGGCGTGCTGTCTGCCATGCTGCTGTCAGTGAGCTGTCGTATCCGTGGTCAGATCTTTTGTCCATACCTCGTCAGGTATCACACAAAAGATCCTCCATTATTATACGGACTGGCTTATTTAGGCGGGAGTTTTCCCCCTCCCGCCTTTATGCGGGAATGTTCCCGACTTTGCTCATTCCTTCTTCAGGTGACTACTGAATTATTATGAGTGTTAAGCCTTATGCGTGTAGCCATGCTGCGCGGGTGGCCAGTCCCTGATGGCGGGTCTCCGCACCTGCGGGAACAGGCGGGTACTTGGAAACCATAGGGAGGCATTTCCTGCGGGACCAGCTTGCGTACCGCATGTGAGGTCGTCACAACTCTGAGCGTGGTGGGTCCTGCGGGTTTGGTAGGTCGCGGCGCAGACGTCCTTATGGTGAAGTCTGCGGGTTCAACTGCGCAGACGTCCGTAAAGAGTCTTGCGTGTTCAACTGCGCAAACGTCTCCTTTTAAGGTGAGTCTTGCGGGTCCTAACCACCTCTGCTGGGACCTACCTCTTCAAGTCCCCCCAGTCCAATGTTCTTCTCATGAATGTTTAATAAAGTGAGGTGAACTTTTGGACTTAAGCAAGGGGTTTTTGAAAAGGGTTTAGTTTTATGGGTTTTCCGCGGGAAGTCTTACCCACGGGTTTCCCAATGTCACGCAGAATTTCCCAATGTTCTGCTTGATCTTTGGGATGATGCGGATAGGTCTGTAACCTCCCCGCAAGTCAGGAGCGTTTAGAACCCTTTGTGTAGATTCTTCATGAGGTCTTGGTGGTTTTGAACATAGTGATCAATCATGTTATAACCACCAACTCCATCCTGAAGTTTCAAACAATCTAGTTCTTGACGTTCCCGCTATGCGGGGATGTTATTCCCGTTTCTGCAAGCATGGCCCATAAGATCCTTCTTGGTTTCAATTCCTGTGGAGTGCTCGGTATGCGAAGGGTTTTGCCTTGACGCTGTACCCGCACTTCGTCTTAATAGTTACTTTACTCCCAAGGTATCCCTGGCGTCAAATCCCTGCAGGTGCTAGGTACGTGAAGGGTTTTGCCTTAACACTGTATCCGCGCCTGTCTTATGGTTGCCGAGGTGTTCCTGGCTTTTAATCCCCTGCGGGCGCTAGGTATGTGAAGGGTTTTGCCTTAACACTGTACCCGCGCCCGACTTACAATTGGGTGCCGAGGTATGACTTTTTACGGGGGTTAGGTATGTGAAGGGTTTTGCCTTAACACTGTACCTGTGCCCGTTTGGGTGGATTGCCAAGATATTCTCGGCTTCACTTCCCTGTGGGTGTTAGGTATGTGAAGGGTTTTGCCTTAACACTGTACCCGCACCCAACCTTATAGTCGGGTTTTTTCGGTTTCCGTTCCCTGCGGGTGCTAGGTATGTGAAGGGTTTTGCCTTAACACTGTACCCGCACCCAACCTTATAGTCGGGTTTTTTCGGTTTCCGTTCCCTGCGGGTGCTAGGTATGTGAAGGGTTTTGCCTTAACACTGTACCCGCACCCGGCTTCATAGTTGGGTTTTCTTGGCTTCTGTTTCCTGCGGGTGCTAGGTATGTGAAGGGTTTTGCCTTAACACTGTACCCGCAGCCGACTTACGGTCAACTGGATAGCCGGGGTAAGGGGTTTTTCCCGCTTACTTTTCGAATCTTTTTGAATCTTTGAAATTTGAAGAGTTGGTGAAAGGATAAGAACAGCCGTCGTGCGACGGTTTCTTCTGACTGGGTCAGGACGTGCTGGAAGTTATGGCGACGTGACATTATATGGTCATTCCAGACGCTTTTTACGGCGCGTGGGCGCGTGGCCGCAAGATTAATGGCACTCGTCCTTTCAACAGCTGTTGCCAGCTTGCCTGGTGCCACATGTCACGGTTTCATTGCACCTTCAATTTCTCTCTCCTCCGCATTAAATTCATCGCATTAATTGTGATCACTATATAAAGGGGAAGAGGGTCCTTTGTAATTCACACCTTCACTTCTTCTCTTCATCTCTAAGGCGATTTCTGGTGAATACTCCTTTATTCAGTTGAGCGTTCCTCCGAAATCGTTTCTTCTTCCTCTGCAATATGTCTTCCCATGATGCTGAAGCTTTAGTCGACGATAAGAGTACTGCTGGCGAGTGCCAGTGTGCTCTACCTGTCGATCTGTACCAGTACGTCGTCAGGAAATTCATGCTTGAGTCTCTTGAGCCTGAGTTTCCTGAACCCAGCAGACTGTGTACGATGCCCCCAGCGGCAAGATCGGGGTATATGCTGCATTCTTCGTTTATGGGAACCTTAGGTTCCCATTGACAAAGTTTGTGTACCGTGTCTTGGAGAGGCACGGTGTGCACCTGACCGAGGTGCATCCGATGGCGATTGCCAAGATTCAGCACTTCGAGTGGGTGTGCCGGATTCTGGGCATTGAGCCCTATGTGGACCGCCTGATGACCTTCTATACTTGGAGGTGCATCCAGGGGTGGTACACCCTGACAACCCGGATCAAGGGTTTGAAGATTTGCGCAACCGAGCGCAGTCTCCGTTCGTGGAAGCGGGAGTTCTTCTACATTTCTGCCCGCGCCATCCCCATTGCCATGAAGTTTAAAAATGGCCAAGCAATTCCGAGCCTTTACGCCACCAACTACCAGGAGGCGGAATGGTTTTCGAAGATATCCCGGGTCCAATCTCCGGTTTACCGGTTTGCGGAGTCCTGGATGGTGATGCTGGGGATGAGCTGGGTGTGGAAGGAGGCGTCTCGGGTTCCCATCCTTCTCGAATATGGTTTGAACTCTATTCCTTATGGTATGTCTTGTCTTTCTTGCTGATACGAGTTTGTCTTCTAACTGTTTCTTTTTTTTTTTTAGAGGGGAACGATTTGGAGTCGCTCCTGTACCCGCGGGAAGCTGACGGTCCCGCGCGGATGGGTACTCGTGCTCTAGACGAGAACGAGTTACCCATCCTGGAACAAACAGCGGATCGGTTTGTGGAGGTCTATCCGCTGGGCCACGAGATCCTGAGCCACCGGCGGCCAGGTAAGGCGTTATTCTATCCTCAACCCCTCAATGCTGTACCTGCTGCTGGAATTCCTGACATCCCGTCTTCTTCTGAGGAATCCGCAGATGGTCCTCCGTTGGTGCGGAAGAAGGAGGCTGCCGGCGGAAAAGGGAAGGAGAAGGCGGCCTCCACAGCCGATCCAGTGCTCCTATCTGACACTGAGTCAGATAGTGAAGAGGTGGCGGGGAACCCCGGTGGTGAGAAGACCACTGCTCCGGAGGCTACGACTGTTACCTCCGGAGAACCAATGACGACGACGGTGACCGGCATCAAGAGACCGGCTCCATCGGGTTCGTCCCCGCCCGTCCGTACGTTCAGGCTCAAGAAAACCCGTAAGTACAAACATCCTTCTTATCTTTGTAGATTTATCATATTTCATGAATTTATTGAAACACTTATCTTCTTGTGCAGGTGTGGATGTTGACGCATTCCAGGGTGTAGCGCAGAGGAGTACCTCTCCGCCAATGACGGTAGGCTCGGTCAGCCTACCCGAGGCGTCGACCCAGGCGCCTGCGCCTGCTTCCGCTGGATCAGTTGCTCACTCCTTTGAGCCGACTGTTTCAGCTGAGATGACGTCACCGCCGGCGGTGAGTGCGATTTTTACAGCATCTTTCACCGAGCCGGCGGTTACAATTGCTGCGGATTCCGCGGCGGCGACCACGGCGGCGACCACGGCGGCCGCTACTATGCCTTCGCCACCGGCAACGACGGCCGGCCCATCAGGTACGCGCGGGGCTTCTCGCCAATCTTTGTCACCTTCCCATCTGCCCGACCTTTTGGATGGATTTCCCTTAGGTTCAGGCGATGGGTTTGGTGGCTATCGGCCTGTGATCGACCCTACAGGTGCGTAGGGTTCTTTTGGCCTTTCTTATATATTTCTTCATCTTTTCCTAACTGCTTTGTTTCTTTTGCAGTGTCGGATTCCAATGAAGTGTATGTTCCGCGATGGAACATCCGCCGAGGAACAACCCTTCGTACCCCTGTGGAGTGCGTGGAATGGGCTCGCCACGCTGCTCCCCATGGTGCGTTGGGGGAAGCTATGGCTAGCTACCAGGAGGGTAGGCTAACCAATGAGCTTCGGGTTCTCCAGGCCCGGATGCAGCCGCGTTCGAGCTGCTTTGTCGTGAAAACGACAAGTTGAAAGCAGCTCGCGCCAAGGAAGTATCTCAAGCGCGGGCTCTTCGGGAGGAGAACCAACAGCTGTCCGCAGCTGCTGCGGAGAAGGAGAAGGCCTTCAAGGCCCTCGAGGTTGAGGTTCAAGCGCGACTCGAGGCCCGCTCCAAGGCTGCCCAAGCTGTTAACGAACAGCTTCGGCTGGCTAAGGAGACTGCGAGGAACGCAACCGAGAGGGCCACCAAGGCTGAAGCCGTTGCTGAGCCTTTACGCGTGGAGAATGAGGAGCTCAAGGCCAAATTAGAGGCTCTCCAACGTGCTCATGATGCCTTGGCGATGGAAGATGCCAAGAAGCTCCAGGAGATCTTGGACCAGAGGGGCGTGCTTGACCATACCGAGCGGAAGCTTAAGGGCGTCGAAGAGGCTGCCGCAAAGGAAGTGCTACTTGCCAACCTTAACAAAAGCGAAGCCGAACGCGCCTGCACCCAAGCTCAAGCCGCCCTTCAAGAAGCTCTGGTTGCCAAGGAATGGCTTCTTCGAGAAGCGTTGTCTCAGGTATGTTTAGCTTTACGTCTTCACGCTTTCCTTTGTACATAGAAAAGGTTTTGACACTTAAATATTTCTTTGTAGGTTGTGCATCGGGTCTTCTCAGAGACTACTTACGATGATGCCATGAGCGCAGCCCTCAACGCTTCTCATGAGGATGGGGAAAAGGCCGGCTTCCTGCTTGGTCTAGGGTTCGTTGAGAAAGGCATCCCGCCTTCCAACTTCCCTTTGTTCGATGTGGACACCGAAGCTGCATATGACCAAGCGGTGAACCAATATGCCGCCTTCCCGCATCCGGTGGTGGAGAAGGTGAACGAAGCCGCTGCCGCTGATGATGGACTTGCTATCCTCAGAGCTTTTCTTGAACCGCCACGCTCTACTGATGGGGCGGGTCCAAGTGGAAGTGGTCCTGAAGCTTGATTCTGAAGATCCCTTCCCGCTGCTAGGATAGACTAGATTTTGTTTTCTTGTAGGCGGGTAGTTACCCGGCCAATCTTGTAATATATCTTTTGAGAAATACAAATCTTTTTTGCGGATAAGACTGTTATTTCCTTCTTTGGGTTCATTGCTTTATAAACCTTATATGACGTGCATACTTAGTTTAAATTAGCAATTTTCCAAGTGTTTAGAATAGGTTAACCTTGAACGTGGTTGACAATAGGTTGAAGTTTTGCTTCCCCCTTTGTGATTGTGCGGATAGGACCGTCACTTGCACTTGGCAGGATGGCTAAACTTTACCTATGTCTGACATGCGCATAGGTTTTTCCTTATCCTTTCAGAATGACTTTTAACCGTTCGACGCGCGTTTGTTAATGGGTTAGTGTTCAGCTTCCGCTACCAGGATTCATGCGGATAGACCGGCACTTTCACATAGTGGGATGGCTCACCTTTTCCCCTTTAACTGACCTGCGTGAAGGTTTGATGCCTTTGGGTTTATGCGGGTTTTGCCGCCTTCCCCACGCAACGATTCTTCACTTGATGCGGTGACTACCGGCATTAGTGTTCGAATCGACCGTTCAACGCGCGGTTGTTAATAGGTTAGTGTTCAACTTCCTCTACCAGGATTCATGCGGATATACCGGCACTTTCACATAGTGGGATGGCTGAACTTTCCCCTTTAACTGACCTGCGTGAAGGTTTGATGCTTTTGGGTTTATGCGGGTTTTGCCGCCTTCCCCACGCAACGATTCTTCACTTGATGCGGCGGATACCGGCATTTCCATGTGCAAAGTTCATAAAATATAAATGTAAAATCATCAGCTTCAATTTGAAGGAGAATCGTTTCCATTAGAAGTGGCTCTAGGCCTTTTTTCTTTACAAATTTGGAATTGATCTACATACAAACTGTGTAATTGAGCTCCCATTAGACGTGGCTTGGATGGGAGCACCATCGAGCCGACATGTATCTTGTTCGGGATCTCGTTGTTTACGCAGTATGTAGTCTCCATTGAAGCTGCGATTTTATTCATGCGCTTCCCCAGCTGGGGTTCACGCATCAGCCTGCTCGACGCTCACTTCGCCACAAGGTGCGCGAGTGTCCCGTCCTTGACAAATGCTTCGACCAAGTCCTTTACGTCTAAGCATTCTTCAGTGTTGTGACCTTTGGTTTTGTGGAAATCACAATACTTTCTCCGATCAGCATTGTGGCGATGTCGGATATATGGAGCCTTTGGCGAATATCTCGGTCACACTCTTTGTGAGTGGCGTCCACCTGGAGTTCTTCTCCGGTTTCACGTTATCCCTTCCGCCCAACCGATGTTGCAAGCTGGACGGGGTGTCAAAGTTTACCCTTGACTGCCAAATGCCCAGCTTCCGTTTTTTGTTTAATCGGGCGGTAAGGACCTTGTTTTCCCTCGTTTTCTGGGTGTAGAGGTTCGTACTCTGCGGAAGATCTCTACCCAGTTGCCTCTCAGTTTCCGCAAAGCGTTTAGCTGCGGTCATGATGGCATCCCATGTGGATGGCATGCCATCTTTGCCCATTAGAGTGCGGATGAGTTCCGGGTCGTTTGCGCCTTGGATGAAAGCGGCGCGAACGAGATCTTCGCTAACGTTGCCCAGGCTTAGCTTCTTCGAGTTGAAGCGAGTGATGAAGTCAGGCAAAGATTCTTCCTCCTCTCGGACGCACTTGAGGATTGTCCACTGCTCCTCAGTGTACTTTCTTTGCTGACTAAAGTGTTGGCTGAACTTCTGTTGGAAGTCCGCCCAATCGTAGATGTGGTGGACCGGTAGACGGTCGAACCACGCTCTGGCTGCTCCGACCAGCGTCATTTGGAACATATAACACCACGTGGGTTCCGTCCAGTTACTGACGGTCGCACCCGCTATGAATCTGTTCAAGTGATCGTCAGGGTCGGAAATACCATCATACGTGCCTATGTTGGACATTTGTTTGGCACTTCTTGGGGCGATTGCTTCCGCAATGTCCCTCGCGAATTTGGACGTTCCCGCCCTTGCCGCAGTTGGCGTAAATGTTTTGGAGAAGTCCCGTGGGCTGTTACCTACGTTTATTGGACTGAATGCTTCTCCAAAACGCCTTCTCGGTTGGGAATCCGTTTCTTTACGCTTCCCTTTCGCCTTATGACGAGGGTTCGCATCTTCCTCGGATTCCTCCGAATCATCGTCGTATTCGAATTCTTCTACTTGTTGGAGTGAACGTAAAAGTTCATCCAACTCAGCTTGAAACTCTCTTTGACGTGCTTCGGCCCATGCTTTAACCTCATCGAGTGTTTGGCAGGGGAGCCTCGTCTGTTGATTTTCTAACTGGGTATCGGTGAATCCCAGTGTCTGATTATTTACTCCACTTGCCCCGGCTTGGGTAGCAGGGGTAGTGTTCGTAAAGTTTGTGTACTCGGTATTCCCCCTTATAGCTGGGGTTGTAGTTACCGGAGTCTCTTGGTTACTTGGTTTCGGGACCGGAGTATCCTTAACCATCTTTCCAGAAGTTTTGAAAAAACTGGAGAAAAATAAAGTTCTAGCTTTATGCACGGATGGCGCCAATGAAGAAACACCAGTCGAACCCCTACAGATTACGAGTAACCTGAGGGTTAGATAGACGTTTCCCACGAGGGGTTAATTCCGGCAAGATGGTTCTTCCGATAACCTGCAAAACAGACACCGTGAGCTCGTCACTAAGAAAGGGGGGGGGGGGTTCCTCCTTGTGACCACCCTCCGGCGTGAGAATCAGTCTATATTACTCTTTGAATATAAAAGTATATTAAGAATACTAGAGCAGTTATCAGGTAAATTATACAAGATATTAGATGATGAAATGATAATACCATTTGGTGTCTTTTATAGCCGAAGGTGGGTTTCCAAGGAGGTTTAGCCGGCCTATTACTCTGCCAACTGTGGCCTACACGCGTGCTCTGCTGGTAATTGGTGGATAGGTAGCGGCTGATAGTGACCAGGCGTGCTGTTCACTTTTCCTTTTCCACCAACTACAGGCTAGGCACGTGGTATGGCAGGAGTTGGTGAGCAGACGGCGGCTATTGGTCACTGTGCTGTGGCGTGCTGTCTGCCATGCTGCTGTCAGTGAGCTGTCGTATCCGTGGTCAGATCTTTTGTCCATACCTCATCAGGTATCACACAAAAGATCCTCCATTATTATACGGACTGGCTCATTTAGGCGGGAGTTTTCCCCCTCCCGCCTTTATGCGGGAATGTTCCCGACTTTGCTTATTCCTTCAGGTGACTACTGAATTATTATGAGTGTTAAGCCTTATGCGTGTAGCCATGCTGCGCGGGTGGCCAGTCCCTGATGGCGGGTCTCCTCACCTGCGGGAACAGGCGGGTACTTGGAAACCATAGGGAGGCATTTCCTGCGGGACCAGCTTGCGTACCGCATGTGAGGTCGTCACAACTCTGAGCGTGGTGGGTCCTGCGGGTTTGGTAGGTCGCGGCGCAGACGTCCTTATGGTGAAGTCTGCGGGTTCAACTGCGCAGACGTCCGTAAAGAGTCTTGCGTGTTCAACTGCGCAGACGTCTCCTTTTAAGGTGAGTCTTGCGGGTCCTAACCACCTCTGCTGGGACCTACCTCTTCACCGGTGATGTTAGTAAACCCTAACGACAACGAACCACCGGCTAACTCCAAGCTACCAAGACAGTTCATTGCGGTTATTGGTATCGCCATCGACATGAGCTCCTTTAGCTCATCAATCACCTGTAAAATGAATATAATTATATAATTACTCTATGATGTAATTACATAATTACTCTACTTGTATATATAATTACTCTACTTGAGTTTTATGTAAAATGAAAGTAATTACGTAATTGCTTTATAATGTAAATACATAATTATTCTACCTGTATATATAATTACTCTCCTGTATTCTCATGTTTAACACTGTATTTTACCTGAAAACTCTCCCAATATATATATAAATAGTAGTCAACAAATAGTTGATTAAGTAATACTGAAGATCAAGCATAGATTAAACCTGTGAGGTGGTAAACGTAAAGCCTTTGTTGCGGCTAAGCGAGTGCGAATTAAAGGCTTTCATGGATTTGCTTATCTGCAAGCAAACACACGTTAAGAAGATATTAATGAATTGAAGAAACACTAATCGACCCCGGGCAGATTACGGATAATCTGGGGGTTAAATAGATGTTTCCCACGAGGGGTTAGACCCGGCAAAGATGGTTCTACTGATAACCTGCAAAACAGACACCGTGAGCTCGTCACTGAGAAGGGGGGGGGGGTACCTCCTTGTGACCACCCTCCGGCGTGAGAATCAGACTAGATTGCTCTTGAATATAAGTGTATATTAAGAGAATGACTAGAGCAGATATCAGGTATAAGATATAAGATGAGATGAGATGAGATGATAATACCATTCCAAGGTGTTGGAGTATTTATAGCCGAAGGTAGGTTTCCAAGAAGGTACAGCCGGCTGAATAGTGTTCCTGTTCTGCCAACTGTGGGCTACGCACATGCCATGCTGGTAGTTGGTGGGTAGGCAGCGGCTGATAGTGACCAGGCCGGCTGTGTACTATTCCTGTTCCACCAACTGCAGGCTATGCACGTCCTCCGACAGGTTGGTGAGTAGGCAGCGGCTAATAGTGATACAGTACAAGAGCGTGCTGCTCGTCATACTGTCGTAAGTGAGCTGTCGTATCTTTGGTCAGATCTTTTGTCCATACCTCGTCAGGTACAGTACAAAAGATCCTCCCGTATCGTACGGACTGGCTCATTTGGGCGGGAGTATTCCCGGCTTTGCTCATTCCTTCTTCAGGTGACATTACTGAATTATTATGAGAGCTAAGTGCCTTGTGCGTGTAGCTTTGCTGCGCAGGTAGCCTTCCCTGATGGCTTGTATCCGCAGCTGCGGGAACAGGCGGAGTACTTCACCATTGGGAGGCTTTTCCTGCGGGAACAGCTTGCGTACTGCGCGTAAGGACGTCACGTCTCTGAGCATGGTGGGTCCTGCGGATCCAGTTGGTCTCGGCGCATACGTCCCTTTAAGTTAAGTCTTGCGGGTTCAACTGTAACACCCCGACCAAAGGCGGATTATACATCGGGGCGCCACATATTGTTTCATTACTCGTGACACTATTGGGTGTCAATATTTAATAAATACATTCATTCGCGCACGCGCAGAGTAAACACAAGATAACATAAATCATCATAAATCAATATATTATAAATCATAATATTCGAACAGCAAAAACTTGTCTTGATACATTTTAATCTAGGTCCAAAATAAAGAAAACTTCCTATGTGTCCACAAGCTCCAAAATAGCTACTGCAAACCTGAACATGTGTTAAAATAAACGTCAAACACTTGCGTGTTGGTGAGAAATCAAGTTTAATACAATACATAGATAACAATAAATCTGCGCGCAACATGTGTATGTCTGGTTTTCAACAAGGGTGTAATCTGATCGGGACCAACTCTAAGAGACAAGACTGCCAGTGCTCACAATTGAGCTCACAAACAAGACTAACTGTGCAAGTGTAACAAAAGAGAAAATCATAAACGAATGTTCTCCCGTGTTCATCTAATGGTACCATGAAAACTGCGGAATAGACCGACAAGACGGTTAATGATCCACACATACAAATAAACAGCCAAGTCTACGTCCTCAACACATGGGATACTGCGCGACTAAAGTTCATAAACAAGTTTAAGACTCTAAGTTTGTATGAACACATGAACATCCCAAAACATTAAAAGCAAAAAGGGATTAGGTACGAGATTACTCACTTGATAATCGGTGCGGTGTAAGATAAAGCAAGAACCAACTTTAAACAAGCACAAGTTAACCTATAAATAAGATTGTTGTTTTAATGATTTGTTTTAAGTCTTGATTATAAGTTAGCATAATTAATAAGTTATTATATATAATATATTACCGGAAAACAGGGCAGAGGAGAGGAGAAAACGGAGGCAGAGAGGGAGGCGGCAGAGAGAGCAAGGAGGAGGTCAGGAGAGAGTAAGTGTTTTGTGTGTGTAGTGTTAGGAAAAATAATACTATTATTTATAGAGAAACCCTAGGAGACATAAATCCAGAAAAAAGGGAAAAGATTCCAAGACAAACAGAACAAGACAAAACAAAAGATAACAAAAGATATCAAAAGATATGGCAGCTGCAGGGGGCAAGATAAAGCTGTCAGGGAACAGTAAAAAAAAGCATGGGCGGTTCAGATAAAGGTACTGGTCAAGCATGGCAAAAGCAGATCTCAAAAGATAATGTCAGTCACTTTTTCTACCAACCAATGGGGTTGGTACGCATGCTGCGCCGAAAGTAACTATTCAGACATTAGATAGGTTAGGTCAACAGCTCAGAAGAAAAGACATTACAAAAGCAAACGGCTAGAATAAACAGAAGACTAGACTAAAGGGTCAAGCGCGAGAAGGCTGAGTGCGCGAGCGCGAAGGCTGGCACAACAAACCTTAGCGTGCTGCGGGAAGAATCACAAATCCTTAGCGCGCTGCGTGAAGAACCTGGAATTCTAAGCGCATCGCGGGAAGAACATGCATTCTTAGCGCGCTGCGAGAAGAGTTCTCTTCACGCATCGCAGGAACAAGATGTCTTCACGCAGGCTTCCATGTAAGGAGTCTGGCGCGTGGAGCTGCAGACATCCTTAGGCGGGAAGAACCAAAGGACAGCAAAGAGTTGAAAGAGGGAAACAAGGCGTAAGGGCGGGACGGCGATAAGAGGGAAAAGAAGGCGGAAAGAGAGAAGGAAGAGGGAGGGGACGGCGGAAAGAAAGAGAGAGAGAGGCGGGAAGGAAATATGTATTATTATTATTAAAAATAAAATATAAGTATAAATAAATATTAAATCACAAAAGAAAGAGATCGGATAAGAGAAACGGGTACCTGGGTCGGGTCGGATCGGGTCAGATGTCACAGTCTCCCCTACTTTAAGAAATTTCGTCCCGAAATTTATCTCGAAGTAGGTTGCGCAGAGAACAGGTGCGGGTACTTGATCTTCATTTGATCTTCCCTTTCCCATGTAAACTCGGCTCCGCGCTTGGACTCCCAGCGAACTTTCACGATAGGGATACGACTGCGCTTGGTTTGCTTAACCTCGCGATCCATAATCTCAACAGGCTTCTCAACGAAATGCATAGTTTCATCAACTTGAACTTCATCAAGTGGAATGTGAAGGTTCTCGTCAGCTAAACACTTCTTGAGATTGGATACATGGAACGTTGGATGCACATTACTGAGCGCGGGCGGCAGGTCAAGTCCGTAGGCAACTTTTCCCACACGCGCGAGAATCTTGAATGGACCAACATAACGAGGAGCAAGCTTACCCTTCTTCCCAAAGCGGACAACACCTCTCCAAGGCGACACTTTGAGGAGAACAAGATCACCAACTTGAAATTCGAGAGGCTTCCGCCTACGATCTGCGTAACTCTTCTGTCGGCTCCTGGCAGTCAGCAGATGATCACGGATCTTGGCGATTTTATCAGATGTCTCTTGAACAAGTTCGGGTCCTGTGATTTGAGTTTCACCCACTTCGCTCCAACAAATCGGGGAGCGGCACTTACGACCGTAAAGTGCTTCAAATGGGGCCATACCGATACTGGAATGATAGCTGTTGTTATAAGAGAACTCGACCAAAGGCAGGTGTGAATCCCAATTACCTCCAAAATCAAGAACACAAGATCGGAGCATATCCTCAAGAGTTTGAATAGTTCGCTCAGACTGACCGTCAGTCTGAGGATGATATGCCGTACTCATGTCCAAGCGAGTTCCTAGCGCAGATTGGAGAGATTTCCAAAAGCGAGATATAAAACGGCCATCGCGATCGGATATGATGCTCAAAGGAGTACCATGGCGGCAGACAATTTCCTTGACATAAAGCTGTGCGAGATGCTCAACACGGTAGTTTTCACGAATGGGCAGAAAGTGAGCAGATTTAGTCAATCGATCCACTATTACCCAAATGCTATCATGTTTGCTTGCTGTCAAAGGTAACTTGGTAATAAAGTCCATCGCTACACATTCCCATTTCCACGTAGGAATTTCTGGTTGTTCGAGCAAACCAGATGGGCGTTGGTGTTCAGCTTTCACTTTAGAACAAGTCAGGCATTTAGCTACGAACACAGCAATATCCTTTTTCATACCGGGCCACCAATAAGTAATGCGCAAATCCTTGTACATCTTATCAGCGCCAGGATGAACGGAATATCGAGATTTGTGCGCTTCACTCAGGATATCAGCGCGAAGATTCTCATCACAGGGAATCCAGATGCGATTAAGATAGCAGAGAATTCTACTCAGATTAGGGACAAAGTGCGCTTCCGCGCCACACGCTAACTCGGCGCGAAGGTTACCATTACTGATGGATGCGCGCTGCGCGTCACGAATACGCGATTCAAGGTTGCTTTGAATCGGCGCGAAGTGAAGCTGGGTGCGCGGCAAGATACAGTTAAGCTGGCAGGGTTTTCGGCTGAGCGCATCGGCTACCACATTAGCCTTACCAGGATGATACCGGATCTCACAATCGTAATCGCTGATGAGTTCGTTCCATCGGCGTTGTCTCATGTTGAGTTCCTTTTGATCAAAGATATGCTGAAGGCTTTTATGGTCAGTGTAGAGGATACACCTAGTACCATAAAGGTAGTGTCTCCAGATCTTCAAGGCAAAAACAACTGCACCAAGTTCGAGGTCGTGAGTTGTATAATTCTTTTCATGAACCTTAAGTTGCCTTGATGCGTAAGCGATAACCTTGCCTCGTTGCATAAGAACACAACCGAGACCTTGGTTGGATGCATCGCAATACACGACAAAATCATCATTACCCTCAGGTAGCGCAAGAACAGGAGCTTCACATAACAAACGCTTGAGCGTTAGAAAGGCTTCTTCTTGCTTCGAGCCCCAAATATAAGGTTTACCTTTGTGCGTTAGAGCTGTTAAAGGCAATGCGATCTTTGAGAAGTTCGAAATGAAACGCCGGTAATAACCAGCTAAGCCCAGAAAGGAACGGATCTCAGAAGGAGAGGATGGCGTAATCCAGTTCTTGATTGCTTCAATCTTGGATGGGTCGACATGAATACCCATCTTGTTTACAACGTGACCAAGAAACTGTAATTCATCAGACCAGAATTCACACTTGGAAAGCTTAGCATAGAGCTGCTCGGTTCGGAGCTTTTGCAATACCAATCGGAGATGTTGCTCATGCTCGGCCTTGGTCTTAGAATACACCAGAACATCATCGATAAACACAATCACGAATTTATCCAAGAAAGGCCTACACACCCGATTCATTAGATCCATGAAAACGGCGGGTGCGTTGGTTAAACCGAAGGACATGACCAAGAATTCAAAATGGCCATAACGAGTTCGAAAAGCAGTCTTCGGAACATCTTCATCGCGGATGCGCAACTGGTGATAGCCAGAGCGGAGATCAATCTTCGAGAAACAAGAGGCACCTTGGAGTTGATCAAAGAGGTCGTCAATACGCGGTAAGGGATACCGGTTTTTAATGGTGAGTTTGTTCAACTCGCGGTAATCAATACACATGCGAAACGATCCATCTTTCTTTTTAACGAACAACACCGGAGCACCCCAGGGCGAAGAGCTAGGGCGAATGAATCCTTTAGCAGTCAACTCTTGAAGTTGGCTGGCCAATTCTTGCATCTCAGCGGGCGCAAGACGATAAGGAGATTTAGCAACGGGGGAAGCACCAGGGACAAGATCAATACGGAACTCAACTTCACGAGCGGGAGGGATACCAGGAAGATCATCAGGAAAAACTTCAGGGAAATCACGCACAACAGGGATATCGCGAAGCTTCTTCTCTTCGACAGGTTTAACCACATGAGCTAAGAATGCAATACACCTTTTCCGCATGAGTCTTTGGGCTTCGGCGCAAGACATAAGTTTAAGACCGCGGGAGGGTTTTTCGCCGTAGATGTGAAGATCACCATTTTCTCGAGGTATGCGAATCATCTTCTTGGCGCAAATAACTTCGGCGCGATTATTCGAGAGCCAGTCCATACCAATAATAACATCAAAGCTTCCAAGAGGCATAGGGATGAGGTCAATCAGAAAATCGTTTTCGTTAAGGTTAAGCGTGCAATCTTTAATCACAGAGTTAATTAAAACAGTTTCACCGTTAGCCAATTCAACTGAAAAATCTTCTTTTAAATCGTTGCGCGGTCGCGCAAGCTTCTGCTCGAAGGCGCGAGAGATAAAACTTCGATCGGCGCCAGTATCAAAAAGTACAGAAGCATAAAATCCGTTAAGCAAAAATGTACCATTAACTACGTCATTATTCGCTTGCGCTTGGTGCGCGGTTATGTTAAAAGCTCGTCCACGCGTCACTTGGTTTGAAATCTGGTTCACCGGATTCGCTTGTGTGATTTGCACTTGTAGTCTCGGGCACGCGTTCCGGAAATGACTGGGATCACCGCAGTTAAAGCACGATCTGGGTCGTGGGTTTTGGTAGATTGATTGTGGGTTCTGCGGGTAGACTGGTGGTGTTGGCGCAATTGGATTGGCGGGAAGGACTCTACAGTTCTCAGCAGTGTGACCAGTACGGCCACATCGGTTACAAAGTCGACACGGGGTTTGGGTTGGGTGGTGAAATCTACAGGTTGGGCAAAAGGGATGGTTTCCTGTGTAAGGTTTCTTAGTTGGCGGGGCAGGGAGTGCTGGATTGGTTAGGGCATAGTTGTGAACTACAGGGGGAGTTGGGTAAGCTGACAGAGGGTTAGGCGCGTAAACTGGGGGTTGGTATGCGGGTTGCTGGACAATGGGCGGGTTGGTAAGCGCATAGGCCTTGCGCCTGCGCTTGAGGTTGTTACGGTTTGAGGGTTCAGGTTTGGTTTCTGTTGGTTCAGGGACAGTCTTGGTGAGTTTGGTCTTTTCTGTTCCCCGCAGGAACAGGGTTCCTGCTCTGACATGGTTGTCGCTGAGCACAGCGGCCAATTCGATGGCGTCAGAGAGGGTAACTGGGTTTCTGGCCCACACAGAATCTTGAATTTCCATGGGGAGACCCCCAAGGAATTTCTCTATGGCTCGGCGGGAAGGGGTAACAAGGTGAGGGACAAGCAGGCTTAGTTCATGGAAGCGCGTCGCGTACTCGCGCGCTTCACCGCTGTATTGCTTAAGATTCCAAAATTCCTCCTCCAGGCGCTTAACTTCGTTGGGAGGGCAGAATTCTCGCGTAAGAATTTCCTTAAATTCCTCCCAGAGCATGCTGGAAGCAGCTTCTGCGCCACGCGCATGAGCTACTCCATTCCACCACGTAAGCGCTCTGGATTCCAGGACACTGGAAGCATATAGGGTTCGTCTGTCTGAGGGGCATTGGGTGTGGAGGAAAGTGTTTTCTATTTTCTCAAGCCACTGGAGCATCACGGTGGCTCCTTCAAGACCTGTGAACTTTGGAGGGTTACCCGCGTTAAAGGACTTAATGTTATAACTCGAGGTGTTGTTTTGGCTCAAGGCTTGGGCTATCGCGGCGGCCATTTCCTGGGAACGTTGCTGTCTACGCATGCGCGAGGCTTCTCTTCTCTGAAATCGGCGAGATAGCGGAGACATTCTATAAAAATTTTAATTTTAGTTAATATCTTGGTTTTAGCGCAAAGTTTTAATCTTATAAAGCTTGGTTTCACGGAGTCAGTTTCAGTCAACAGTTAAAGTAAAATAAATGATCCTAAATGCAGACTTAATAAAGGTAACAAATTCGAATCAAGAATCGACAATTCATGTATCACCATGACTTTCCGAATTCCCAATTTAAAATATACGAGCAAACGAGTATTGGAGATTGACGATTCATGTATCACCATGACTTTTCAATCCTCAATATAAAACATACAAGAAAATGAGTATTGGAGGTTGACAATTCATGTATCACCATGACTTTTCAAGTCTCCAACCTCAGAACATAATCGTAAATGGAAATTGAAAATCAACTATTCATGTATCACCATGACTTTTCGGATCTTCAAATCCCAACAAACGAATAGGCAAGAAAAATCAATAAAAATCGAAATTCAGCAAAAATCGAAATATCGCGAAATAAAACATAAAATCATATACTGCGCAAGTGCGAGCATATTCATAAATAACGAGTAATTAACAATAAGCGTGCAAACATGAGATTTCTCTCATGCGCGAGAAGGGACTCTTAGGTATTCTAGGCCGTTACGTCTAACCACCTATCCTAAAGTCAACGAGCTCTGATACCAATCTGTAACACCCCGACCAAAGGCGGATTATACATCGGGGCGCCACATATTGTTTCATTACTCGTGACACTATTGGGTGTCAATATTTAATAAATACATTCATTCGCGCACGCGCAGAGTAAACACAAGATAACATAAATCATCATAAATCAATATATTATAAATCATAATATTCGAACAGCAAAAAACTTGTCTTGATACATTTTAATCTAGGTCCAAAATAAAGAAAACTTCCTATGTGTCCACAAGCTCCAAAATAGCTACTGCAAACCTGAACATGTGTTAAAATAAACGTCAAACACTTGCGTGTTGGTGAGAAATCAAGTTTAATACAATACATAGATAACAATAAATCTGCGCGCAACATGTGTATGTCTGGTTTTCAACAAGGGTGTAATCTGATCGGGACCAACTCTAAGAGACAAGACTGCCAGTGCTCACAATTGAGCTCACAAACAAGACTAACTGTGCAAGTGTAACAAAAGAGAAAATCATAAACGAATGTTCTCCCGTGTTCATCTAATGGTACCATGAAAACTGCGGAATAGACCGACAAGACGGTTAATGATCCACACATACAAATAAACAGCCAAGTCTACGTCCTCAACACATGGGATACTGCGCGACTAAAGTTCATAAACAAGTTTAAGACTCTAAGTTTGTATGAACACATGAACATCCCAAAACATTAAAAGCAAAAAGGGATTAGGTACGAGATTACTCACTTGATAATCGGTGCGGTGTAAGATAAAGCAAGAACCAACTTTAAACAAGCACAAGTTAACCTATAAATAAGATTGTTGTTTTAATGATTTGTTTTAAGTCTTGATTATAAGTTAG
This sequence comes from Bidens hawaiensis, assembly GCF_021521415.1. Lineage (NCBI taxonomy): Eukaryota > Viridiplantae > Streptophyta > Magnoliopsida > Asterales > Asteraceae > Bidens > Bidens hawaiensis. Next base: position 403,157 of record NW_027492317.1, on the reverse strand, counting down.
CATAATTAATAAGTTATTATATATAATATATTACCGGAAAACAGGGCAGAGGAGAGGAGAAAACGGAGGCAGAGAGGGAGGCGGCAGAGAGAGCAAGGAGGAGGTCAGGAGAGAGTAAGTGTTTTGTGTGTGTAGTGTTAGGAAAAATAATACTATTATTTATAGAGAAACCCTAGGAGACATAAATCCAGAAAAAAGGGAAAAGATTCCAAGACAAACAGAACAAGACAAAACAAAAGATAACAAAAGATATCAAAAGATATGGCAGCTGCAGGGGGCAAGATAAAGCTGTCAGGGAACAGTAAAAAAAAGCATGGGCGGTTCAGATAAAGGTACTGGTCAAGCATGGCAAAAGCAGATCTCAAAAGATAATGTCAGTCACTTTTTCTACCAACCAATGGGGTTGGTACGCATGCTGCGCCGAAAGTAACTATTCAGACATTAGATAGGTTAGGTCAACAGCTCAGAAGAAAAGACATTACAAAAGCAAACGGCTAGAATAAACAGAAGACTAGACTAAAGGGTCAAGCGCGAGAAGGCTGAGTGCGCGAGCGCGAAGGCTGGCACAACAAACCTTAGCGTGCTGCGGGAAGAATCACAAATCCTTAGCGCGCTGCGTGAAGAACCTGGAATTCTAAGCGCATCGCGGGAAGAACATGCATTCTTAGCGCGCTGCGAGAAGAGTTCTCTTCACGCATCGCAGGAACAAGATGTCTTCACGCAGGCTTCCATGTAAGGAGTCTGGCGCGTGGAGCTGCAGACATCCTTAGGCGGGAAGAACCAAAGGACAGCAAAGAGTTGAAAGAGGGAAACAAGGCGTAAGGGCGGGACGGCGATAAGAGGGAAAAGAAGGCGGAAAGAGAGAAGGAAGAGGGAGGGGACGGCGGAAAGAAAGAGAGAGAGAGGCGGGAAGGAAATATGTATTATTATTATTAAAAATAAAATATAAGTATAAATAAATATTAAATCACAAAAGAAAGAGATCGGATAAGAGAAACGGGTACCTGGGTCGGGTCGGATCGGGTCAGATGTCACATCAACCGCGCAGACGTCCGTTAAGGAGTCTTGCGGGTTCAACTGCGTAGACGTCCCTTTTCAAGGTGAGTCTTGCGGGTCCGACTGGGCTCTGCTGGGACCTACCTCTTCATGAATCTATCAAAATAAGATCAAAGATAGTATATATAAGAAGGTAAGGAATTGAATAATATTAGTGTGAAGATCGAATATATACAGATTTAAGTGGCAAGGAAAAAGAAGGTGAAGAGTATGTGTATAGGGAAGACCAGATGGCATGAATGAATGGAGAATAGAATTGATTTTGCAGAGCTTAATTTATATTATATTATACATGGTTTTGGAATTTATAAAAGTAAATGACTTTTTAGTACATGAGATATTCGTTAAGTTGAGTAACGTATATAAAAGAAACTAGTTCTTTGTGTCATGATCCCCGACCGCTGTCATTGTTAGACATTAACCCTACGTTACCTCCATATCGCCATGGACTTTAACCACTTGAATTCTACAACCCGTCATATCATATTTATTGAAACCGGACTTCCTCTTCCTGTGAACACCCATTGGAACCTACCTCGGATCAAATATGATCAATGACCACATGCGTTGGGAATTCGAGGACGCCACATAATGAGTCTATGACAAGTTGTATCGAGGTTGGTCAATCTAGTCTATCCTTTGCGGATGTCTTGTTGATTAATTAGATATGTGCTTTGAAAGTGTATATGGTTCTCTAACCCCATTGGTAGGTTGGGCACACCCCAACGATGAGTCCATGGTAGGATGAACCAATGATCGATGATGTGAAACGTGTAACATTCCGATTTTGGGACGTATAAATTTGAATCCGTTTTCTTTTTGTTTTTAAATATATACCCTTTATGACTGTCGTTGAATATAAATAATTATGAATACTTGTGAAAACTTTAAATTAAAGTTTAAAATGCTCCAAATATTCATCTCAACCCTCATTAGTGAATCAAACCAACACAATTAATTATCTTCGTAAGCTTTTCAAACCTTAATTTACATACATTTGTTGCAATATAGTCATCTCATGGATTTTGGTTATATTAACTTAAAACTCCTCACATTTGATAAATAGAATCAATTATAGGAGATAATATATTTGGTGTTTATTCTTTAAAGACCATCACAATGATGTCTAGAAACTATTAAACTATCGAGCCGGGGGTCTCACCGGAAGCAGCCTCTCTATCCCTATGGGATAGAGGTAAGGCTGTCTACATCTTACCCTCCTCAGACCCCACCATAGCATTGCTATTGGTGGGATATACTGAGTACGATGATGATGATGATAATGATGAATTCTTGGTAAAGTTTGACATAATTTGACCCATAGCGGAAATTTCCACAAATGAACTTAAGGGACAAATATTGGCAAGTCAGCCATAATTAGTTATGTTTCCTAATTATAAAATGTTTCCTAATTGTTGTGTAATTATAGTAGGTAATATTTTAGCTAGCAAGTTAGGTTCCATATAAACCAAGTCATGGTATGCATATAGAAACATATGTGAGATACAACCGAGTTAGGTTTCATCTAAAGACATACACAAGATGCAATCAGTTAGGGTTCATCAAAGAGTCAAACCGAGTTAAGTTTTGAGAGTTTATAATCAGTTTTCTTAATTAATATAAATCAGAGTTAGTCATTTAGTTTGTGTTTATTTATTGATCGGGACTTAGAAAGGTGGGCTCATCTTACTCTTCAAATGAATGAATTTTTATGGAGTATACATATTCTAAAATTATTATCTGTTTAAAGTGTGGAACTATAGAAACGATATCCCTATTATGTATAAAAGTGATGATATGCTTGTAACTTGTAAGTTAGAATATGCAAGCAATTCCTTGTTATTATGTGCATTGGAACATATCTTTAAATTGTTTGAATGAGACTACGAGTCTCACTAGATATATGCATTTTAATAAGCTTGATATTAAGTAAAAACTCAACAATAAAAGAATATGCTTACTTAGGTCATAGATAAACAAATACTTTTTGCAATAAATTATAAAATAGCTAGTAAGTGCATTAGCGATTCACAAACGTCATAAACTTCACACCTGTCATCTTTCAACAATATAAATGTTTAATTCCACTTAAATCAGTCCTAAACTTCCATATATACTTAATCCGACAATAATGCTTTAATGTGTTAATGCTTTATGAATAATATTCTTAGTTTTTCCCCTTAAAACATAAAAAGATTACACACTCTGTTTTTTTTTTAAACGCAAATATTTTATTAACTTAAAACTTACCAGTAAGAAATTAGACATGGAGAGATAAATTACAAACCGATAAAAAATCGAGCCCCTGGCTGGATTGAATCCTTCTCGATGGAATTCTGTTGGGAAAACACTTTCAAATTAAAACTATTTGTGATTCACAAATGAATTGATAGGATAAAACTCATAATTAAGAGCAAGAATCAAGTATGTAATTTTGTGTGTGTGTTTATGAACCAAAGTAAGAGATTATATGATCAAAACTAGGGATGAGCTCGGGATGGTACCGGTACCGAAAATTCAAAATATTTGATACTGGTATCAAAATGTTCGGTTCGGGTTATCGGTTCGGTACCTGTATTTCGTGCAAATTTTGGGATATATTGGTACCGAATCGTACCGGTACCAGTACTGTACTAATACTGGAAACTAAAAACTTGGTACCGGTTCGGTACCGACGCTACCAAATCAATACCGTAAATGTTCATCTTAATCAAACCTATTATTATTAGGGTTAGGATCTTGACAACAATTAGCATGTTTTGAAATTCAAAACAAAACAAAATTAGATCATGTTGGTTTTCATTTAAACTTATGAATGAAATTTAATTAAATTTCTAATTCGATTTTTGAAGCAACATATGTCCAAACTAAAAACGTTATGGGCTCTGCCCCTTGGACCCTGCTACCAGGTGCGTTGCCCTCATAGAACCCCCATAACTTAGAGGTAATTATAAAAAGATCAAATACGTTTACACCTCGCACCCGACTTATTTAGATTCATTTTAAAATTAACTTGATCAACAAGTTAATACCCAATTACACTAAAATCATTAACAAATTCCCTTCGAGGTGCTTACTTCCACTAGTGGCGGGCAGGCGAAGAGTCCAAAGGACACCTAGCCCGGGACGAGTCAAGCGACATCAAAACTAGAAAACATACACACACGAAACTAGGGGTGACAATCTCAACCCATGGGTTGAATGGGTTGTATCAAAATGTATAAGATGGGTCAGAATGGGTCAAACTAAAAAATGAAAATAATTGAAACAAGTCAAAACGGGTTGACATTTCTTGGTTTTTTTTATGGAACGAGAAAAACAGAGGAATTTTTTTTGTATTTTTACTTTTTAAGTTTTTGATTTATATTTCGAGTTATAATTTTTTATTTATTTTTTTTGAATTTTTTGGTGAGAGGTTTTGAAATGGGTCAAAATGGATTGAGATTTCAAAAGTCAAAACCCATTTCAAAACCCCTCACCAAAATATTCAAAAAAAATAATTAAAAAATTATAACTAGAAAAATAAATCGAAAATTTAAAAAGTAAAAATAAAAAAAAATTTCATCCATTTTTCTCGTTTCATAAAAAATAAAAAAAAAATAAAAATTAAAAAAAAACTCGAGAAATGTCAATCTGTTTTGACCCGTTTCAATCATTTTCTTTTTTTAGTTTGACCAATTTTGACTCATCTTATACATTTTGATACAACTCATTCAATCCATGGGTCAAGATTGTCACTCCTATATGAAACAAAACAACAAAGAAGGCCAATTGGCTAAAATCACATACTTTTAAAATGACTAACTCACACTTCCTGATTTTACTCGTAAATTTACATCATTGTCTTTTAGAGAATCAAACTTTCAACCTCATACAAATCAACTACCTTATACCAATATGCTTGAAGCCCGCTTTTGCTATAAAAGTATGCTAAAACAATTAAAAAACTGATAGTAGCTTGATGGATAAGGCGTGGGTCTTGGGGGTAGGCCTCTCATGTCTGCTTTTCAATTATTTGATTTATTAATATTATTATAAAATTGTCTTTTATTGCATTTTCTTTAAAAACAAAACTGACTTTTGTTTCGTTTTTATAGTTTTCTGATTTTTAATTAACTCCATAGTTATAATATTTTAGTGTACTTTTCAACCTGATAAGACTTTTAATTGACTGAAAATTTTGAATATCATCATACAAGCAAGATGCATGCTCTTAATACATTGTGAATATGAGAAGTTTTAACTTTTAATAGTGTAAAGTCAGGAAAGATAATCTATAAATAGCTAATTAGTGTTGTATAAATAAATTAAAAACAATAATGTCAACAACTAAGATGCATGAAAACACCATATTGGCATATTCGATATCCATTTTTACCTTTTATAGAAATCTAAAGGTAAATATTGTTTTGTTAAATATGTAACATTGTAAGCGAAACTTATCAAAATAACGTTATTTTGATTAAAACTAATTACAAATTAATTTATATATATTTTTTTTTCAAGTATTTTAACTCTGTCGATTTTTACAATAGTTATAGTCTAGTTTCTTGCGCTTTGTTGATTTCTCCGTTGGAGGCTCAAACTTTTAGTGTTTCTCGTTCATAGTTGAGATACAGCCATTGTAATATTTGTAGATGAATTTGGAGAGAAGTGAATGCCAAGGGGTTAAACTGGTTGAAGATAAAATACTAAATTAATTGTTGTTTTAATCAAAACGACGTAGATTTAACTGATCACGTACGAGAATGGAATATCATATTAAGTATTCCACATGGGAGGCTCGGAGGGTGTGCGAGTCGCACAATCGGCCAGGGCATATAAGTTTCGGGGACGCAAACTTTTTTTATACATATTATATATATATGTTTTTTGGTGTTAAAAATAAGGTTATTTGCAATGGTTTATGAGATAATTACATACTCATAATAGTTTCTGTTTATAATAAATCGGTTGATAAAAGTTCATCCATATATGCCAGCGAATAAAAAATTTCGTTAAAGCTTACGGGCATTTTTATTTGGGCTTGACCGAGGTATTTTATTTCATTTCCATTTACATCATATGAATTTTTGTTTTATATATATATATATATATATATATATATATATATATATTTATTTTTATATTATACAACACACCTCGTGCGTCAAAAAAGGTTCCAAAACCCGACATGATTAGCCTCTAGGGGACAATATCCATTACTATTTACAAACTAGACAAGAGAGGACAATGATTTCAAATATTATATTTTATCATAAGTTGTGAAACAAAATTATTTATATGTTAAAATTTTAACCTGTGCACTTGCTACCCAACACTTCTTTTGAGTATGGGAAAATTAATTTTTTATTAACATGAATGAATGGCTTGTATACTTAATTAAATGTGACATTTTTACAATACAATTTTTTTTAAACAAACAAAACGGACACAAGAAGCATAAGAATGAGAAATATTATTAAAGTGATGCAAAATTTGATGTGTCATAAATTTTATGTGGAAGAGAAAAACAGATAGAAAGAACGTACGTGTTAAAGAGAGACAATAAGAAATTTGTCTATGTAGGCGGAGTCAAACGTGTATTGTGAGGGGGCGAGAGGGAAGGAGAAGATCGAAGGCGATTGGTAGCGCCCAATCCCTTACGTTAGAGAAGGTCATTGAATATTATCGAGTGTTTTGAGGTCCATGCGTAACAAGCTAACACTTAATTTTACAATTCATGAAAATATTTGTTAAGTTGGTGTGTTATTTTAAATTATCATATAAGAAAATACAAGCTTGAAAAGACTTTTGTCCCATTGACATCAAGTAGAATATTGTCGTGTTGCACTTGTCAATACTTTTCTAGCAATGTCCAAAATCTTTAGATAGGTTGAAGTATCATCTATCTACAATGTTAAAACATGTTATACTAAAGAACAAGATGCTAACTCTGGAAACTATAATACTCATACGTCTTCATAAATTCATTAATTTTTTTTAAATAGTTGCACATTTTTCAGATTCTAGGTTTAAACATCATTAAATACTAAAGTGGACGGTGAAAAAAAAAACATATGACAATTGACAGTTATAAATATCAACATCAGTGGGTTTTCCACTGATGCATAGTTGCAGCTGCTACTAATAATGCATTACTTGGCCTCCAAGTTAATCGATGTCCATATAACTCAAACGAAACAAAAACTAATTACACTAATCACACGAAACAAAAACTAATTACACTTATCAAATGGAACAAATACAAAAGTACATTAATATTTATATAGCTTTGCACAACATACCTAACCACTTTACTTCATAATGGATTTGGAATTAACAAAACTGATCAGAAAGACAACAAAATTCAGCACAATCAAACCATTTGAGATTAATATATTACATATACGCGAAAACGGCTAAATCCAACCATCAATCAAGATTGGTAGAACTTTGCCAACTCCTCCGAAAAAGTCTTTCTAATAACATCTCTTTTGAGCTTTAGTGCTGCAGTAACCAAACCGGATTCAGGAGTCCATGCTTCCGAAAGCAACTTAATCTTTGCAGGAATCTCAAACTTCTCCAACCGCCCTGTTTTTGCAGCCTGTAAAGATCGATAACGTATGACCCAAGTTATAACATATATCATATAACATATAATGCTTGCAACTTTGAAGTTAAATATGTAATAATATATTGCTACCTTTAGCAATGAACCATAAACTTCCTTAACGGTTTCTTCCTTTTCACACAAACTTGTGAAATCATCAAACTTGATACCTTTTTGCAAAGCCCATGATTCGATCGCAGGCTGTGAAGCCACCACAAGAGCCACACAGTAACTGTGAAACGAATTCGCGTACACCATGATGTTATCAACATAAGGGCTAGCACTCATAACTGCCTCAACCTGTAGAACAAACATTGGTTTTCATTTATATAAAATCAGAAAACGAAATTAAAATGTACCTTTCCTAGAGAAACATATTCGCCGTGTTGAAGTTTGACAATATCCTTCTTGCGGTCAATGATTTCAAGGCATCCGTCTTTATGAAACTGCCCGATATCACCCGTGTAGAACCACCTCACCCCTCTCTCATCAACCTTTACACACCAAAAAATAGTTATGTAACGAGTCAAAACTGTCAAAACATAATGTATGGGAAGAAAGTCAAACTATAAATAATATTACTTTGTATACTTCCTTTGTCTTCTGATCATTTTTGAAGTATCCAAGAGTAACATTGGGCCCACCGACCACTATTTCTCCACGTGGCATCGGTGAATCACTCGTTAAGTAACCACCTTCGGGCCAATCTACTAACTGTACAGAAGTAGTTAATGCAATCATGAGTGCCGAATAAGAACGACTATCTAAGTTTCAAAACACACATATGCTAATATAACCTTAATATATGAGCAAGGAAGTGGTGCACCAACACGACCAACAGATGTATCATCGTACTCAGAAAACGCCCCGCGGCACACGTCTCGCTTAGACCATAACCTTGACCGATTGGTGCCCTGGTGTACATACAAACACACGATGATATCAGATATCATGAAATTACAAAACAAAAAAAAAAGTATAAACAAATAATAATATATGTTAGTAGTTAGTACTAACCGAAGACAAATGTTGATAAATCTTTGAGTATCAGCGGACAAAGGGGCCCCGCCAGCCAGAATGAACCGGATATGACCCCCCAAAATGGCTCGAACCTTTCTAAACACTAGAAAGTCCCATAGAAGCTTTTCTAAACCCCACGCCCCTAACCAACTTCCGTTTATAGCCGACAACCGACGGTTATAGGCTAAATTAAACAATGCCTTTGATAATCCACCTGCTGCATCCACCTGAAAATTTTCAGCCAAAATTCATACAAATATTGTAGTAATATATCATATATGAATATAACTATATAACTATAAGACATGTGTATATGGAATATTACCCAACCTTATTCCTCACACCATATCTAACACGATCGAGAATAGCGGGAACCGATGCCATTAAAGTCGGCTTTAGAGCCGACGCATCTCCCTTTGTGCCCTTTTTAATTTTACTTGATGTATCTGTTAGAGTTAAAGCGGTGCCATAACCTATTGTACCTCCTATAGCAGCAATAATATTCTGTGACATGAAAAATGGGACTTTTACAGCTTATGCATAATTATGTAATAATATTTTAATAGAATATATAATAGTTTAAAGGTTTGGTATACCTCAGCGACAAGTTCAAGAATATGTGCTAGTGGTAAGTAGGCTAAATAGACATCTTTGACGCCGAGACCAGGCACAATGGTCATGACACCAGAAACCGTAGCTAAAACATTGCTGTGTGTCATCATCACACCCTGCATAAAGGGCATATTAATAAGTATTTTTAACGAAACGAACGAACATTTAAGGACTGGCTAACCTTAGGCAATCCAGTACTCCCACTCGTATACATTACCACTGCCACGTCAGCAGGAAGTGGTAGATTTGGTTCAACAGCGTTCTCGTTACCAACTTTTTTTACTTCAGAAAATGAAAAGACTTTCCAGTTGCTGCTTCCTTCAGTTGATATGGGATCCGAAGGTATTTCGTCATCCATACATATAACACGTTGTACTGTGTCTATTTGTCCACTTACATCCAAAAGTTTTTTCAGCTCTTTGCTTCCACAAATTACAGTTGTAACCTCTGTCTGATAAACATAATAGAATGTAATAAGATGGCAAAGCTTTGCACTCGAAACGATTAATCATTTTGTCATTCAATAAATTTGTTATAGTTTTGTTGAGAATGACGGAAATGCAGCATGCCAAGTAGGATCCACATCAGCGTCTATGTTAGCTGATTAGACACTTATACACAAGAATTGCAACATTGTAAGGTTAGTTGACCATGTTGACTCGAAAAGTAAAAGCACTATGATTCATATATTTGTTTTACCAGACAAAAATATTATGTAAAATTACTCGTTTTTGTTCCTTATGATATATAAAAAGTTAAGAACATTTTACAGTTGCATTAGTTTTTTTACAAATTGTTACTTTCTTCTATAAAATTTAAATCCTTGCATCCACTTATAAAACAGGATCACAGAAGCACAAATGTGTCTTTTTAATAAATAGTAGGATAATGTGATTGTAATCCCACTTGCATTATAAATAATTTAATCAATCAAAATCTTATTACCTCCTTTCAGCATGATTAAATAGATAGCACACTCAACTTTTTATAGGATTTATTGCATTTATTCCAATTAAACAAGAAAATAAGAAATACCTCATTCAATGAGTGACAGATGGCTTCTTCTCCCAAAGATGCATACATGGTGACAACCGTGACATTGCGCCTAAAACAAGCCTGATTGACAACATAATAATAATATGATGGCTACATTCACAATCATGCCAATTTGCATATTAAAATTACAAATTACCTGCAATGCAATAAACCATTCTGCACGCGTATCTGCATAGATTGCAACATGTTCACCACTTTTATGCCCAATTTGCACCAACCCGGATGCAAAATTACACACATCTTGAAACACTTGACCATAAGTCAACCACTCGTAATCACCTAAATGAAGCTTTTCAAACGACCTCCCGTCTTGACTTACTTCCATCTCTCTAGATATTACTTTTCGTGTTCCAAGTAGATTCCTGCCAGCATGCTGATTGCATACCTGCTCAAAAAGTGCTGCTAGAGTGTTGATCCCTTCCCATGCTGTTTCAACCGGAGTTGTAAACCGGTAGTTTCTGATAGCGTACCCGGTTTCCCCGCTGACATCAGCGGGTAAACCTCGGTTTTTCCCCTTTTTAGAGTTCCGAAGGGCGAGAGCGAGTAGAAGAGGGGCCAAAATACCAACAATATATGCACTCATGTCCAAATTACTCTTATATTTCCAAATATCGACTTGATCACTGAAACAAGACTTTCACTTGTCAATACATATACAATTTGAGACAAAACAAAACAATATGAGGGTCATACATAACTCCGTCTTTTCATGGAATTTGTAACATGTTAAGATCAACATCTCTTTATTAAAATTTATGGACAAAAAACATCATCCGCATTAGACTTACAAAATTTCAATAAATATATATATGCATTCACTATGGGAGAATATGTCTCCCCAGACCGACCCCGTTATGAATTATAGACCTTTATGAAAATCTCGGTGCGTTCTAGTGAAGCAACTAAAACATATACCAGTATAACACAAACAAGTAAAATTCTTAGATAGTAAAAATATGGTTCATGCAATAATAATAATAATGGTGTGAGGAATCAACACAACTTATTGTCTTGATGTGAACCGATGTTTTTGTATTTATGGCCTAGACAAAAACTAAGAATTCCGTCTCAAATTATCTTGTTTTATACTTTTATAACACGCCTCTTATTAATCGGTCCCATCCCCATAAGCAACACTCTAACAATTGGTTTTGTGATCAAACACCAGATCACGACTCTTTCTCTTATCGAATTAAACTTGCACGCACATAACCATCTATTTACACTAAACAAGCAACTTGCAAAACAAGAAACAACCTATTATTAACACTTAAAATATTTTTCCATACTAAATAAAAATATAAAAACTCTTACGACAACCGACCCGTAAACTTTGTTGATGATCCGTTTCAGGATTAACTTCCAATGTAAGAGGTTTGTTGATTAAGCACATTGGTTGTGCGAAAGATACGAGATTCTAAGATCAATAACGTGCATTAAGCAAAATGCAGTAAACAGAGGAAAAATTAATATACAAAAAATGAGGTTACTGTATTGTATTGTTGTTACCTGGACTGGACTGGACTGGACTGGACTGGTGAGTTGTGGTTAAAGAGCAAGTGGGTATGAGAACATAATGATATGTAAAAGGTTTTTTCTGACTTTTAAGGTTGACGACGGGCGGAGAATCCCAAGACCAGATGCTTAACTTTAGACGGCAACAGTATAGTATAGTATAGTACCACTACTGACTATTCAAGAGGTCCTTGGGTTTGATTGTTTATTTATTTTGTAAGTATATTCCAAATTTCTTACCTAAACTCCTATCCTAAATTGTAATCAACTAACAATATTTTTTAACACTAATTTGGATAATGACGGGCCGCTGACCCATCTAATCACTTCCATTTATCGAGTACGAAACCACATTCAAGACGACCTCCTTGTTTTTTAAATGAAATCTTGAATGTCTTACCTGAATTATTTGAATCGAAGGTCATTTGGTTTTAATAATAGTTTTATATGTTCTGTTCATTTTAAACTAAATATAAACATTTAATTTGTTTTATAAAAACAAACATCAATTGTTCACAAACAAATTCATTATGTATTAGCCATTAATTATTTTTGATCAAAAGCTTAACAAACATATAGCTTTTATCTAATAAATAATTTTGAAAGACCACCTAAACATGAAATTTGTCATTGTACAAAGTCCAAATGTGTGGGCGGTATCTCATTTTGCATGTCCACTTGTATGATTTTAGCACTTTTTTCTGTTTTGACCACTAAAATCTTCTCCGCTTGTAGCCCCACATTTTAATAACATTATTCTTTTCATTAACGTGTTAAGTGGGTTGTTGTAGAAATAGAATTTGTTAGAATAACAACTCTTCCACAAAGTTATGGAATTTTATGGGTGTTTGAGATTGCTTATTTAGTTCTCCTTTTTAACTTATTAACTACTAGCTTTTAAACCCGTGTATTACACGAGATTTGTCAAATAATAAAAGTAAAAAAATTCATTATTTGAAAGAAATGAACAAAATTAAAGATAAAATTTAAAATATATAATACAAACAATAAAAAGTTTAGAATCTCAAATTTACAAAATCGATTTTTTTATATACAGTATTTGCATAAATTGGTTTGACCAATTATCCGTGAATAACTATGATGAATGAGATGAGAGATTAGAGAATTATAATGAAAATTATAACTCATTTCTCAAAATTGTTTTGTCTCATGACCCATGGATTGTTAGAATAAATAATATGAGAAATTAGATCATTAGAAATGAAATTATAACCCATTTGTCAAAATTATCTTGACCCATGACCCATAGATTGTTATGATGAATTAAATGAGAGATTATAGAATTAGAAAGGAATTTATAACTCATTTGTCAATATGGCTTTGCTCCATAACTCATGGATAAGTAGGATGAATGAGAAGAGAGATTAGGCCAAGAATGAATGTGAGATTGCCGCATCATCATCATTATTTTCTTTTATTAGTATAGTTAGATTGAAAAAGTTAATAAGGTGTTTGGTAAATCAATATATTATGAGTCATAAGTTAATAAGTTAAGATATTCTGACTTATTAACTTTTGACAAAAAGTTATAAGGAGGTAAAATGAGAAATCTAAAACACGCCCTTAGAAGACTCGTATATTTGTTTTAGGTGCTGTTTGTTGTTGAAGACAAAAATTGTCTGCAATCTGATTTCATCTGATTTAATGTCTGCAACTGAATATGTGGTATGAAGGTATGCAATCTGAAAATATAATATTGTTTGTTTTATAAACTGGAAATCGTCTGCATAAGCTGAAAATTAGTTACCTATCATATATATTACAGTAGATAAAAGTCATTTAACGTTTGTAGACTACTAAAATAATTGGTACTGGTTTACGAACTATGAAAGTGGGTGGCGGTAGACGATTGTGGTAGGCGGTGAACAGTGGGTGGTGGCTGACAATGGGTGGTGAACTATGGTGGTGGTGGATGGTTGTGGCGGGTGGTGGTGGTGGTGGCGGCGGACGGTGGGTGGTGGCGGTGGCGGGTGGTGGTGGATGGTGGTGGCGGCTGGTGGTGGCTACGGACGGTGGGTGGTGGTTTTAGTGGACGGTGGTTGTGGCCAACGGGGGTGGTGGTGGTGGTGGGTGGTTAACAGTGGTGGTGAGTGGTTGACAGTGGTGGTGGCGGACGGTGGGTGGTGGGTGGTTAACGGTGGTGGTGGTGGGTGGTTGACGGTGGTGGTGGCGGACGATGGGTGGTGGTGGCGGCGACGGGAGGTGGTGGTGGGTGGTGGTGGCGGCAGACGGTGGTGGTGGTGGCGGACGATGGGTGGTGGTGGTGTTGGACATTGGGTGTTGGTACTTGATATGATAAGAAGTGTAAAGAATTTTGAAGATGATGAAAAAAACTTATTTTTTAAGACCATAAAAACAGTTTTAAGATTTTTTTTTAAACAAACAGTCTTAAAGAGCTTATGTCTGCGCGCCCGCAAACATATGCTCCTTGCAGACCTTATAAGCAAAAACAAACACAACTTTAGTGTAGTCTTATCGATTAGATTATTCTTATCATTTGAGTTGTTTTGTTTGTTTTTCCTTCTATACATGAATCGAACTTACTTTTTAAGTTGGTTCGTGATCATTTTTTGTCCTGTTTATTATTTTCTCTTCTGCTACTGTTAAAAAAAATTCATTACTATTTTTTTTGTTGTCGCTAGTTTATTACTATTATCAAGTTTTTTGTTTTTTTTATTATATATACTTATAATATTATTTGTATTTGCATACTATAAATAAGGTTTTAGAGTTTCATCACAATAAAATATCTATCGACAGTGTGATACATGAAATGTTTGTCATCGTCTCACACTATGTGTGCCATACTTTAGAGATTTTTGTTGTGTGCGTTTATTTGTTAAAACTTGGTTATATATTAACTTTTGATTTTTGGTTACTTGTTTTGAAAGTATATGTGGGTACCTTATCTAAACTCTTATCGTAAATTTCAACTTATAACGAATAGTTTTAAGCTGTTATTTACAACGAAGCTAAACAATAATAAACAAATAAATACATAATTAAATATTTAAGATAGAAAAATCCAAAAAAACCCTGAATGTTGAAATGGGAAGTGGACAGATTAGCGTTTCAATATAAAAACAAGAAGAAAAAACACAATGAAATGAATGTGGACTGTCTACAAAGTCCGACTATGTGGACGCTACGTCGTCATTGTAGGTGTCTCAATCTCCAACAACATACAAACATAATATATTTCTACTCAATTATCTATATTGCTAAAAATGTTAATGGAAAATAAAACGTTTTCAATATAATATATTATCCATCCTAGCCACATATCAAGAACATGTTAGTTTTTTGCGAGGCTTCAAACAAGAGAGACATAAAGTTATAGGTTTTATAACGCATATATAAACATAATAGTTTATCTAAAGTGAAAGTTAGTAAAAAATATACATGAAACAAGCAAAGAATAAGTATTGAAAAGATCATAACCACTTTTGTGTATATTCTTAATCAAATTGTTTTACAAAATTAACTTTAACTGTTTTTTAATTTCGTATTATTAAATTAATAAAACTAATTTTAAAAATATATTATCATAAATACAAAAATTTTGAAATTAAAAAAATAAAAAACTAAAAAATAAGCATTATCATTATATATTATATAAATAACTACAGACAAAACATACATAAATTATGTTATATTAAAAAAAACTACGAACGACAACTTAGATTATATTTAACTCCAATCCTATCGCGTATCTTTTGAAAATATAGAAATATTCATATTGAAAAAGAAAAAATCCCCGCTCTTCATCTGAACGGGCCCTTAGGCCACCCATATTGAGCGCAAGGATTGGGCGATTTTGGACGAAGACGGGCAAGAACACCTCTACGAGCCTTTAGCTCCAACCTGGTCTTTTTAACATGCAGGTCCACATTACTCCACGTCTTCACAACGCTAAAGACACCTTGTTGGAAATATGAAGTTTAGCTAAAGAGTTTCGATTAGCTGTTCCCAACATGTCAATTGTGTCAAATTTCACCAAAAATAACTTTTAATAAACCTTCTAAATTACTCCCTCTGTCCCTCTACAAGTGTCATAGTTTGAAAGACACAAAGTTTAAGAAAGTTTGAATGATTGTACCTTTTGATTATCAAATGACTATAATGCCCTTAATATATATAAAAAGACAAAATTTAGGAAAGTTTGAATGATTGATTTGTGTAAGTGTAAACTTGAAAATTAGTTAATAAATTTTGAAAGTGAACATTTGTAATGATACAAACTAAAAAGGAAATGTGGACACTTTTAAAGTGACGGAGGGAGTATTTAATTAGAAAACATATATGAACATAAGTTAATCTGTACATTCATATATAATATACCGATATTTAAAACAATGTTTTGTTTTAACCCAACCATGGTATTCTTTTGTGTTTTGAGAGTCTGCTCGAGTTGTTTGCATCACTTTAACTCATTGAACCTTTTCCATGGTATTCTTTTGTGTTTCGAGAGTCTACTCGAGTTTGTGATCATCGTAGGTTCTGGTTGTTTTAATCGTTTTGTTAATCTATGCAATAGAGTGATTCGTCACATTGAGGAAATGCACCAAAACCCAAAATACAACTTTTTCAATGACTAACTTGTACAACCAAAAATCTACATTTTCTAAACACACATGCATTTTCAATCATTATCTTTGTATCGACTATCGAATTCCAAATAGAGTCTATGATTCATGAACATTACTTTGTTTATTCTCTTTCCTGAAAGCATTGAAGAGATCTATGCCAAGGAAAACATTGAGCAAATTCATTCCCGCCATACCAAACAAAGCGAGCGGAAGCTCAATCCCCTTCTCAAACTTAGAAGCATCTTTAACTAGTTTGACTGTAATTAGCACATGTGATAAGAGACGTGCGAATAAAAAAGTGCCCATATTTAACAACCATTCGACTTTCACCAACTTGCTCTTTCCATCACGTAAACCAGCCATCCGTCTCACTTTTCTCACATGAAGAAAGATAGAATGCAACTGGCAATCACAATAAAATTAAGATTCATATGTCATTATGTTGTGACTTGTGACCTAAAAGTCATGTACCTCGCATATAAGAGTAAGAATAAGGTAGTTGATTGTGATATTGCGGTATAGGGCTAGAGTAAAGCATCCAAGAAGTATAAAGTGATGCAATAGAATGGAAGGTATCCATCCACTATACAAACCATAAAGCAACATATCCAATTGATCGTACGCGAAATAGCCACATGATATGCACAATGCTGAATACGCCCATGGCCATGTAGTGTTAACGAGCTGCGAATGCTCAAATATCTGATTCATATCATTAGATGCCAACTGCTTCACCAAAATGAACACCACTGTCAAAAATTTCAGCCCGTGTTTACTAACTTTACATATATTATTGTCAAAGATTCACCCTCTATAGACAAAGTTATATAGATCATTTGCATCCATTTTGTTATAGTCAAACATAGTGGTCAAACACAATACTTGCAAAATTCAAAATTTTCATAGATTTATGTATGATTTATAGCATACAAAAGTTATCCATTCAACGTTTCTTTATATTTTACAAACGGCATTAAACAATTTCAAAAGTAAGACGATATTTTAGACGAATTTCCAAGTTCAAAAACAACTCATTTGACTGTTAAAACACTTAAAGCGCTTCAATTGAAGATGATGCCATCTTAAAATCTTCTTGAAGCGAGCAATTAAGATCAATTTACCATCAAATCAACACAATAAACTAAAATAGATGCATCAAAAATACAAAGAACAAAAATAAGATTGTGTGCAGATAACTCATTCACACCATTAGATATCAACTACTTCACCAAAATGAACACCGCTGTCAAGAAACTCAGCCCGCGTTTACTAACTTCACAATCATAGATGCCTAATGTACATATACAGTTGTCAAAAATCAAAATCCACCCTTTATTAACAAAGTTATAAAGATCATTTGCAGCCATTATAAATGAGTCATATGACCATGTTTACCTATTACTTTAGTCAAACATAATACTTGCAAAATCCAAAATTTGCATAGATAAACTCATAAATTACAGCATTTAAAAGCTACCCATTTAAGCTTTCTATACACTCTACAAACTACATCAAACAATTTCAAGATTTGACACGACAATTTCGATCGATTTCAAAGATTAAAAACAACTCATTTGACTATAAAAAGCTTCTTAAAGTGAGCAATTGAGATCAATTAACATATAATAATACCTGAAGCAGAGGTTACGGAAGAGTGAAGCAGAGACACACACGTGTTGACTAAAAGCGGGTCTCTGGAGATAAATTTCCGGCAGACCCAATTGGCGAATTGGTAAAAACAGAAGCCGAATACGAGTGGAAGAAGGTGTGTGCGTTTGTTGAATAAGATTTCGAAGAAAACAGAGACACCCCACATGATTAAAGTGGCCATGAAGAAGAAGAAAGCACCTGTTGCGTTCTTCTTCTGAGCACGACGGTGATCGGTCGCCATGGCGCACCAAAGAAAGCTTCAAGAAGATTTGGTGGTTGGGTTTTGTTGACTGTGTGATGCGATGGGAACGGTGTGGCTTATCTTATATCGCAAGTTTTGTGACTCACATCTTTTACTCCATTCTTTATTATTTACCTTTTCTTTTCTTTTGGAAGAAGTTATTCGAATATGTAATAAAACCCGTCCAGTTACGGTGTCTGGTGAAAAGGATTTCAGCTGGTATTGGTTAGGTTTGTAAAGATGACGATAATAAATTTAAAAAAAGTAAATGCATGTAATAGTATTGACACTTTTATAGCTTATGATAAAAAAAATATTTCAAATGATGTATAGCCGGTTGGTAAAGCCCATGCGTTGTAACTGCGAGTAGATTCTAATTTGGTTGGTATTTAGTTACGGCACCATAAACTCAACCAGAATAATAAATTCAGTACGTCCGAATACAACAATTAGCATATTTAAAGAAAACAAAATTAATATATTTAAAAAAACATGCCGTTAGCCACCCATAAACTAACAAAAACAAAACTCGCTCATTGTGATGGCGGACAGAGGATAATTCGATAGGTATCGAAACTAAATCGTAAAATTAAAGTAGTGAGCCCAAAGAAATAACAGGAACAAAGCTTTTAGAAAAATTGACGTGGCCAACCATGTTCTGCCACGTGGTCATGATTGTGTCACCAAGCCATCACCGTTTATCTATAAATAACTTAGACCATTCACATCCTATCCATCAAATAATGTGAGTGGGGTTTTATAATGTATGAATTAAGTAACTTATGGTGTTGTGAATAAAGCTGAGAGAAAGTGTAGTGATTTTTTTGTATATTTGAAAAGTTCTTGTAGCATTATTAATTTTTTTATATTTTTTTTAAAGTAGTGGTTGTTGATCGGAGAGAAAAAATATAACGATAAAGGTATAAAAAGTACTATTTAAATGAAAATATGAGATAAAATATAGTAATTTTTAGTGTAATTTTAGGTTTAAAAATAATGGAATGAATGTAAATGCTCTCTGTGATCTATCTCTAATTAGTTTTATATAATGCAAGTGGATAAAGGTATACCATTTAATCATTTATATAGGATACATCTGTGTAGGGTAATGTATGTTACTCTATACCTCGTATAAATGTATGTTATTGTACACGATTTACAATGTTAGTAACTTTTTAATGCTAGATGCCGCTTTAGTAATAGTTGGATTTACTCGATGCCAAATTATAATTTGAAATACACACACTAATACGAGCTACGAGATATCGGGGCATAGAGAGCACAGTTGTTGAGATTATTAGTATTGTTATTTCGAGCACTAACAAAACCTCTATGGTGCTTAGGGGCGAAGCCCTAGACTAAGAGGGGTTCTAAGGGGGCATCGCTCTCTTGACAAAGTTCAGTTGAAAAATTATTATGTCGAATTGAAATAACCGGGATTGCTTTTATAATGTTCATGTGTGATAAAAAGTTGCACTGAAAATGATTTTTGGTGGCAACTAAAATCATTGGTAACTAAACTTTGATAGTAAAATTACACGAAAAACACTATATTGTTATACTAACAGGTCACAAGTATGTGGATGAATTTTGTTTGCCTTTTCTTTTGTTCTTTTTATTTTATTTATTTTATATCTTTTAGATCTTTTAACTTAACGTTAAATTAAAAACTAATTTTACAAACCCTCAATATGGGTATGATTATTCACAAATCCTCTGATTTCATACAAGTCGTATGGATCTTATACCATCATATAAGGTTTAAAATTTTGTTAGATGCACCGTGAACCAACATAGAGTGTCAAATTCTTTTCCATACAATAGTATGGATCTTACACGATCGTATGACTTTTTCTTTAATTTTGTTTTTTTTAAATTTTTAGCTTTTATATTTTATTGCAACTGCGAAAGATAAAAATTACACTTTTTAAAGTGCTCGTATGGACTAAATTTTAAGCTTGTACTGTGGACTTGTTCTTTTAGTTTATAGTTTTTTTAAATACGACTAAATTTCAAATTTTTTTACTGTAATTCTTTTTATGTAAATTACAGTGCTAGTTGGAACTTGTAAACAAAAGAAAAAGAAAAACTAGGTTTTTAAATTTTTATTTTTTTAATTTATAATACTATACGAAAAGAACACTAGTATAACCTAAAGATAAACATAACGTTATATAATTAATTTAAAGCACACATAAGTTATCATAAATTACAATACATGCATGGTTTTAACGTGTTATAATCGAATAACGGGAGCATATCAATGCCCCAACCTTCTACAAGTCGCCATTCTATCCGTTTCGGTAGCCGCTGTTAATTCTTCTTGCACCACGTACAAGCTAATATCATGGACACCGTCGAAAACTGTGTACGAGTGAGAATCTGGTTTTTGATACTAATTTCCATATGATCATATAGAGGTCATACTATCGTATGAGCTCTCGGTCAAATTCGTACAGATTGCGCAATCATATGTATTGTGTGAGATGGTTTATACGGAAAATTCCATACGATAGTATGGACCTTGTACGTCGTATCGTATGGACCTTGTACGTCGTATAAGGGCGTCTGGATTCTTATAGACCGTATACACATATCATATCCCCTCAATATATAAAATTTTCAATCGCAGACAAAATTATAACAGTTTGAATTAATATTACTAACATATCCGTAATTACAAAATTGTGAGAAACTTTCTCCAAAATCTTATGGTTTCAGTTACAATTTTATCCATTTTTTTTAAGATATAATATTGGAGGCGCCATAACTGTAGAGAGTAGCTTGTGGTGTGATGATGGATCCACAGGTGCAGACGATATCCAGATTGGCTCAATGGAGGATCGTCGACGATTTCGGAACTTTTACGGGCATCAAAAGATCCGAACCTTTCAAAATGGGCATGTGGAACTGGTATGGTATTAATTAATCTCTATACTTGCATGTGTGCATGATTTCATTAATATATGTTAGTACTGATATATGGTACCGTAATGTTTGGGATTGAGTTCAAAAGTGCTTATGGCTTTTCAAAAAACCCTTTTGAAAAGTCAGGATTTAGGGCTTTTAGAAAACTGCTTTTTACACTTTCAAAAAGCTAAAATAGAAGTTTTTTGTGATTGCCAAACACCATGGATTGAGTTCAAAAGTGCTTATGGCTTTTCAAAAAACCCTTTTAAAAAGTCAGGATTTAGGGCTTTTAGAAAACTGCTTTTTACACTTTCAAAAAGCTAAAATAGAAGTTTTTTGTGATTGCCAAACGCCATTTAACTTATTGGCTTTTTGAAAAAGCCAATAAGCCAATAAGGTGTTTTCAAACGCAATCCCAAACATGCTCGTAATTTGGTGTTGTGATCAATAGGCGATTATCATTTGATCAGAAAAATGGTTCTCTCTACATTCGTCTGTTTCCCGAGAACCTTTGGGTATCCAAAGAGAAGCCGCCTGTTGCCAAATTCGTATTACGAGTTACCACTACCGGAACTAACCGCAGACTGTTTATCTCACCAAGTAGGCAGTCACTCTTATTCTTTGTTTATCTTCTAATAAACTAATTTACTACAATAGATATATACACATACAGACATCTAGTTACTCATTTGAAACATTCTAGCTAGTTAACCAGGTTCCCTAATACATTGTTGTAGCTCTTGAGAAGCTTCTTCGGTCAAGTGAAGACTTTGTCTGGAATGTTGATTATGCCTTTCATAGTGGCTTCATCATTGATGTCGAGTTTCTGGACCTACGGGTTTTTTCGACAACTGTAAACACACTGATAATTCATGTCACTAATTAATGCTAAATCATGCTACACACACTTTCAATCCATTTTTATTGATAAGAAAAGTTAAAATCTTACTGTAGGGTAAGGACGCAAGTTTAAGGCTGAGGGGTGTGGGGCTTCAGCGGGGGCGCTAGAGCCCCTCCGCTCGCGCCCCCAGGCGCTAGCACCACACCCCCGGGGCGCGAGAGGGGCGCGAGCACGGAATTCAAAGCAGGCGCAAGCCCCTTAGCGGGACGAATATGGCGTGAAGATGCATGGGAAAACGTGAAAGAGCTGTTGGACATTTTAATTGAGCCGTTGGGCTCTTAATTTAATAAAAAAAAATTTTTTTTTACTTCCTATATATAACCCATTTCATATAAAACAATCACCACAACTTCAAAAAAAAACCCAAAATTTTTAGTATGTTTTTTTTTAGTATGTTTTTTTTTTGTAATTTGAATTTTAAAAAAAATGTGTGTTTTTTTAAATAATTTATGAGTTTTTTTAATAATACGTTTTTTTTAATACATTTATAAAAAAATAAAAAAAAAATCCGCTGGAGCCCCTCCACACCAGGGCCAGGGGCTCCAGCGGGGGCTCCAACACCCCCCTTATCCAGTTTCTCTCTCTGCCACACGTCACAATATTATTGGCTGGAGCCCCCACTCGCGCCCCCGTTAGAGCCCCCCACACCCCTCAGCCTAATTATATGGCCAAATGATGGGACAATGCTGAAATCATCAGCAAGTGAAAACATTCTTCGATGTCTTTCCCGCATGCTTCACGAGTCAATTGATGTTGATGTCACCATTAACACATGTGACGGGACCTTAAAAGCTCACAAGGCAATCCTCTCTGCAAGTTCTCCGGTTTTTCACAGCATGTTCCAACACGACCTCAAGGAAAAAACAACATCCACTGTTGATATCGAAGACATGTCGTTAGAATCATGCACCGCTCTTGTTTCTTACTTGTATGGAACCATAAAACAAGAAGATTTCTGAAAGCACCGCATTGCACTTTTAGGTGCTGCAAATAAGTATGCGATTTCAGGTTTGAAGGATTTATGTGACGAAAGCATAGTCACATAAATCGCTCACAGACCCATGAATTTCGTATTGGTACGTTGTGTACCCAATCGCAATTCGCCGGCGTTCCGGTCGCCGGAGAATTCGCGAATTCAAATTCCGGTATGTTTCGATCCCTAAAAACCTAAATCGCGATTTTGAATCTGAAGGCCGTCGCTCTAATTGAACAATAAATCGAGTAACAATTTCTTGTACGTCGGACCAAAACAATTGGCGGGTTTCTATAATTCGATTCTTCCTTGTTTGGCCGGAATTCTGGAACATCGCTTCTGGAATGTCGCTCCAAACCAATCAGAACCTGCTACTTGCCGGAAAGAGGAAGAAGGAAGAGACCGACGGGAAGATGGGAGGCGGCTGATATTTAATTTTACGGTTTAAAAAGTTTTGATAATTTAATACTTAACCCAATACTCTATCATTCTTTACATTTAGTCCCTAAAGTTTATAAACTTTTACATAAAGCCTATTAAAAATGTAAAATTAGTTTGTGTATTCAAACAATTAACCTCCTCTATTACCACTAGTTTATGTTTGATCATTAAACTTATATATTTATACATAAAAAGCATTAAAATAAATTTGTAATATATATAAATTATAAATAGCTAGTTATTTATTTGGTGCATCGAACCGAACTACATGGTACACCGTACCGGTTCGTACCAAAATGAGCCTACCCCCTCCGTACCGAATTCGTCTAGCCTAGCGAACCGCGTACCCGTACCGGAGTGTACCGCGATTTATGTGACTATGGACGAAAGTTTGATAGAAGATATAAACACGGGTAATGTTCTTGACAGGCTGCAAGAAGCTTGGCTTTACCAGCTTGATAAGTTGAAGAAAGGGTGTTTGACTTCGGGAAGGTATGTGATATTAAGGATAAAGTTAATGACTTTTTAAGGAGTGCGGAGAAAGAATTACTTCAGGAGATCATCCAAGGGATGCTTACGGTATGGAAACCGGCTTAATTAGTTCTTGATTCTAGTGGTATGTTGGAGTTCAGTTTGAAATAAGTGTTTACTGTTTAGTTTCTAATATTGAGCAGTGTGTATAAGTTGAAGTTAAAAACATAAACCAAGGTATGTTAAGCAGAAGGTTTTGAATAATGGCTTCAAACTATGGCTATATTGTTGGTTTGATTACTGCACATCATTATTTCCTCATTATGCAAATTTATTTATAGCATCATAAAAAATATGTATATAACATTTGAATAAGTAAATGCAATCCATACTCTTATGCTTAATGCTTGTAACATCAATAAGCAAACAATTATTTTAAACTAATGGCAACATTAGCACCACCTCTCCCACCATCCTAAACCTCTTCCTTTATTAACGACCCGTCTCTTTTACCCCTCCCTTCACTGGTCCACTGTCTCGATCGACCACCTCTTCATCACCACCATTGCCGTTGTCAGGATAGCCAGTATGGAGCATGGGGAGGAGATTTTGGTGCGAGCTCGGCGCCACATGGGAATACCCCTGCCTCCAATCTGGCGCCCAAACATAATCAATTAAGCGTTAGGGCTATGAGAATTGTCCTCAAGTCAATCAAAAAAATAATTGAGCACTAATTGCAATTAGTTAAAACCACTATACTTGACATAAGAATAAAATGGACTTAGTGAATTTACTATTGTCTACATGGCTCCTAGATTGCATTCTGACTAAACATTTAGTTAAAACCATTACACATTACATAGCTGTTTAGCAATCTTGTGCTGAATTAAAAATAGTCTTTGAATCATTTAGTATGTTTACCTGAAACTTAACTAACTAAAAGGATCCATAAACCATTTAAAAGGTGTAACCAAACACACTCTACCTCAATCTGACCGATTCAGATGTAGCTTCTTAATATAATCAATAATAGGATACCAAACAACCCATAGTGTGACAAACCAAAATATACAAAAGAATAGGAGCTAATAATTCTTAAAAATCAGTAACATAAATCGGACTAAATCAATTAAATTGAAAGATAATATAAACAATATTATGGTTCATATACGATACTTTAAGTAAATTTGAATTTGATATATTTGTAGATATATTTATGAAATTCAACCAAAATATGAATTAAAATTTTATCTGATCCTAAAAGATTTCTTAAAATACGGTTATATATCATAACCTTTTTATACCTGGTATTATGTCATATGAGTTTGTATATAATCAAGAAAATATTGTGTTTATTTGTTTTACGTCTTAGCCTGTAGAATACTATTGTAGTGAGTAGAAGATGGTGGTAGAGACGGTATCCAGAATGGCTCAATGGAGGGTTGACAACTCGCGTCAAACTGTTTCGAAAAAAACATCGGAACCTTTCAAAATCGGCATGTGGAATTGGTATGTATATATTAATCTCCCTCCGTACTAGCTAGCTAGCTGGCTTTTGTAGTTTATCATTAATGCTGTTAATAATTCCTGATTGATGATAATTTTTATGACTATGAATCAGGCAATTATCAGTCTCGTATAACGGCTATGATATGTATATTCGTCTGTTTCCGGAGCCCTCCTCGCTATCCAAAGAACAGTCACCTTTTGCCAAATTCATATTACGAGTACGCACCACTGCCGGACAATTGTCTGTATCACCAAGTAGGCGCACTTATTCATTGTTTATCTTCTAGTTTTTATACTTTTCAACTTACATAATGCCGGTTGATTTTGCATATCGTGGTCCTCAATCTTTAGAATCATTAACTAGCCTTAGCTGCTGATCAAAGAATCAAGTAGAATAATTATATAGAAACAGGATTAAATACATTTTATTCTTAATATGAAAACGGTGAGAACCAATTTGTTGTTATGATTAGGTTTATTTTTATAGGTGTTTGCTGCTATTTTTTGTTCATATTTGCTAATTTTCGATTATGAGACGTTATAAGTATTTGTTTATTTATATTTTGTTGTTATTATTAGATGTTTTCTTTTGCTGTTATAAGTATTTGTTGGTATATATTGTTATTATTTTGTTCTTGATTTTGATTCTTTTGTTGTAGTTTTTAGGTTCTTTTCTTTGTTATTATAAGTCATTGTTTATGTAGATTGGTATTGTAGTTGGTATTGTTTCTTACGTTCACATTTTTAAATAAATTGACATTATTTCCTACATACTCATGTTAAGATCAAAATGTACATGAACCTTCCCCTAATTATATATACAGGCAGAGTAATTATATAATTACATCATCGAGTAATTATAATTACTCTACTTGATTCTTACAATTAGCGCGTTAATTTCATTTGTACGTTAACTTTCCCCTGTATTTATATAATTCTATACGAAAATTAAAGAATATGGAAGTAAGTTAATGATATATATATATATATATATATATATATATATATGTTTTAACGGCTGGGATTTCCTAATACATTGTTGTTTAATGTTGAAGTTTACGAGAGGCTTCTTAGGAAAAGTGAAGACTTTGTCTGGGTTGTTAGTTCTACCTTTCATGGCCGCTACACTATTGATGTCGAGTTTCTGGACCTACAGGTGTTGAGTTTTATACAAGATTATCAAAGTTCAAGTTAACCATATTTAACATGAAAACGCAACGGAAGCTTAGATTTAATAAAACTTGTTATGAACATACCATTATGTTAAAACTAAAACCCAAAGAACAAGGATCAAAATTACAAGAACAAGATGCTCACAAATGTAAATTGTACCTTCTTATACCTTATGAGAAGATGTAGGTGGATGAAGAAGATGATGTCTTCAAATGACAAGGTTGCAAAGGAGAAACCCTCAAGCTTTGTATACCCCAAGCTTTGAGCAACAACACCAACTAGTTGCTAGGATTTTTGAACACTTGAACTAGCTCACAAAACTCCCAAATATTGCCCAAGTGAGCCGTGGGTTTTGGAGAGAAAGAGAGAGAGTTATTTTTTGCTTGTTTCAACACTTGAAAAACCAAAATTAAAAGATATGAATGCATGTCTTGTAATTGGAGATGTATTAAATGGTCATCACATGGAGACAAGGCCATTTGATTGGGTAAAACCACCACCCCACATGGGTGGCCGGTTTTGTTTGTTATTTATTTATTTATTTTTTTTTTTTTTGTTTTGTTTTAACAATTAAAACATCTCCATCTCCATCTTATACTTTATAAAACTAATTTTATAAATCATGCATGCTATCTTAATTATTTAACCAATTAAATAATTAATTTATATAAATAAATTATCCAGATAATTTATTTAAATTATCAAGTGTGTTTGTTTAGAAAACCAATTTTCTAAACACGTAGTGTTCGGTATTCGTTTAAATGATCAAATCATTAAAAGAATACATTTGGTGTCGTCTAGCTTGTTATTGGGTATGACCCGACTTGGATCAAACACAGTTAGCCACATTAATATAAGTATGTGTCTCGGGCATACGTAATTCCAACAATCTCCCACTTGCACGAGATACATAGAAAATTAATGCAAGTGGTGAATACCGCCTAACAACAGTTCACCACCCCTAATGTGTTTGACGAAGTGCCATTCAATAACATCATCCCTTCAAGTCCCTTACTTGATATGATTTAGGTGAATCTATCATTATATCCCTTTGTTACTAGATGTCATGTTGGATCTAAGAGACATAGGCGATCATTCTCTTTACAATTCAACTTTATTAGGCCTTAGACATCTAAACTCTCAACACATAAGAGGAACAAATTCCTTCTTGACTGTATACGCCTCTCACTATCACTTTATACTCCACCCGAGCTCATCCTTATGTACCATCTTTTACGAATAGCGAAGGGGAGAGTCAAAGTGTAATACTCGGTGAAAATCAAGACCCAATATACATCTCAGGTCTAAGGATAATATGAAATTCTCCTTTACTCAAGATTACTAATGATCAAGTCAATCGACTCCATGTAGTAATATTGAGAGCGGGTCAGTCCAATATTTGTATCCCACAAATATCTATGAACTTTGGCAGCAAACCTATGCTCCATATTCATTCCTTATGAATATCCACCAATCCTAGTTCATAATAGTCTTGCTTCATATTTGTTCCCACAAATGTGATCGACTACGGACTTTTAGAATAAGATAACTTATTCATGGATTTAAACATGCAAAATTAGAATTTAACTCAAGATTCCATAATCATATAAAAGAGTTAAATTACAAAAGTCTTTTAAACTTTAATACAAAATAGATCAAATCCAATTACTAGAATATCGAAGTCCTAAGCCACTCGCATGACGCTCATGTTTCGGTCTTTCTAGGAGCTTCGTGAATGGATCCGC
Organism: Bidens hawaiensis; assembly: GCF_021521415.1. Taxonomy (NCBI): domain Eukaryota; kingdom Viridiplantae; phylum Streptophyta; class Magnoliopsida; order Asterales; family Asteraceae; genus Bidens; species Bidens hawaiensis. The sequence goes on along the minus strand of NW_027492317.1, from coordinate 374,682 downwards.
AAGATTTTGATCAGTTCCAACTTTGCGAATACATATCTTTCCTTTTTCAACTTCATCCCTTATGTAGTTGAATCTCCGCTCTATGTGCCTTGTCTTTTGGTGCGAACGAGGTTCCTTGATTTGTGCAATCGCACCCTCGTTGTCACAAAAGATTTCTAGGGGGTCTTGAATGGTAGAGACCACCCCTAGATCAGTAATGAATTTCTTCAACCATGCAGCTTCCTGAGCTGCCAATGAAGCGGCGATGTATTCTGATTCTGTAGTGGACAATGCTACCACTTCCTGTTTTGAGCTCTTCCAAGAGACAGCTCCTCCATTAAGAGTGAACACATACCCAGATTGTGATCGAGAATCATCTCGATCAGTTTGGAAGCTCGCATCCGTGTAACCTTTTATAGCGAGTTCCTCCTCACCAGATCCATATATCAGAAACATATCCTTAGTTCTCCTAAGGTATTTCAATATGCTCTTAACAGTCATCCAATGACTGTTTCCTGGATTCTGTTGGTATCTGCTTGTCATGCTCAAAGCGCATGACACATCCGGTCTAGTACATATCATCGCATACATGATGGATCCTATAGCAGAAGCATATGGGATTTGTTTCATCATCTCTTGCTCACCCTTTGAGCTTGGACATTGAGCTGAACTCAATATGGTCCCTCTTTGAATAGGTACAAAACCTTTCTTGGAGTTTTCCATCTTGAACCTTTTCAAGATCTTATCAATGTATGTACTTTGGTTCAAACCTATCAAGCGCCTTGACCTATCCCTATAGATCTTTATTCCCAAAATATAGGCAGCTTCACCAAGATCCTTGATGGAAAATCTACTTCCAAGCCAAGCCTTAACACTTTCCATGGTTGGAATGTCATTTCCAAATAGTAGAATGTCATCGACATACAATACTAAGAAGGTAATTATACTCCCACTAGCCTTTTTATACACACAAGCCTCATCAGCGTTCTTGATGAATCCAAAATTTTTGATTTCTTCATCAAAACGATGATTCCAAGTTCTAGATGCTTGTTTCAATCCATAGATTGATTTCTTTAACTTGCATACTTTATTAGGATGTTTCGGATCGACAAAACCTTCAGGCTGAACCATATAGACATCTTCCTCAAGATATCCATTTAGGAAAGCGGTCTTGACATCCATTTGCCAAATTTCATAATCATAATATGCAGCTATGGCAAATAATATCCTAATAGACTTTAGCATTGCCACAGGCGAAAAAGTTTCATCATAATCAACCCCTTGAGTTTGAGTGAAACCTTTAGCTACAAGTCTTGCTTTATAAGTATCCAAGTTTCCATGCATATCAGTTTTTCTTTTGAAAACCCACTTACTTCCAACAGCTTTGGAATTGAGTGGTGGTTCAACCAATTCCCAAACTTGGTTGTCATACATGGATTGCATCTCAACGTTCATGGCTTCAAGCCATTTGTCACAATCATTCTTGGACATTGCATCACGGTATGTGGTTGGTTCATCCGAATCTACCACGTAGCAACCTTCTACAAAAAATCCATACCTTTCAGGTGGATTGCTAACTCTACCAGATCTGCGAACGTTTTGTGTGTTTTGATCAACCACTTGATCACTTTCAACAACCTCTTGTTGAGTGCTAGTATCAACCAATTGTGTATCATCTTGTGATTCTTGATCCTCATCAAATTTCACTGTTCTACTATTAGTTCCTTCCTCAAGGAACTTAGTTTCCAAGAACTTACCCTTTCGAGCAATAATAACATTTTGCTCACTAGGGTCGTAAAAGTAATATCCTATATCATCTTTAGGATAACCTATAAAGATACATTTAGTGGATCGGACTTCTAATTTGTTTGGGGTGTATTGCTTTACATAAGCTTCACAACCCCAAACTTTTAAGAATGATAGCGATGGAGCCTTTCCATGCCATATTTCAAAAGGTGTCTTCTCCACTTTCTTGGTTGGAGCCATATTCAATATGCGAACAGCGGAAAGTAAAGCATAGCCCCAAAATGATAGAGGTAAAGTGCTTCTAGCCATCATCGATCGAACCATATCTAATAGGGTACGATTTCTCCTTTCAGACACACCATTATGTTGTGGTGTTCCAGGTGGAGTAAGTTGTGAAATAATTCCACAACTCTTAAGATGATCTTGAAAAACACCACTTAGGTATTCACCTCCTCTATCACTACGAAGTACTTTGATTGTGGTCTTGAGTTGTCTTTCTACTTCAGTTTTGAAGTCTTTGAACATTTCAAAAGCTTCATCTTTGTGTTTCATTAAGTACACATAACCATATCGACTATAATCGTCAATAAAGGTAATGAAGTATCTTTCACCATTCCTAGTCATTGGTCTAAAAGGACCACATACATCCGAATGTATGATACCCAATAATTCTTTTGACCTTTCAAAAGTTTTATTAAAGGGTTGCTTTGTCATTTTGCCTTGTAAACAAGATTCACATACATCAAATGAATCATACTCATTTGTTTCTAGAATACCACTCTTGCGAAGAGTTTGCATGCGATTCTTGCTTATATGTCCAAGGCGACAATGCCAAAGATAGGGATCACCCAAGTCCTTCTTGAGTTTCTTGGTGTTGACATTGTACATTGAACTACTATGTGACATACCACTTTGATCTATTTCATATATACCATTCATGGGTATAGCTTTAAAATAAAATATGCCATTCATCAAAACATGAATATCATAATCCATAAATTTAAAATCAAAGCCACATTGTTTTAAAAGGGACACGGAAATAATGTTTCTCCTTAACTTAGGAGCATACAAAACATTCTTCAAAATTACTTCCAAACCACTTGGAAGCTTTAACAAGTAGTCTCCTTGGGCTTGGACTTCAACTCTTGCTCCATTGCCCATAAAGAGACTAATGTCCCCTTTGTTGAGTTGTTTACTTCTTTTGAACCCCTGCAACAAATTGCAAATGTGAGTTCCACATCCGGTATCAAGTACCCATGTATTTGAAGAAATAACATTTAGTTCAATATGTATAGTAAAGATAATACCTGAGGTATGCCCCGCATCCCTCTTATCTTTTAACGCATTGAGATAGGTCGGACAATTCCTTTTCCAATGACCTATCTCTCCACACTCAAAGCATGGATCTTGCGCCGCAACCTTTTGCTTCTTTTCCTTCGGTTTGGTGGGCGTGATGGCTTTCCTCTTTCCCTTTCCTTGGACGTGGCCCTTGCCCTTAGCAACACTTGCTTTGGGGTTGGAGTTATGTCCCCTTTTTCCTTCATTGATTGTTAGAACGGGTAAAACCTTTTTACCCATTCCCGCTTCGGCCGTTCTTAGCATTGCGTGAAGCTCACCAATGCTTTTGTCCCATCCATTCATGTTATAATTCATGACAAAGGTTTCAAACCTTTTGGTCAAAGAGTTGAGGATCAAATCCGTAGCCAACTCATTAGACACGGGACAATTCAACCTACGAAGCTTTTCGATGTAGCTTTTCATCTTTAGGACATATGATGAGACGCTTTGGGTTTCCTCCATACGACATGCATGAAACGCTCGAACCGTTTCGAAACGTTCGGCTCTAGCTTGTTGAAGGAACATTTCCTTCAATTGAGTTATCATGTCGTATGCCCCATGATGCTCGAAATCCTTTTGGATTTCGGGAATCATAGTCGCTAACATGAGGCAAGAGGCTTGCACCGAATCTTTGGTGTAGTTGACCCAATCGTTATAAGCCTCCTCATCATCCACGTTAGGCTCGTCGGGAATGGGATCGTCTAAGACATATGATATCTCTTCTTGTTTGAGAACTATTCTCAAGTTGCGATACCAATCCATAAAGTTATTATGGTTTAGACGATCCTTTTCAAGGATGGTTCTTAAGGATAGGTTACGGGTGTTATGGGTAGAGGTGTTAGCATTGTTAGCGGCCATCTACAAAATTTAACAAAGTTTTATTTTAGTATTATAAACAATTTAATTATTAATACCCTTTTATTCCAAATTTTAAAATAATAATTAAATTCTAGAATCCAACGATAAATCAAATTTCGGTTAGGTGACCTTTATCCCGTTATTTGATTTAACAAGGTAGTCAATCTTGACAATTGCAACCCTTTGCAACTTCTAGAGGTATGGGACCATTCGAAATCCTTATTTCGTGTTGGCATGTTTATCCCATCAACACCATTGGACCCCATGCTTAGGTGACCTTTATCACATGGTTTCCAATTCAAGTCGTCCTACTTGTATAAACATGTAAGATTAACATACAAGTGGTTAGGTGACCTTTATCCCACAAATATGTTAATATTACCCTAAGTATATTAGTTTGCTCAAAATGGTTAGGTGACCTTTATCCCATTTAAAGTTCCCTAATACGTTAAGTGTCATACAAAAGGATGGTGTTAGACTTGTTTCCTTGGTAATTATGAAAAAGGGATTTTTAAGTTTTCCAATATTCTAGTTTGAAAAACATTATGCCATATCCTAACATGCATTTAGTAATATGGCGATTTTGAAAACCAATTTTCAAGGTTCAAGTTATAATAAAACCAATTTTATTATATGTGAGTAATCGCTTAGTTTTAATAAACCCATTTAATTAAACTAATTGACGCGATATTACCAAATATATATTAGAACCCGTTTCATGCTTGTTGTCGTTCCTATGTGACGGTTTGGATATCCTAATATCTATCAACCACACATTACATAAAGTAAAACAAACAACCAAGCATACATATGCAAAATATAGTCATAACCGAGAACCGCTAAGTTTGACCATACTTGTTAGCCGAAACAAGTATAGGTCATAAGTCACACCTAAGGGACAAAACATGACACAAGGATGGAATGTTGACTCCCACTTGACCTTGCATCCAAATGCTTCAAGTATCCTTTCCAAGTTGTTGTGTTCTTGTTGGGCTTGTTAATGGGCTCCAAACTTCCAAAAGTCTTCTTGGGCCCAAGAGTGAAATTTATGGGCCTAATGGGCTTGAATCCCATGATGGGCCGGTGAGGCCCAACAAGCCCAAAATTTCGGTCCAAGGCCCAAATCCACCAATTCTTGCATCTTCAATTTTTACAAAATGTATCCTAATACATATTTTTCTAAAAAAAAGAAAATGCAACTAATCTATTTATTACAAACCAACTTATGAATAAATAAATTACACAAGCCTAAGATTATGAATTATTACAACCATATTGAATAATAAACATAATCAACATACACAAACAACAATCAACACATCCAAGGTCTAGGTTTCGGTTATGACACATCCAAACATACCAAATGTTCTAAGCATGCAACCTAAGCAACCAATGCCCAAAATCACCAAATAAAATCGGCCCCCCCCCCCCCCCCCAAGAGGCTACGGCCCAAAATTATTTTATTATTATTTTTTTATTTATTTTCAACATCCAAATGTTAATAATGGTTTCCTAAGATCTTTCCATGCATGTCAAGATCTTACAAATCCATGAGGGGTAAAATCCACCAAAATTTCGGACCCCTTTTTCACCCATGAAAAACCCGAAATCTATGAACATGTAAGAAGCATAAGTCCTTGTAACCGGCTCTTGATGCCATTGTTGAGTTTTATACAAGATTATCAAAGTTCAAGTTAACCATATTTAACATGAAAACGCAACGGAAGCTTAGATTTAATAAAACTTGTTATGAACATACCATTATGTTAAAACTAAAACCCAAAGAACAAGGATCAAAATTACAAGAACAAGATGCTCACAAATGTAAATTGTACCTTCTTATACCTTATGAGAAGATGTAGGTGGATGAAGAAGATGATGTCTTCAAATGGCAAGGTTGCAAAGGAGAAACCCTCAAGCTTTGTATACCCCAAGCTTTGAGCAACAACACCAACTAGTTGCTAGGATTTTTGAACACTTGAACTAGCTCACAAAACTCCCAAATATTGCCCAAGTGAGCCGTGGGTTTTGGAGAGAAAGAGAGAGAGTTATTTTTTGCTTGTTTCAACACTTGAAAAACCAAAATTAAAAGATATGAATGCATGTCTTGTAATTGGAGATGTATTAAATGGTCATCACATGGAGACAAGGCCATTTGATTGGGTAAAACCACCACCCCACATGGGTGGCCGGTTTTGTTTGTTATTTATTTATTTTTATTTTTTTTTTTGTTTTGTTTTAACAATTAAAACATCTCCATCTCCATCTTATACTTTATAAAACTAATTTTATAAATCATGCATGCTATCTTAATTATTTAACCAATTAAATAATTAATTTATATAAATAAATTATCCAGATAATTTATTTAAATTATCAAGTGTGTTTGTTTAGAAAACCAATTTTCTAAACACGTAGTGTTCGGTATTCGTTTAAATGATCAAATCATTAAAAGAATACATTTGGTGTCGTCTAGCTTGTTATTGGGTATGACCCGACTTGGATCAAACACAGTTAGCCACATTAATATAAGTATGTGTCTCGGGCATACGTAATTCCAACAACAGGTTCATTCACCGAATGTAAACACCTTGACTTCATCACAGTTTATGGTTAATTAAATGCTAATTAAATTATGCAACACATATAGGATTAATCTTGGTTGTAAGGGGCTAGTATACACGACCGAGAAGTGCTTGCGCATATAGAGTTTAAATATAAACGAAGATAAATCTTAGAATTTAAATAAAATGGTTAGTGTACTATTGTTAGGATATAATAGATGGATAATCTTAGAATTTATATCAAACCGTGTTATTATGTGATTGCTATATCCAGTTAGTTCCAACAACACATACCTTCGATCCATATTATTTTATATAAAAAGAAAGTTAAAAATGCGATCTATAACTTTACTGCAGGGTGACAAAGCAAGTTCAATATGGCCAAATGAAGGGATGCTGAAATCATTAGCAGGTGAAAACATGTTTCGTTGTATTTCCCGCATGCTTCACGAGTCAATTAATACCGATGTCACCATTAACTTGTGTGACGGAACCTTAAAAGCTCACAAAACAATTCTCTCTGCAAGTTCTCCGGTTTTTCACAGCATGTTCCAACACGACCTAAAGGAGAAAATATCATCCACTGTTGATATCGAAGACATGTCACTAGAATCATGCACCGCCCTTGTTTCTTACTTGTATGGAACCATAAAACAAGAAGATTTCTGGAAGCACCGCATTGCACTTTTAGGTGCTGCAAATAAGTATGCGGTTTCAAGTTTGAAAGATTTATGCGAGGAAAGTTTGTTAGAAGATATAAACACCGGCAATGTTCTCGAGCTGCTGCAAGAAGCTTGGCTTTACCAGCTTGATAGGCTGAAGAAGGGTTGTTTCACTTATTTGTTTAACTTTGGGAAAATACATGAGATGAAAGGCCAAGTTAATGAGTTTTTTAAGAGTGCAGAGAAAGAACTAATTCAGGAGATGTTGCAAGAGGTGCTCATGGTATGGAAACCGGTTTAAGCGCGATGTCTGGATTTTGGTGGTCTGTTGAAGTTCAGTTTGAAATGATATTGAGGCAGTGTGTATAAACATTGAACTTGAAAACATAAATGAGGTAGGAAAGTTTTGTAATGTTTAATGCCTTCAAACTATAACATATTTGATGGTCTGTTGAAGTTCAGTTTATTTTAGTTGTTATTTAGTTCGTGAGACTTTGCTTGGTAAACGGGTCAATTATTCAGGGCTACAATCTTCATTTTGTAATTTATTTTCTAATTTTAGACATTCTAATTTGAATTATTATATTTATTTATCATACTTTTGCAACTTACTTATTCAGATAAATAAATTTTAAATTTTCAAGTTATAAATTTTGTTATGTTTAGAAAGTTACTTATTCAAATATAGATATTATTATTTATATAATTTAAGAGTTTTTTTTATATTGTTAAAAGGTGTCATGCCACTAAGATCCCAAAAAATTATGGTGACTGTTTTAAAATGTCATTAAAGCTCAAAAGTTGGAGTGGCAGATAAAAAAGTGTCGAAGGTTGAATATTTGTGGTGGCAGATAAAGTTAGTGTCACTAAAAGTTCAAAGTTTGTAACAGACAAAAAGTGTTCCTAAACCTCAAAAATTGTTAATGGCAGTTAAAAAAAGTGTCTCTAAAAGTTTTTGGGTAGAAAAAAGTTCCACTAAAATACCAAAGATTTGTCATGGCAAACGAGAAAAGTGCCAATAAAAATTCAAAATTCTTTTAGAGGCAAACGAGAAAAACACCACTGATAGCCCGAAGGTTTGTGATGTCAGACGAAAAAGGGTCATAAAAGGCTTAGTGGTAGCGCTTCTGATGACACTTTTTTGTATGTCACTCATTCTAACAGTGTTCTTTAGTGACACTTCTTTGGTTTATTGTGACACATTTGGTATGTCACTAAATGACTTTTTATTTATAGTGAATAATAATAATAATTAACACTTAGATTAGTTTGTATGTATCCTGTAAATCCAAATTATTATCCCTAGGATTAATGAAATAAACAAAATTAAAAGTTTTAGTAGAAGGGAAAGGAAGTGCAAATTTTAGAATGAAAGAATTTCGACAATAAGGAATAAACCTTGTAATTGTTAATTTTAATCTTATAGAATCTGTTACATTCATATATATTCAAAGTCTTATAATAATCTTGAAATTCAAAAATACTTTATTAATTTAATTAATAATTCATTCCTAATTATATGTCCTTTTTGGCAAATTGGAAATAAATAATCCCAACTTTTGTGTGTTGGCCGATAATAATCCCAACTTTAAAAATCACTGCCATTGGTCCCAACTTTCAACTATTTTTGTCTCAATGGGCATCGTCAAAAAACTCTTAACGCCGTAAAGTTTTTTTCCGAGTTTCAAACTGATGTTTTAGGGTATTTGGTCATAAGAACGATATGATTCGACTGATGTAAAACTTATCTCGAAACGGTGATTCAAATGACTTGATTTTTGTTAATTGGAATTTCAAACACCCAAATTGAAGCATTGTTTAGTCGCTTGGATCACCGTTTCAAGATAAATTTTACATCGGTTGACTCGTATCATTTTTTCATCAAAAGCCCTAAAACATCGGTTTGAAACTCGAAAACAAACTTATCGACGTTAAGTGTTTTTAACAGAGGTCCATTGAGACTAAAATAGCTTAAAGTTGGGACCGCTGATAGTGATTTCTAAAGTTGGGATTATTTTTGGTCAATACACAAAAGTTTGGATTATTTATTTCCTATTTTCTTTTTTTTTGTTTAAATTGGGTTCGAAATCTAGTGATCCTTTGAGCGGGTTAGACTCCAAGATATGTATCTTTTGAGTGAATCAAGCTCCAAAGAATAAGAACAAGAAGATGACAAGTGTTGCAACAATTTTCTCTACTTTAATATCACACTTCAAATGCCTTTATAGGCTAAAAAACCAAATAAAAGAAACTACTCATTATCCTGTTAACTTGACCCATTACCTAGAATTGAAATGTAACTTATAAGTAAATTATGCAATTGAAATAAACAAAACACTAGCTACTAATGCGTTTCATGAGAGCATGGGTTGAGAACATCCATGAATTGAGAATATGGCATGGCTACGTGGGCGAGGAAGTAGCCATCGGGTCGGATCATATAAATACTTCTAGCCTAAAATACATCATTGTCCTCAGGGACAGAATGCTCGGCCCATGGCGGTCGCCATTCACGCCTTCTGGTAGCGTTAGGTTCAATCTCAATGGCTCGCTATAGTGGATGCCATGGTGGTCGCCATTCTCGTCGTTGCTCTGGAGACGTACGACTTGTTGTCCTACTGATGGAGGTCCAAGTATTGAAGAACGTGCCATGTTATATTTTGAGGCCCATGATCGTGCCTCCAAATGTGGCCCACGAAAACAGGCATAACTTGGCCCACGAATCTCCGTTTCAAGCCCATTACCAGTCAAATCGAAGCTTGAGACGAGGAGCACGTTTTGACATCGCCTACTACAATTTGGCCTTTGTCCGAAGCCCAAAAATGCCTTCTAAATTAAGTTATGGGCCTTTTTATGTTTTTCAACAGTTTTTGCATTTTCCTTTTTGGGTTTGTGTTTGGCCCATGGCCTTTTTTGGGCCCATTTCGTATTAAAAACTCTATTTATATTCAGTTTATGTAATGTGAAGAATGCAGACTTGAATTTTGATAACAAAGATTTTTCACTTCAATTTCCCTTGACCTTTGGGTGGGATTTGGGAGTTTTGGGAAGTTCATTACGGGCATTCTTCGAATCAATGTGATTCGAACTTCGTTATCATTTCACCACTGCATCACCTACCCATATCTCATATACCCAAGCACATAGTGAAAAGTGGAATATCATCTTGAATCGATCGTTTCTTTCCTGCATTTGTGAAATGCTTTAGGTAATTGAAAGGAACATCCAATAGTTTATGGGACCAACGGACGGTTATTAACAGGACCGAATGTGGGCTAGGTGTGATTTTTGTAGGCTGAATAGAAGATCGATGTAGTGACTTGTGTAACGGATTGGTTGGGTGGAGATGGTGCATAAGGTGGTGTGACGGTTTTAGTGATGAAAACAGATATGGATATTTAGGTCAATAGTTTTGGTGCCGTAACGGCATGCCACGGGGCCGCCACTCATACTACGCTTGCGGTTTTAACGAGGTGTAAGGCCTCGTTACCGGTGCCCTACGTTGGACGTTAGATTTACTCATAAACACAGTTCTAAATATCAGAGTTAATTAAATCTTTCGCGGAATATAAAACTTCAACCATAATATATTACATAACTTTCAAATCTTGTCTTAATAAACATTCATCGTTATTTAAATATAAAACATAGTCTTTAAAAATATCATAACATTTCCTTGAGATGCCAGTATCTTCAATTCCATGCTATGTGTCCTCATCAAGCGAGCTGCCTCATCCTACTCACCTTTGTGCATACTAAAAGTCAGCTACACTGAGTGAGTTCTAGTTAATCAAGTAACATACAATACATCCATACACATTCTTATATACGCACCCGAAGGTACATATACATACATAGTTCTTTACCTTTCTTCGTACATTCATACTATCATACTTTCCTTCTTTCCTTTTTATACATACACATATACATATACCTCGTCCTAAAACGTCCGCAGATATTATTAGGGTCTGTTCCCTACATTCGCGGATATTATTAGGGTTCGTTCCCTACATTCGCGGATATTATTAGAGTCCGTTCCCTACATTCGCGGATATTATTACGGCCCGTTTCCTTTCTAACCATATCTTCCATACCTTTCTATACATTCATAATTATAGCTTCCATACATATATACATCATTTATATAACAATATATATATATCAATCATATCTTTAAACTATCCATCGACGGTACATGCAATATCCGAAGATCGTTCATGCATCGTCAAGCATTCATTCATACAAAAATCATATAAGACATACACTTACCACTTAAGGTAAGTGTATTAACTAATCACATCGAGTATGCACACAACTCCGAAAACATAACAAGGAATGGGGCTAGAAACTCACCTGAACACGGTTCCTCTCCGAGTTAATGGTAACTCCCTTCTTTTAACTAGGCGTGACTAACTGAATAACAATTACATGTATCAATTAACTATCACTACCCATATCGTATTTCTAGTATAATAATAATCCTCAACGAACGGGGTCCGGGGGCAGCGCCCCTGGCAGCGGGGTTCTAGGGGCGGCGGCCCCTAGCGAGGTCCAAGGGGCAGAGCCAAGGCTGGGAAAAAGAAAAATTTTATTTTAATTAACTGTATTAACACATTTTCCATTAGAATTTTAATTATTATCTAATTCGCCAACTCCTTCACCATAACAAATTAAGCCTCGTTCGTTATGAAATCCTCCTTCATTCGTTATAACGCATGGCCTAATTCGTTATCTTAATATACCGAATGGGTGAGCTACTTCGTTATCTTAACATAACGAACTTGTGAACTGATTCGTTATCTCGACATAACGAATGTGTGAACTAATTCGTTATCTTGACAGAACGAATGGGTGAACTAATTTGTTATCTTATCATAACGAATTACATAAATCTTATCCAAACTTTGACTCAGTGGTCAAAGTCAAATTTGATATGAACAGGAACAGTCAACTTTAACAGATTCTGCAATTGAATCTCAAATCTCAACGAAATAACACGACTTTGGTATCAATCAACTTGGATTCACCTCGCCTACAAACCCCAATCCGTCAATCATCCAAATATTAGGTTTTACATGGTGCGGTTTACACATATATATACGGCTCATTAATCAACGATTAACCCATCAAATGTCAACGGATTTCAGTGAGGTTTGTTGCGTTGGATTCGTTTTTACCATTTATACATAGATTTAAGATTTCTAAATGAATCTGAACCAAAATGAACAAATTTTCATTGTAAACGTACCTTAAACGAGTCGGTTTACGAACACGGTCTAGTCTTGATTTTGTTTTGGTTCGTCACAACGTTCTAGCACCAACGGGTTTGGGTTTTCACCTTCGGATCTTGGCTTGGGATATAGGATGGTGTTTGTGTGTGTGTTTTTTCAAGGTGTAGGCTATGGTGTAGAGATGGATGAAAATGGAAAAGATTAGGGTTTAAGAGGTATTTATACTCCCTTAAGCCCATAGACCTAAGGCCCATTCCATCTATTATTCCATCTTTTAAAGTTCAAGCCCACCTTCTATTAGTTTATTTACTTAAACTGATAAACGACACACTATAAAATAAACGAAACTTATTTTATTAATTCTTTTCAAAAGCATGATGTTACACGAGGTTAGTGGTATTTCCATAGACACCAATGAAAGCAAGTGATCCGTAGATCCGACACAAGTTGTAGGTGATGGCGATGTGCTTTGTTGTTCTATGCATGAATGGGTCTTATAAGCAGCCAATGCCACCCAACCTTTTCGTTTAGTAGGATAATTTTTTCCCCAAAAGCCAGTATGTATGTATTGAGTCTGGCTCATCCATATTATTTGTGTCGGCCCATTCATATTATATGTGTCCGGCGCACACTTGAATATTTTTAAAAAATAAATTTTCTTAAAGCCGAAGAATAGGAAACAATTTACCTAATAAACATAAAGAAAGCCCCATAAGCCCAGTTGTTTTTTAACAAAAAATCCCTAGCCCAAATGATTTAAAAAAACTAACAATAAGTCCACACTCACAACTCTTATCGAACAACCAAAGCAAAAGAGTTTTTGTTTGGGTGTTAAGGCGTGAAATTGAAATCGAACAGGGTTTGGAATTATTGAAAGAATTGGTACTTGAATTTGGTCTCTTTCATAAATTAGGAATATGTGTATTTTGATTATGAGAATTCGATATTTGAATGTGAATTTGATTTGTTGTGATTTTAGATTAAAACTTAAAAGCAATCGGTTATGTTTTTCTTTTAATTTGTGGTGCTAAATGTGTGAACTTTATAAAGAATTTTTGTTTATTGTGGTGATACGTGTGTTAGGTTAATTATTATGGGAAAATTAGTTATTTATATTAAAATAGAACTTGTTGAAATTTTGATTCAACATCTGTAATTGATGAGTTTAAAGATCTTAGAGGTCATCTCGTTAAGTTGTGGGTCTTTTTTTAGGTACTCATCTTTCACTTGACATCTTGTCTTTGTTTGTTTAAAAATTGGTTTTTTATGTGTAAGAACGGCAAGTTGAATAATGGAATTGATGTTTTAGTTGAATGTTTGAATATAGAGTTTTTATTGTTTAACCCGACCCGAAATATTAAGTAAGAAAAAATGTTTTGGTTCTCATAACTTTCGGCTCATCCATACTAGATGTTCAAGATCCGTTACTGGTTCTATGGAAACCGAGAGTAGGGTCAGCTCGCCATCTTCAGTCCATCGGTTGACATGAGATCAGTTGAAATGGGAACAAATGGTACTGGCGCTAGTGTGGGTGTTGGGACTGGTGGTGGTGAAAACTGATATAGGGGCGTCGGGGCCGGGATTAAGGTTTTGGTGGAAGGTGGTTCATCCATTGTTGCGGGTTGAGTCGGTGTCGGATGTGAGTTTTTTGGGTTGTTTTTGATGAAGGCTATAATAGGTGGTGGTCGAGCAGGTAATGGAGGCGGAGCTTCTAGGCCGAATCGGGCGAAAAAAAAGCAAGAGTTATTTCTGATGTCACTCCACATGTCGTTAATCATCGACATGGTGTGTGAGGCCAAGGTGGAAGGTGAGTAAGCCAATGAAAACACCATTTGATAGGGGACCTTTTAAGCGAGTTAGACTCTAAGATAGTTAACTCGTTGAGTGGATCAAGCTTCATAAAATATAAAATTAAGAACAAAAACATGACAAGTTTTGCAACATTTTTTTCTACTTTAATATCATACTTCAATTGCCTTATATAAGCTACAAAACCAACTAAAAAGAAACTGTTGTATATATTGCGTACCTGGAGGATGAATTAGATCAATGATGCAAACCTGTAATCATGATTTCAATCTTGGTTTATTGAACAATTGCCTGGATTAATCTCTGAATCGTGAATCACTTTCGGATAAACCTATTTGCGGGTTACACGCAATGATTTATCGGATAAGACAGAGATTTTTCTGTAGTTGGAATTGAAATTTTTATTGTGTCAGTGAATTGAAGAACAAGAGAAAAGTAACCGTCTTCTCTGTTCAATAAATTCGATGAAGTTAGAATGATTTCCAGGGAATGAAAAGCATAGATTAATATAATCTAAATCCAATTCTCTTATAAGCCCAAATAAATTAATAAAAGCCCATTTAACATTACACTTAAGCCCAAGTATAAAACCAAATAACAAAGACCAAATAACATTATTGTTAAACAAGCCCGCACTCCGACGTCACCTAACTCGTTTAATCTCTTAACGTTATTTCCTCCATCGACAAGTTAATCCAATAACACTAAAATAATCAGCAATCCTCCCCTATTTTAGTGATATCCATGATTAACTTAACCATCTTCACAGAAACGCAAACGTATGCATAAATGAAAATGTCCTACGGATTGATTTTTCATCTTAGTAAATTACAAGATCAAAATATTCGAATATCGGGGTGTCCTATGGATTGAACCCTTGCTATCCATTTGAATACTTCAAGGAAAAATACACATACGTTTATAAATCCAAATTCCACTCGACACAATATTTTACTAGCCTGTGTCCTAATCCTTCAAAGAATATATCAAAGCTCAAGTCCAAAGCTTCTTGAAGCGGCTAAACTTCATATTCTTATAGGTAGTTCATTATTCTCGCACCCGCACTGCAATTTATCAATGAACTATTAAGAAGCTATATACTTCAACCTTCTTTATCTTGCGGTCCGAACACAAACCTTGGGATGCTTATGATATTGTGTTCCAATATCTATATGACAAGCTTTCCACATTGAATTCAGCATCTAACGTTGTATTAGATGGGAATTGGGTGTCTTGACATATGATATTAACGTATGGACTTTAAACCCATCCCCATGACTGATATGTTAACGAGATCTCTTCCTAACTCTTTAGTTAGATCATCAGCCAAATTATACTCATATATTACAAACCAACTGATATCACACATTGCATTGTATAATATATAACCGTCTAGACTTTCCATTATACATTTGACATTGTCATCACTATCCCACCTGATAGATTTTGGTGATATCGGTTTGACCACAATGAAATATTGTAATCACGGTTTATTAGCCATTCAACCACTTTTATCAATTGTTGCAAATGCTAGAAACTTGAATTCCATTGTTAAGTGATGCAAATTCATTCTTAATTACCTAAGAAATGAACCTCCCCCAAGAGAGAATACACATCTATAGTTAAGCAGTTTGTTTACTACATCAAATATTCAATTAACTTTGAATACTCTAATTGTGAAATAATTCACATGACATAACTTGGCATGTCACAATAAATACATATAGTCTATCCTGCTTTGAAATGATTATGACATACAAACATATTCAATAACAAATATAACATTAATATTTAGTTTAAATACTCCAATACATAAATATCCGAATCCACCAAAGGTTCCATGTCGAGATAAAATAAATTTATTTGACTCAATAACATGTTTCAAAACATACTCGTTTAAAACAATATCTGATAGGAGATTCTTTCGAAACCCTTGAACATAGAACACATAATCCAAAACAAATGTTTTCCAGAAGTCAATACAAGTAAAACCTTTTTATTTCACATCCTAAGTACATATCCATCTTCAATTGGTTCAAATTCTTCAAACCTTATTGGATCCTTGCATACTTGACTCATATCACCCGAGTCTACACACCATGCAAGCATGTCATCCTGTACATATTAGGAATAAGAAATAAACCACAAATAATTCTTCACCGAATTATTTTAGACCATTAGACTTTTCAAGTCCAATAACAAACCCGAAGATCGAGTTTCATTTATTTCACACCCAATGGATTTTTCATACTTGTAGACATATGCCAGGCTGACCCGACAGCCCTATGTGTGTACCATCACAGCCAGTAGGCTGCCCCTTTGTATTGAATATATTTGATTCAAAACCATTACCTTTTATTTGTTTATTATTCAAAATATGAAATAAACTTTGTTTCTTTGAATCAAATCCATTTTTTAGTGTTTTGTAAGTAATTAACATCTCCCTAATGACTAACTGAATCAACTACAAAACTCATAGGTTTTGTCTAAATTAAAGTAGAGTTAGTAAGCGTACCATATGGAGCATTTCGGTCTTTTTGACCCACTTAGACCCACCATGTTATATTTCATGACAAAGCTTTCTTGAGATGTTGCACTCTAAATAATGCACTTCACAACGTTAAATTTGTAATCCATAACGGTACATGTGGTTCTTTTCTGTTGCCTAAACAAGTCAAACCAAATATTCTAAATACAACGGTACACGGGTTTTCTGATCACTGAGTGATCCAAAACCAACCGTTAATTACCAAAATGGTACATTGATTTCTCAAGGCAAAACAAAACCGATTGTTCATCTCTACCGACAACAATACACGGGTTTACTAGTTGTCTAAACCAACTATTTTAAGCATTTAGTTTCCTTCCCTTCCAATTATAAAGCAATGGCACAACCAACACAAAATAATTTTAATGTACTTTACGTCATGTGTCCTTAAACCCGACACTTATTAATCAAATCACACCAAAATTGATATCTACTGTTTTCGGATAAAATAAGTTCACCCAGCATCAAACATATAAGATCAGTTTCCTCCATTCGCTGGATACATATAATTGGTTTTTATAACCAAACAAAACTAACAAAACAGGAGATTAGACAATAACCATATATTTCTTGAAATTGCCACTTGCAATTTTAAACAAACAACAAAATCAATTTAATTATGTTTTCCGTTCTGTCGTTATTCTCAAACAAGTCAGAAATCAATAATATTTGTTTTCTTTTGTTTGATAGTTATCATAAAATAGGGAATATCAAATTTATCCATAAATGCATGAATTACTTCCCCGATTCAATTTAACTTATCAAAACAGTGGAATTATACAAGAAGAGTTTTCATATTTTAATTCTAGTTTTCCATAAAATTAAGTATTGTAATCCACATAAATAAAGAAAATCATAGCCATGCAGAGATGAAAGTCATCATATAATTTTTACATCAGTGGGTTGCATACATACTTGTATATGAGTTTTAATGGAGAAACCATCCACCCAAAAATATCTGTATTCGATAGTTTCAGAAAGAAAAGAAAAGTATCATATCCTTTTCATATCTCATAGATGAAATCCTATGGTTACAAAATAAAACCAAACACAAAACCTTTCTGTGTTGATTTCGATGGGTATATCCCAATTCTTTATTTTATTTAAACTCCTTTTCAAATCACATGGATTATGTCGAACCCCACAAAACTGTTTCACACTTGCAATCCTCCAACAAAACCATGCAAGACAGTAACCCAATAAAATCACTATAATTTTCAAATTATGGTGAACACACAAACCACGTAACACGATATATATTCACTGGAAATTTTCAGAAACTTCAAATCACAATCAACACCCAATAAAACCCTAAATAGGTTTATCTTTGTTGTATATATTGCGTACCTGAAGGATGAATTCGATCAATGATGCAAACCTGTAATCATGATTTCAATCTTGGTTTATTGAACAATTGCCTGGATTAATCTCTGAATCGTGAACCACTTTCAGATAAACCTATTTGCGGGTTACACGCAATGATTTATTGTATTTGCGGGTTACACGCAATGATTTATCGGATAAGACAGAGATTTTTCTGTAGTTGGAATTGAAATTTTTATTGTGTCAGTGAATTGAAGAACAAGAGAAAAGTAACCGTCTTCTCTGTTCAATATATTAGATGAAGTTAGAATGATTTCCAGGGAATGAAAAGCATAGATTAATATAATCTAAATCCAATTCCCTTATAAGCCTAAATAAATTAATAAAAGCCCAATTAACATTACACTTAAGCCCAAGTATAAAACCAAATAACAAAGACCAATAACATTATTGTTAAACAAGCCCGCACTCCCGCGTCACATAACTCGTTTAATCTCTTAACGTTATTTCCTCCATCGACAAGTTAATCCAATAACACTAAAATAACCAACAGAAACTAATTAAACACTAGCTACTAACGCGTTGCATGAGAACATGGGTTGAGAGAAGATGCATGAATTGGGAACATGGCATGGCTACGTGGGTGAAGCAGTAGCCATCGGGTCAGATCATATCAGTACTCCTTATACAATTATAAGTTTTTGTTTGATGAGTTCCAAATATTCATTAGAACATCATATATTTTTATTTTTTCTGTTATTTACGCTTTTGAAATTGTAGTTTATTTTCTAATTTTAAACATTATTTTTCATATCTTTAATTATCTTTTTGCAACCCATTTATTCAAATAAACAAATTTTAAATTTTGAAGTTATAATTTATAAATTTTATTATATTTAAGTTTTAAAACTTTAAATATTAGTATTTAACTCCAATCTAGTTTTGAATAAGATAGTAAGAATCCGACCCGTGCATATTTCGTAAGTGTGAAAAATTTACTCCATATATATAATCTTATGTTATCAATTAAAATTTAATCTGATTCCATAAAGATTTCTCAAGATACGGTTATATATATATATATATCATAACCTTTTTATATATACCCCCTATATGAATACAAGTACATTAAGAAAACAATATCGTAGGAGTAGAAGGGGACGAAGATGGTGGTAGAGACGGTATCCAGACTGGCTCAATGGAGGTCCGCAACCGACAACTTCGGAAATTGTAATATCATTTCCAAACCTTTCAAAATCGGCATGTGGAATTGGTATGTATATATTAATCTCCCTCCGTACTAGCTAGCTTTTGTAGTTTATCATTAATATTATTATTAATTCCTGATGATATGATAACTGATTGATTTGGAGGTTATGCATGAAATAGGCAATTATCAAATATCGTGCAGAATGGTTATCAGCATGCGTATATTTATCTGTCTCCCAAGGCTTCTCGGCTATCCAAAGAACAGTCGCCTTTAGCCGAATTCACCTTACGACTCACCGCTGGATCCGGAACCAACAAACAAGTGTTTGTCTCACCAGGTATATATGTGGATATAGGTTACAATCAATCAATCAATCATACTTATAGAGTTCTGCTTTATTTTGTTTTAACTAATGGATAGTATAGAACGTTATATTTGATTTCAGGATTATATAAAAAGTTTTTATAGGGTTTCTTAATTAATTTATGAGTTTCTGTATCATCAATAATTTAGTAAAGGTGTCATAAGGATATAGAAAAATCTTCTATTAGATAACCTATTAGGGGTTTGCGATCAACCAACACCTAGGGGGGGTCGGACGGTATTGGTTTGGACTTTGGTTAGTAGCGGTATCGTGACAACTCCTTTCTTCACATGGAAAACGTGATGCTGGAGCATTGCTTTGTAGTAGCTGATATATATCATAAATCTTTTAATTTGAATTTTGAATTACTATTATCTGTTATATTATTATTATTATTATTATTTATTTTTATTTTTATTTTTTTGCTTTGTTTTGGACCTTTTGGTATCACTGGAACGGAAGTTTTCTTTTTTCTTTTTTTAATGCTTATATGATATTTCTTTGAGGATTTATTTGGATAACATGAAATTTGGCCATTTGAAATTGTATACGAATTCGCATCAAGAAGTAACCATTCAAAATGTTTCTAATTAATTTTAAGGTTTTTTTTTAATAAAATAAAATTTCAGTAAAAAAATCATTTAAAAAATCTAAAACATCTCGGTGGCCCTAAATTATTGCTCATAATTTTTCTAGGCCAAGAATTTGATCCTAAGACCATGTTTAGTGGTTGCCAGATGATCTAAAGTCGGCGTCAAACACCACTTTGGGAGAAGGAGAGGGGCTCTTGGGGTGAGGTGGGTTGGGGAGGGGACGGTACTTCAATGACGGGCGTGAACGCTTACGTGATGGTAACGCAAGGGGACGTAGGGTCACATGTGTTTTTCCAACCAATGACAGTCACCATTTAATTTTTTATATTAAAAAGACATTAACTAATAGATGTATTGTTAGTTAAACCATTACGTGGAAGGAAAGGTTAGTTATGCTTACGTGATAGTAACGTAATGATACCTTTTGTAAGTGAAGGTCCCTCAACAACAACACATGGTCTAATAACTTCGTGTTTCACATTTGAAGAAATTTTCTTATTTTGCTTATCATGGTCCTCCATCTTTAGAAATTACCAACCGAATTTTGTTTTAACGGGGTTTCCTAATACAATGTTCTTTAATGTTGAAGTTTTCAAGAGACTTCTTCGGACATTTGACGACTTTGTCTGGACTACTGAGTCTTATATTTCTGGTAGCTTCATCATTGAAGTCGAGTTTCTGAACTTGCGGGTTCATTCAGCAAATGTAAGCATCTTAAATTCATGACAACTCATGATAACATATCAAATCATTTGTCTGTTAAATTCAAATCGGATCAAATTGCCATATGTAATGTTATTGCAGGGATATGTAGGAAGTTCAGTATGGCCAAGTGATGGACTGCTGAAATCATCAACAACTGAAGGCTCTCTTGGTTGTCTTTCCCACATGCTTCACGAGTCGATTAATACCGATGTCACCATTAACACGTGTGACGGCTCCTTAAAAGCTCACAAAGCAATTCTCTCTGCAAGTTCTCCGGTCTTTCACAGCATGTTCCGACACGATCTCAAAGAAAAAACATCATCCACCATTGATATCCAAGACATGTCACTAGAATCATGCGCCACGCTTCTTTGTTACTTGTATGGAACCATAACACATGAGAATTTTTGGAAGCACCGATATGCACTTTTAGGTGCCGCAAATAAGTATGCAGTTTCTGTTGGAAATCTTGTATAAAAGAATCCAAAAATAAGAAAAGAAATAATCAAGAAACGGTGAACCGGGCTTGTGTTTGACACAATTCCCTTAAACAGAATCACGGTCTGTTCCCAAGGTACTCCGGTTCGAAGCAGAAGCGTAGTACTGCCGGACTTGATCACTTGCCCGAAACGAAAACCGTAACAATGTTGTTGTAACAAAGAGGAAGAAGAAGAAGTATGTATGTTGGTGTATTTTCGGTTTTATGTCAACTCAAGAGATGGTCCGTTTATATAACCATAGAATCATAATCAATAATAATAATGACCATTAAATATCAAATAATGGCCATTAGTGCATTACAAAACCGAAATTAATAACCATTATCATAATGATCATTAATAATAATAATAATAATAATAATGGTCATTAGTGTAGAGTTGAAACCGAAAATAATCATTATCATCATAATAATTATTAATAAAATTGACCAACAGTTTCAGTTTATGAAATGAATCTCAAACGAATTCGAATCTCAAACGAATTCAAAATTTTTCTCACGTGGGCCCGGGTTTTAATTGAGACTTCATTCACACACTTTACTTAAAACTTCCAACAATCCCCCACATGAATGGAGGTCGAAACAACATTATTTCGATTAGATTTTAGCAGTTGAATCTTGCATACAATAGGTAGGCGTTATCCTTTGAACCTTTGCTTATGAAGCATACTTAGCCCACTGGCTCTGAGTAGACGGTGATGTCTTTGAACTCGTCTGCTGTTTGTGTAGACGACAATACACTTCACACAAGACTCTCCCTGACAAAGTCAAGTCCTCATAGTTATGTTCGTTATGGTCATGAACATGCGCCTGGTTCTGCAAGAGCTATTAAGTGTTGTGCCCAACAACACCCTTCGAAGCGGCCCCACTTCTCTCTCACATAGGTGATTCACCATGTATGACTACCTTGATCGAATCATTAAAAGCCATATGCTTAGCCTCATACTTGTCACTTTTAGGAATGGACTAGGAAGGTTACCTTGCTACGTGATAAACTCCCTCTTAAAATTGTAGGGTTATCCCCCCACAGTGACCGCACTAATTCATACAAGTAGGTTTTCCTATTGAACTCAACTCTTGGGATCTCCAATCTGTTGAGTTAGGTTTCCTTCGCATAAACTTTAATTTTTCAAGGGCTTCAGTCCCATTCCCATGGACGACTTCTGAACTAACTCATTACTTAGGCCTTTTGTTAGCGGATCCGCAATATTATGCTTTGACTTCACGTAGTCAACAGTGATAATTCCAGTAGATATTAGTTGTCGTACCGTATTATGTCTACGTCTAATATGTCTATTCTTACCATTATACATTGTGCTATGAGCTCTGCCAATTTCCGATTGGCTATCACAATGTATACAGATGGCCGATGCCGGCTTAGGCCATCTTGGTATATCCTCAACAAATTGACGTAACCATTCTGCCTCTTCACCCTCTTTATCTAGAGCGATGAATTCTGATTCCATCATGGATCTAGCTATAACTGTTTGTTTAGACGATTTCCACGATATAGCAGCACCTCCAAGTGTGAATACATACCCACTTGTTGCTCTGGAATCATTCGTGTCAGATATCCAATTTGCATCACAATGTCCTTCGACAACTGCAGGATATCTGTTATAATGTAACCCGTATTCTCTAGTGTATCTTAGGTACCGAAGCAACCGAATCACACAGTTCCAATGACTTGAACTTGGGTTGCTTTTGTATCTACTTAGCTTGCTCACAGCATATGCTAAGTCGGGTCTAGTGCAACTCATAAGATACATCAAGTTGCCAATAATTTTTTAGTATTCCAACTGGTTAACGGGTTCACCTCTATTCTTAGCTAGATGTTGACTCGTGTCAATGGGAGTTCTAGCTACATTAAAGTCATTCGCATTAAATTTCTCAAGAATTTTGCACACGTAATGGGATTGACTTAAAACAAGTCCATTTTGGGTTCGTGTGATTTTGACTCCCAAAATCACATCCGAAAAACCCATTTCCTTCATGTCAAATCTTTATTTTAACACGTTCTTAGTGGACGTTATGAAAGTTGTACTTCCAGCAATGAGCATATCATCTACGTATAGACACAAAATGACATATCCATCGGATGTGTCCTTCACGTATACACATTTGTCACATTCATTGATTTTGAACCCAACGTCAAGCATGACATGATCAAACTTTTGGTGTCATTGTTTAGGAGCTTGTTTCAATCCATACAAGGATTTCACAAGTTTACATACTTTCTTTTCTTTCCCAACGGCTATGAAGCCTTCAGGTTGTTCCATGTAAATCTCTTCCTCTAGATTTCCATTCAAGAAAGCCGTTTTTACATCCATTTGGTGAACTTCCAAGTTTCTAATGGCGGCAATGGCAAACACCAACCTTATAGATGTTATTCGCGTAACCAGCGAATATGTATCAAAGTAATCTAAACCTTCTCGTTGTTTATATCCTTTGATCACCAACCTTGCCTTATACTTATCGATGGTGCCATCAGGTTTCATCTTCTTCTTGAAGATCCATCGATATCCTAGTGGTTTACACCCTTGAGGAAGATCCACTAGTTCCCACGTATGATTTTTAAGATAGAATCTATCTCACATTTGATGGTAGAAAACATCTATATACCCATCGCTATTGTAAACATATTATGGTGAATTTTCAATGATGAATATCCAAGGATTTAAATATCTCATTACCAGATATTAATTCATATGTTACAATTCGTCATTAACATATAATTCATATGTTACAATTCGTCATTAACATATAATAATTCATATGTTACAATTCACACTTAGTAAATTTCCAAGGAGTTAATACATCATAAACATTTATTAATTCATTGCTACATTTCACACTTAGTGAATTTCCATGGAGTTAATACGTAATTAACATATATTAATTCATATGTTACAATTCACACTTAGTGAATTTCCATGGAGTTAATACGTAATTAACATATATTATTCAAAACTCCACATGGATAATCATACGATATTTACACATCAAATCCATATGGATAATCATCTTAGTGATATCATTTTATATTATGTATACAAGTACTCCCTCAAATAGAAATCCATGCACACATATCCTCATATATTCGTTTCACTTTTGAAACCATACTCTTGAACAAATATGTTCAAATAACATCCACTTGTTACAATTACTACACTTAAGTAGCAAAGCTTGAATTTTCTAACACATCCATTAGAAAATTAACATTTACACAAAACGTTATAAATAAATCGTATCTTACACGCATGTTAGATATTTAACGTTTACAAGAAATGAATGGTTTACTCAAAACCATTTCTAACACAATTGTTAGACACAAACGGTTGCAAAAATCGTTAACCAAAACTAATAAAATCCCAACGGTTTTCCAAGATCGGTTCTAACACTATAGTTAGAATACAAACGATAACACAAATCATTTTACCAACGGTTGATCAAATTTTACATTTTGTAACACGGTATAGGATTTAAGATTGCATCATGATCTCTAAAATCCAAACACACCAAGTTGTACTACGCACATAATTTCCCAAAAGAAAATATTTATAAGATTATAATATCTGAATATTTTTATTTCAAATCGTTTCGTGAAACCAAAATCCTTATAAATAAGGTTTTAAGATTGTAGCAACAATCTCATGGAATCTGTTTAAATTTGTTGGAAATTTTGTATAAAAGAATCCAAAAATAAGAAAAGAAATAATCAAGAAACGGTGAACCGGGCTTGTGTTTGACACAATTCCCTTAAACAGATTAGGGTCTGTTCCCAGGGTACTTGTGACATCTGCCCCGATCCGACCCGACCCAGGTACCCGTTTCTCTGATCCGATCTCTTTCTTTTATGATTTAATATTTATTTATACTTATACTTTACTTTTAATAATAATATATGTTTTCCTTCCCGCCTCTTCCTCTCTTTTTCTTTCCGCCGTCCCGTCCCTCTTCCTTCTCTCTTTCCGCCTTCTTTTCCCTCTTGTCGCCGTCCCGCCCTTACGCCTTGTTTCCCTCTTTTTCTTCTAACTCTTTGCTTGTCCTTTGTTCCTTCCCGCCTAAGGTTGTCTGCGCAGCTCCACGCGCCAGACTCCTTACAAGGAAGCCTGCGTGAAGACCACCTGTTACAGCGATACGCGAGACGAACTTTTCTCGCAGCGCGCTAAGAATTGTAAATCTTCTCGCAGCGCGCTAAGAACGGTAGTTCTTCCCGCGACGCGCTAAGGATTTGTAGTTCTTCTCGCAGCGCGCTAAGAATTGTAAATCTTCTCGCAGCGCGCTAAGAACGGTAGTTCTTCCCGCGACGCGCTAAGGATTTGTAGTTCTTCTCGCAGCGCGCTAAGAATCGTAGTTCATCCCGCGGCGCGCTAGGAATTTTAGTTCCTCCCGCGGCGCGCTAAGAAATGTGATTCTTCCCGCGACGCGTTAAGGTTGGTTCTGTCTGCCTTCGCGCTCGCGCACTTTTGCCTTCGCGCTCCAGCCTTCTCGCGCTAAACCCTTTGAGTTTTCTTCTGTTGAATCTAGCCGTTTGCTTTTGTGTTGTCTTATCTTTTGAGCTGTTGACCTAATCTGCTTTATGTCTGAAAAGTTACTTTCGGCGCAGCATGCGCACCAACCCCATTGGTTGGCAAAAAAAAAGTGACTGACATTATCTTTTGAGATCTGCTTTTTCCATGCTTGACCAGTACCTTTATCTGAACCGCCCATGCCTTTTTACTGTTCCCTGTCAGCCTTTTTCTCTTTTTCCCTGCTGCCATATCTTTTGATATCTTTTACTTTCTGAACTTGCTTTTGATATCTTTTGTTATCTTTTGTTTTGTCTTGTTCTGTTTGTCTTGGAATATTTTCCCCTTTTTCTGGATTCATGTCTCCTAGGGTTTCCCTATAAATAATAATCTTATTTTTCTTAACACTACACACACAAACACTTAATCTCTCCTGTTCTTCCTTGCTCTCTGCCGTTGATCCTCTGCCGCCTCTCTTTGCCTCCGTCTTCCTCCCTGTTCTGCCCTGCTTTTCCGGTAATATATATATTATATATAATAATTTACTTATTAATTATGCTAACTTATAATCAAGACTTAAAACAGATCATTAAAACAATAATCTTTAATTATAGGTTAACTTGTGCTAGTTTAAAGTTGGTTCTTGCTTTATCTTACACCGCATCGTTTATCAAGTGAGTAATCTCGTACCTAATCCCTTTTTGCTTTTAATGTTTTGGGATGTTCATGTGTTCATACAAACTTAGAGTCTTAAACTTGTTTATGAGCTTTAGTCGCGCAGTATCCCATGTGTTGAGGACGTTTACTTGGCTGTTTATTTGTATGTGTGTATCATTAACCGCTTTGTTCGGCCTATTCCGAAGTTTTCATGGATCCATTAGATGAACACGGGAGACCTATCGTTTACGGTTTTTCTTTGTTTACACTTGCACAGATGTTTTCTCGTTTTTGTGCTCAATTGGGAGCACGGATTGAACTATGAACTATGAGCTATGATCTATCTAGGCTTGATCACAATCTGATTGCACCCTTGTTAAACACCAGACATTCACGTGTTGCGCGCAGATTTATTGTTATCTATGTATTGTATTAAACTTGATTTCTCACCAACACGCAAGTGTTTGACGTTTATTTTAACACATGTTCAGGTTTGCAGTAGCTGTTTTGGAGCTTGTGGACACATAGGAAGTTTTCTTTATTTTGGACCTAGATTAAAATGTATCAAGACAAGTTTTTGCTGTTCGAATATTATGATTTATAATATATTGATTTATGATGTTTTATGTTATCTTGTGTTTACCTTGCGCGTGCGCGAATGAATGTATTTATTAAATATTGACACCCAATAGTGTCACGAGTAATGAAACAATATGTGGCGCCCCGATGTATAATCCGCCTTTGGTCGGGGTGTTACAGATTGGTATCAGAGCTCGTTGACTTTAGGATAGGTGGTTAGACGTAACGGCCTAGAATACCTAAGAGTCCCTTCTCGCGCATGAGAGAAATCTCATGTTTGCGCGCTTATTGTTAATTACTCGTTATTTATGAATATGCTCGCGCTTGCGCAGTATATGATTTTATGTTTTATTTCGCGATATTTCGATTTTTGTTGAATTTCGATTTTTATTGATTTTACTTACATATTCGTTTGTTGGGATTGAAAATCCGAAAAGTCATGGTGATACATGAATAGGTGATTTTCAATTTCCATTTACGATTATGTTCTGAGGTTGGAGACTTGAAAAGTCATGGTGATACATGAATTGTCAACCTCCAATACTCATTTTCTTGTATATTTTATATTGAGGATTGAAAAGTCATGGTGATACATGAATCGTCAATCTCCAATACTCGTTTACTCGTATATTTTAAATTGGGAATTCGGAAAGTCATGGTGATACATGAATTGTCGATTCTTGATTCGAATTTGCTACCTTTATTAAGTCTGCATTTAGGGTCATTTATTTTACTTTAACTTTTGATAGTATCTAACTCCGCGAAACCAAGCTTTTCGAGGTTATACTTTGCGATAAAACCAAGATATTAACTAAAATTAAAACTTTTATAGAATGCCTCCGCTATCTCGCCGATTTCAGAGAAGAGAAGCCTCGCGCAGACGCTCGCAGCAACGTTCCCAGGAAATGGCCGCCGCGATAGCCCAAGCCTTGAGCCAAAACAATACCTCCAGTTATAACATTAAGTCCTTTAACGCGGGTAACCCTCCAAAGTTCACAGGTCTTGAAGGAGCCACCGTGATGCTCCAGTGGCTTGAGAAAATAGAAAACACTTTCCTCCACACCCAATGCCCCTCAGACAGACGAACCCTGTATGCTTCTAGTGTCCTGGAATCTAGAGCGCTTACATGGTGGAATGGAGTAGCTCATGCGCGTGGCGCAGAAACTGCTTCTAGCATGCCCTGGGAGGAATTCAAAGAAATTCTGACGCGAGAATTCTGCCCTCCCAACGAAGTTAAGCGCCTGGAGGAAGAATTTTGGAATCTTAAGCAGTACAGTGGTGAAGCGCGCGAGTACGCGATGCGTTTCCATGAACTAAGCCTGCTTGTCCCTCACCTTGTTACCCCTTCCCGCCGAGCCATAGAGAAATTCCTTGGGGGTCTCCCCATGGAAATTCAAGATTCTGTATGGGCCAGAAACCCAGTAACCCTCTCTGACGCCATCGAGTTGGCCGCTGTGCTCAGCGACAACCATGTCAGAGCAGGAACCCTGTTCCTGCGGGGAACTGAGAAGACCAAACTCACCAAGACTGCCCCTGAACCAACAGAAACCAAACCTGAACCCTCAAACCGTAACAACCTCAAGCGCAGGCGCAAGGCCTATGCGCTTACCAACCCGCCCATTGCCCAGCAACCCATTTATCAACCTCCAGTTTACGCGCCTAACCCTCTGACAGCCTACCCAACACCTCCTGTAGTCCACAACTATGCCTTAACCAATCCCGCACTCCCTGCCCCGCCACCTAAGAAACCTTACACAGGAAATCAACCCTTTTGCCCAACCTGTAGACTTCACCACCCAACCCAAACCCCGTGTCGACAATGTAACCGATGTGGCCGCGTTGGTCACTCTGCCGAATACTGTAGAGTCCCTCCCGCCAATCCAATTGCGCCAATACCACCAGTCTACCCGCAGAACCCACAACCAACCTACCAAAACCCACGACCCAGATCGTGCTTTAACTGCGGTGATCCCAGTCATTTCCGGAACGCGTGCCCAAGACTACAAGTTCAGATTACACAAGCGAATCCGGTGAACCAGATTTCGAACCAAGTGACACGCGGACGAGCTTTTAACATAACCGCGCACCAAGCGCAAGCGAATAATGACGTAGTTAATGGTACATTTTTACTTAACGGATTTTATGCTTCTATACTTTTTGATACTGGCGCCGATCGAAGTTTTATCTCTCGCGCCTTCGAGCAGAAGCTTGCGCGACCGCGCGATAACTTAAAAGAAGATTTTTCAGTTGAATTGGCTAACGGTGAAACTGTTTTAATTAACTCTGTGATTAAAGATTGCACGCTTAACCTTAACGAAAACGATTTTCTGATTGACCTCATCCCTATGTCTCTTGGAAGCTTTGATGTTATCATTGGTATGGACTGGCTCTCGAAGAATCGCGCCGAAGTTATTTGCGCCAAGAAGTTGATTCGCATTCCTCGAGAAAATGGTGATCTTCACATCTACGGCGAAAAACCCTCCCGCGGTCTTAAGCTTATGTCTTGCGCCGAAGCCCAAAGGCTTATGCGGAAGAAGTGTGTTGCATTCTTAGCCCATGTGGTCAAACCTGCTGAAGAGAAGAAGCTTCGCGATATCCCTGTTGTGCGTGATTTCCCTGAAGTTTTTCCTGATGATCTTCCTGGTATCCCTCCCGCTCGTGAAGTTGAGTTCCGTATTGATCTTGTCCCTGGTGCTTCCCCCGTAGCTAAATCTCCTTACCGTCTTGCGCCCGCTGAGATGCAAGAATTGGCAAGCCAACTTCAAGAGTTGACCGCTAAAGGATTCATTCGTCCTAGCTCTTCGCCCTGGGGTGCTCCGGTGTTGTTCGTTAAAAAGAAAGATGGATCGTTTCGCATGTGTATCGATTACCGCGAGTTGAACAAACTCACCATTAAAAACCGGTATCCCTTACCGCGTATTGACGACCTCTTTGATCAACTCCAAGGTGCCTCTTGTTTCTCCAAGATTGATCTCCGCTCTGGTTATCACCAGTTGCGCATCCGCGATGAAGATGTTCCGAAGACTGCTTTTCGAACTCGCTATGGCCATTTTGAATTCTTGGTCATGTCCTTCGGTTTAACCAACGCACCCGCCGTTTTCATGGATCTAATGAATCGGGTGTGTAGGCCTTTCTTGGATAAATTCGTGATCGTGTTTATCGATGATGTTCTGGTGTATTCTAAGACCAAGGCCGAGCATGAGCAACATCTTCGGTTGGTGTTGCAAAAGCTTAGAGCTGAGCAACTCTATGCTAAGCTTTCCAAGTGTGAATTCTGGTCTGATGAAGTACAGTTTCTTGGCCATGTTGTGAACAAGATGGGTATTCATGTCGACCCATCCAAAATTGAAGCAATCAAGAACTGGATTACGCCATCCTCTCCTTCTGAGATCCGTTCCTTTCTGGGCTTAGCTGGTTATTACCGGCGCTTCATTTCGAACTTCTCAAAGATCGTTTTGCCTTTAACAGCTCTAACGCACAAAGGTAAACCATATATTTGGGGCTCGAAGCAAGAAGAAGCCTTTCTATCGCTCAAGCGATTGTTGTGTGAAGCTCCTGTTCTTGCGCTACCTGAGGGTAATGATGATTTTGTCGTGTACTGCGATGCCTCCAACCAAGGTCTCGGTTGTGTTCTTATGCAACGAGGCAAGGTTATCGCTTACGCATCAAGGCAACTTAAGGTTCATGAAAAGAATTATACAACTCACGACCTCGAACTTGGTGCAGTTGTATTTGCCTTGAAGATCTGGAGACACTACCTCTATGGTACTAAGTGTATCCTTTACACTGACCATAAAAGCCTTCAGCATATCTTTGATCAGAAGGAACTTAACATGAGGCAACGCCGATGGAACGAACTCATCAGCGATTACGATTGTGAGATCCGGTATCATCCTGGTAAGGCTAATGTGGTAGCCGATGCGCTCAGCCGAAAACCCTGCCAGCTTAACTGTATCTTGCCGCGCACGCATCTTCACTTTGCGCCGATTCAAAGCAACCTTGAATCGCGTATTCGTGACGCGCAGCGCGCATCCATCAGTAATGGTAACCTTCGCGCCGAGTTAGCGTGTGGCGCGGAAGCGCATTTTGTGCCCAATCTGGGTGGAATTCTCTGCTATCTTAATCGCATCTGGATTCCCTTTGATGAGAATCTTCGCGCTGATATCCTGAGTGAGGCGCACAAATCTCGGTATTCTATTCATCCTGGCGCTGATAAGATGTACAAGGATTTGCGCATTACTTATTGGTGGCCCGGTATGAAAAAGGATATTGCTGTGTTCGTAGCTAAATGCCTGACTTGTTCTAAAGTAAAAGCTGAACACCAACGCCCATCCGGTTTGCTCGAACAACCAGAAATTCCTACGTGGAAATGGGAATGTGTAGCGATGGACTTTATTACCAAGTTACCTTTGACAGCAAGCAAACATGATAGCATTTGGGTAATAGTGGATCGTTTGACTAAGTCTGCTCACTTTCTGCCCATTCGTGAAAACTACCGTGTTGAGCAACTCGCGCAGCTTTATGTCAAGGAAATTGTCTGCCGCCATGGTACTCCTTTGAGCATCATATCCGATCGCGATGGCCGTTTTATATCTCGCTTTTGGAAATCTCTCCAATCTGCGCTACGAACTCGCTTGGACATGAGTACGGCATATCATCCCCAGACTGACGGTCAGTCTGAGCGAACTATTCAGACTCTTGAGGATATGCTCCGATCTAGTGTTCTTGATTTTGGAGGTAATTGGGATTCGCACCTGCCTTTGATCGAGTTCTCTTATAATAACAGCTATCATTCCAGTATCGGTATGGCCCCATTTGAAGCACTTTACGGTCATAAGTGCCGCTCCCCGATTTGTTGGAGCGAAGTGGGTGAAACTCAAATCACAGGACCCGAACTTGTTCAAGAGACAACCGATAAAATCGCCAAGATCCGTGATCATCTGCTGACTGCCAGAAGCCGACAGAAGAGTTACGCAGATCGCAGGCGAAAGCCTCTCGAATTTCAAGTTGGTGATCTTGTTCTCCTCAAAGTGTTGCCCTGGAAGGGTGTTGTCCGCTTTGGGAAGAAAGGTAAGCTTGCTCCTCGATATGTTGGACCATTTAAGATTCTCGCGCGTGTAGGAAAAGTTGCCTACAGACTTGACCTGCCGCCCGCGCTCAGTAATGTGCATCCAACGTTCCATGTATCCAATCTCAAGAAATGTTTAGCTGAAGAGAACCTTCACATACCACTTGATGAAGTTCAAGTTGATGAATCCATGCATTTCGTTGAGAAGCCTGTTGAGATTTTGGATCGCGAGGTAAAGCAAACCAAGCGCAGTCGTATCCCTATCGTGAAAGTTCGCTGGGAGTCCAAGCGCGGAGCCGAGTTTACATGGGAAAGGGAAGATCAAATGAAGATCAAGTACCCGCACCTGTTCTCTGCGCAACCTACTTCGAGATAAATTTCGGGACGAAATTTCTTAAAGTAGGGGAGACTGTGACATCTGCCCCGATCCGACCCGACCCAGGTACCCGTTTCTCTGATCCGATCTCTTTCTTTTATGATTTAATATTTATTTATACTTATACTTTACTTTTAATAATAATATATGTTTTCCTTCCCGCCTCTTCCTCTCTTTTTCTTTCCGCCGTCCCGTCCCTCTTCCTTCTCTCTTTCCGCCTTCTTTTCCCTCTTGTCGCCGTCCCGCCCTTACGCCTTGTTTCCCTCTTTTTCTTCTAACTCTTTGCTTGTCCTTTGTTCCTTCCCGCCTAAGGTTGTCTGCGCAGCTCCACGCGCCAGACTCCTTACAAGGAAGCCTGCGTGAAGACCACCTGTTACAGCGATACGCGAGACGAACTTTTCTCGCAGCGCGCTAAGAATTGTAAATCTTCTCGCAGCGCGCTAAGAACGGTAGTTCTTCCCGCGACGCGCTAAGGATTTGTAGTTCTTCTCGCAGCGCGCTAAGAATTGTAAATCTTCTCGCAGCGCGCTAAGAACGGTAGTTCTTCCCGCGACGCGCTAAGGATTTGTAGTTCTTCTCGCAGCGCGCTAAGAATCGTAGTTCATCCCGCGGCGCGCTAGGAATTTTAGTTCCTCCCGCGGCGCGCTAAGAAATGTGATTCTTCCCGCGACGCGTTAAGGTTGGTTCTGTCTGCCTTCGCGCTCGCGCACTTTTGCCTTCGCGCTCCAGCCTTCTCGCGCTAAACCCTTTGAGTTTTCTTCTGTTGAATCTAGCCGTTTGCTTTTGTGTTGTCTTATCTTTTGAGCTGTTGACCTAATCTGCTTTATGTCTGAAAAGTTACTTTCGGCTCAGCATGCGCACCAACCCCATTGGTTGGCAAAAAAAAAAGTGACTGACATTATCTTTTGAGATCTGCTTTTTCCATGCTTGACCAGTACCTTTATCTGAACCGCCCATGCCTTTTTACTGTTCCCTGTCAGCCTTTTTCTCTTTTTCCCTGCTGCCATATCTTTTGATATCTTTTACTTTCTGAACTTGCTTTTGATATCTTTTGTTATCTTTTGTTTTGTCTTGTTCTGTTTGTCTTGGAATATTTTCCCCTTTTTCTGGATTCATGTCTCCTAGGGTTTCCCTATAAATAATAATCTTATTTTTCTTAACACTACACACACAAACACTTAATCTCTCCTGTTCTTCCTTGCTCTCTGCCGTTGATCCTCTGCCGCCTCTCTTTGCCTCCGTCTTCCTCCCTGTTCTGCCCTGCTTTTCCGGTAATATATATATTATATATAATAATTTACTTATTAATTATGCTAACTTATAATCAAGACTTAAAACAGATCATTAAAACAATAATCTTTAATTATAGGTTAACTTGTGCTAGTTTAAAGTTGGTTCTTGCTTTATCTTACACCGCATCGTTTATCAAGTGAGTAATCTCGTACCTAATCCCTTTTTGCTTTTAATGTTTTGGGATGTTCATGTGTTCATACAAACTTAGAGTCTTAAACTTGTTTATGAGCTTTAGTCGCGCAGTATCCCATGTGTTGAGGACGTTTACTTGGCTGTTTATTTGTATGTGTGTATCATTAACCGCTTTGTTCGGCCTATTCCGAAGTTTTCATGGATCCATTAGATGAACACGGGAGACCTATCGTTTACGGTTTTTCTTTGTTTACACTTGCACAGATGTTTTCTCGTTTTTGTGCTCAATTGGGAGCACGGATTGAACTATGAACTATGAGCTATGATCTATCTAGGCTTGATCACAATCTGATTGCACCCTTGTTAAACACCAGACATTCACGTGTTGCGCGCAGATTTATTGTTATCTATGTATTGTATTAAACTTGATTTCTCACCAACACGCAAGTGTTTGACGTTTATTTTAACACATGTTCAGGTTTGCAGTAGCTGTTTTGGAGCTTGTGGACACATAGGAAGTTTTCTTTATTTTGGACCTAGATTAAAATGTATCAAGACAAGTTTTTGCTGTTCGAATATTATGATTTATAATATATTGATTTATGATGTTTTATGTTATCTTGTGTTTACCTTGCGCGTGCGCGAATGAATGTATTTATTAAATATTGACACCCAATAGTGTCACGAGTAATGAAACAATATGTGGCGCCCCGATGTATAATCCGCCTTTGGTCGGGGTGTTACAGTACTCTGGTTCGAAGCAGAAGCGTAGTACTGCCGGACTTGATCACTTGCCCGAAACGAAAACCGTAACAATGTTGTTGTAACAAAGAGGAAGAAGAAGAAGTGTGTATGTTGGTGTATTTTCGGTTTTATGTCAACTCAAGAGATGGTCCGTTTATATAACCATAGAATCATAATCAATAATGATAATGACCATTAAATATCAAATAATGGTCATTAGTGCATTACAAAACCGAAATTAATAACCATTATCATAATGATCATTAATAATAATAATAATAATAATAATGGTCATTAGTGTAGAGTTGAAACCGAAAATAATCATTATCATCATAATGATTATTAATAAAATTGACCAACAATTTCAGTTTATGAAATGAATCTCAAACGAATTCAAAATTTTCCTCACGCGGGCCCGGGTTTTAATTGAGACTTCATTCACACACTTTACTTAAAACTTCCAACAGTTTCAAGGTTGACGAATATATGTGAGGAAAGTTTGTTAGAAGATATAAGCACGGGTAATGTTCTAGAGAGGCTGCAGGAAGCTTGGCTTTACCAGCTTGATAAGTTGAATAAGGGGTGTCTGACTTATTTATTTTACTTTGGGAAGATACGAGATATTAAGTTAACGAGTTTTTAAAGAGTGCAGATAAAGAACTAATTCAGGAGATGTTTCAAGAGGGGCTTACCAGCTTAAGCACTTAGGGGGTGTTTGGTACAGAGAATGGAAAAGGAGAGAAAATAGAAATGGAAATGGAATTGTAGAGAAAGAGAATTAGTATGGAGAATGAGAATCATTTCTCTTGTTTGGTACACGAGAAAATAAACAGAGAACTCTACCATACCCAACCCCACCTCCACCCAACCTGACACCACTCACCACCGCAGCCCCACCACCACAGCCCCACCACCACAGCACCACCACCACAGCCCCACCACCACCACCAGCCCCACCACCACAGCCCCACACCACCAGCACCACCACCACAGCCCTTTCTTCAACCACAGCCCACCACCACCGGCTGCCGCCACCAAATCCCCTTCTTCAACCACAGTACACAAGAAATTAAAAAGATTCAAATTTTTGGAACATAAGATATAGAAAAAGGAGGCTCAGATCTGTCATCACTGCCTCTTTGGAGATTTTGTGGTGGTGGTTGTGGTGGCGATGATGATGATGATAATCAGAAGCCACCTGCGACCACCGCCGATTTCCACCACCACTGTCACCCACCTGCGACCACAATCACCCGACCATCTGAAAACCCTAACCTACCACGAACCACCACTTGAAACCCTAATCTCCGTTCACCCGTACCAACTGCAACCTACAACCGGTTACCATCTCTGTGTTCACCACTGCGAACGGCGGAGACGGGGTGGTGGTTGCAGACTTGGAGACGAGGTGGCGGTTGCAGACTTGGAGACGAGGTGGCGGCCGGAGACGAGGTGGTGGCCGGAGACGGGGTGGTGGTCGGAGACGAGGTGGTGGCCGGAGACGAGGTGGTGACATGCTATGAGGAGGCTGCTGAGAAATGGATTTCTCTTTGTTTTAAAGAGAAATAGAATTCTCTAGTTTTAGAGAAATAGAAAGAGAAATAGAAATGAAAAGTGGAAAACAAACAAAAGAAATATTTCTAATTCCATTTCTCCCCAATCAAATCCCTCTACCAAACACCCCCTTAGGATTATGGTGTATGTTTTTACTGTTTCGTTTCAGTATGCGTAAACTTTTAACTTGAAGTTGAAAACATAAATGAGGTATGTTAGCATGAAAGTTTGGGATTTTGATGGTTGCAAACTGTAATCTTGTTGGTTTTCCTTTAATGAATTCCACCTTCATTATAATTATTGTAGGTCAGTGAAGTTATTTTTAGTTTTATTTTATTTGTTATTTAGTTAGCGAGACTCTGCTTGGTAAACAGGTCGATTATTAAGGGCTACAATTTCCATATTGTAATTTATTTTCTAATTTTAAACATTTTAATTTAATTTATTTACTCAATCATACTTTATCAACTTACTTATTCAAATAAATAAATTTTAAATTTTGAAGCTACAAATTTTCTTATGTTTTAACTTTTGAAATTCTAAGTATTATTATTTAGCTCAACAAGGCCGTCTTCAAGAAAATCAATAAAAAAAATTGGCCGAGGGCGAAAACAATGTTTGGCCTTAATAATTTTTTATTTTTTTTAGTTTAAACAATTAAATGTTTAAATGAAATTGGGCTTAAATGAGTTGAGTAATTAGGTTTAAACATTAAAAATAAATATATTTTTTGCATGAACTATATATAAATTAAAAAAAAAAGTTGGGGCCTATCGG
Source organism: Bidens hawaiensis (assembly GCF_021521415.1). NCBI lineage: Eukaryota > Viridiplantae > Streptophyta > Magnoliopsida > Asterales > Asteraceae > Bidens > Bidens hawaiensis. Next base: position 337,562 of record NW_027492317.1, on the reverse strand, counting down.
GTGATCGGGCCAGTGGTCGTCCAGCACACCGTCGTCCTTTAAAGGTAGCACTATCGTGCATCGTGACAGGGATAGGACGGTATTGGTTTGGTTACTTGTGGTATTCCGGCGACTCCTTTTTCCACATAATGTGATGCTTAAGCTTCGGGTGTGAAGGCAAGGGAAGTGAGGCAACATGTTTTACAACCAATCACATTTAATTGCCCGTTCATTTTTTTATATTAAAAGAAGATTAATATAATAATGGTGTTGTTAGTTTAACATTGCACATTATTTATGGAAATGTCCGTGAATGCTCCTCAAAGTGGCAGTGTCGTGATGGTACTTTTTGTTAGTGAAACTCGCTCTAGTATACATGGTCTAATAATATATATAGTGTTTCACATATGAAGAACTGTTCTTATTTTACTTATCATGGTCCTCCATCTTTAAAATTTATCTCCATCTTTAAAATTTATCATCCAGTCTTAGCTTACTTTTCTATTAAAAGTTAAAAGTGACAATCTTGTTTTAACGGGGTTTCCTAATGCATTGCTTTTTTTTTTTTTTTTGAATGTTAAAGCTTTTTCCTCCTACTATTTACATTATACCCCCATTGTCAGGAATCGAACCCTGGACCTCTCACCCAAAGGCCAAAGCCTTTACCATCCCACCAAAGTGGAGATGGCTTCCTAATGCATTGCTGCTTAATGTTTTTCGAGACACTTCTTCCGACATTTTCTGAATTTTTCTGGGTACCTACAAGTTTATTGGTTATACCTTTTTTACTGTTTTTTGTTAGGAGTACTCTTGAGGAGCACTTTGGACAAATGACATTGAATTATTCCTTAATATTTTAGATCTAGTGAGTGGTCGTTCTAAAAGGTACCGTTCTTTTTTAGCTATTTTATTAGTGTTAACCGGTGGCGATTGTGAAATATTAGTCCAATTAATCTGAAAAATAGCGCTTGGAAAAGTTGGGCTTTTGTCAAACTCTCGCTAACGTTTGGTATGAAGCAGATATTTGTAGTCTATTTTTGCCAATGTATGTTAAACGTGTTGATTTTGTTAAGTTTTGTTTTTTTATACCCAGCCTTGTGTAGTACACGAGTTTATAACCTATTAATAATAAACTAGATATTAAAAAAACTACAAATAGATCATCTAATAATCATTTTTCATTATTTTGTACCAATAAATTGCGAAGAAAAAACATTTTAATTAGTTCTTTTATAAAAAATGTTAAAAAGAAGGTATTTAATATATTAATATGAAGGTTATACCTTTATAACATATAACTAAAAAGTCAACGTTTGACTTTGATTTCATGCGGTGTTCTTACTATAGTTCCCGAATATTAGCTACCATACACCAGCTAAATATTAAAAAGCCAAATATTCAAAATGGGTTATGATTATGTTTTTTATTTAAAAACAAGATTTTTGACCCGCGCGTTGCGGCGGAGGCGTAAACTCTTAATAAAACAATCAATGTTGAAACGTTAAGTCAATGTAAGCAACTTCACAATGATTTCGCTGATTCAGTTATGCGAATTACATAGAGTTAGAGCCATAAATGAAACCCCAAATTCTAAAAATTAGGAAAAACTGAAATAAAACTATATTGCATTGCATGCATGTTTACTTTTTCATGTCATTCGGCCTGATTAAATTAACCCAAAGGCGACACGTGTCATTTGACCTCATATCTTTACATGGTGAACTAGATGAGGAAATTTATATGGAACAACCGAAGGTTTTGTAATAAAAGGTCAAGAAAATAAAGTCTGTAAATTGACACATCATTCTACGGATTAAAACAGGCTCCAAAACAATGGCATGAGAAGTTTGACAATACACTACTATCAAACGGATTTATAATAAACGAGTGTGATAAATACGTTAAATCCGTTTAGTCAAACAATACAAGAATGCATATGTCATCATATGCTTATATGTGGATAATATGCTTATATTAGGCACTAGTTTAGATATCATAAATCAAACAAAGAAAATGCTACACTCCTCTTTTGACATGAAGGACATGGGAGTAGCAGATGTAATACTTGGTGTAAAAGTTAAAAGAAATCTAGATGGATATACCCTTACACAGTCATCACAATATATTGAAAGTGTACTCAAGAAGTTTGGGCATTATAATAACAAGTCGGTTGTTACCCCATTTGACCCTTCTAATCATCTTAAGAAGAATCAAGGTGATAGTGTAGCACTACTAGAATACACTCAAGTCCTAGAAAGTCTAATGTATTATGAATTGTACTAGGCCGGACTTGGTATACAGTGTAAGTAGACTTAGTAGATACTCTCATAACCCTGGGAGAGATCATTGGTATGCATTGGTCAGAGTGCTCATATACCTAAAGCATACAATGAATCATGAGTTGCATTACACCAGATATCATGTTGTTCTTGAAGGATATTGTGATGCAAATTGGATTTCCAACATATCCGAGGGTAAATCTACAAGTGGTTATGTATTTACCCTAGGTGAAGCTGCGATATCATGGAAATCATCAAAGCAAACTGTGAATACTCGTTCAACTATGGAAGCATGCATAATTTGTTGCCTTAGATAAAGCTGCTGAAGAAGCATAGTGGCTCAAAAGCTTCCTAGAAGGTATTCATGTATGTCCTAAACCAGTTCCTGCCATTGTATACAATGTGACAGCATGGCTGCTCTCATTAGAGCTCAAAATCAAATATACAATGGCAAGTCAAGACATATTAGGCGCAGACACATAACCATTAGAGACTTGCTTAAAAATGGAATTATTTCCATAAGTTATATAAAGTCAAAAGAAAACATAGCTGATCCTTTAACAAAAGGCCTTAGTAGAGAGCAAGTTCTCTTCACATCGAGGGGAATGGGCTTAAAGCCAACACAATGAGTCACCACCTGGCGGAAACCTAACCTAGCAACATTGGAAATCCCATGGTCTAGGTTCAAAAGGAAAACTAGTTGGGGAAGACTCACAACAGCACAAACACAAAGGTACGCTCATTCTTATAATATTTATATTGTGTTTTTCGTTGACGTTTTAGGGTTGAATACTTACTCTTAATAATGCTGATAGCTTTTATAGTGGGACAAATACGGATTGTTCTAGATTAGCAATTCCTATGTGAGATGGATGTGAGGTCGCATCTTTGAGAGCTAATATGGCTAAGTTCTCTAAAAGTCTCATGAAGAAAGGATTGTTCATGACCGAAATGAACACAACGGTAAGAAATGATCTATGCTTAGATATGACATGTGTGATACTTCTTGTCGCATTCTACTATACAACGTGGTTAGTTCAAGACTTATAGTTCACTACCCACAAAGTAGATCCAAGTAGTGTTCACTATGAAAGGTTCAAGTTTAACAATATATTATTTATTGAATGCAATTTTATATTTAGTTCTTATTTGGAATTCAATCTTGTTGATTAGTGACTTTTGGTATAACATCAATTGCTATTCGATAATCAACAATAACAACAATGAAGAGGCGAAATCATTGATCATCACTAAACTTCTAAATAAAACGTGGAATTAAATTAATTTTGTAGCATTTTCTTCATGTAGCAAACTAAATTCGCGGCTTCAAAACCCAAAAAAAGTTTAATATCAAATTGAGTCAAACCAATAAAGTCCCAAAAAATTCAACTGATAATTGAAACACTAGATATGACGAACAAAAGATCAGCATTACATAGCGCAAAAGATTGACATTCCTATATTCTTTGTGAACACTGAAGCAACACAAATTAGTGACAATCTTTAGAATTCTTAAAGTTAAAAAGTTGGAATAATATAAAAGCAACTTCTAGTGATTACAAAACTCATATTGTAAGACTACCCATAATGCATAAGAGCATTCCTATCCGGTTCTCCATCTTCATCTTTAAAATTTAACCAAAAAACATAATTTCTTAAATTTATCCATCATTTTCTAAAAACCTCTCCCAACCCATTTTCCATTCCTATCTCTATATTCTTTTTTTATTATTTTTTTCTTATTCTTCTTAACTACTACCTATTTTGTCTTATTATCATTTTCATTTAAAACTAGCATTTAGATGCGGCGGGTGGCGTATAGTTGGAAAAGTGCGCCGTTGTGTGGGGTTTACAAAATGGAACGTAGCAACACATAAGACCACTGAGTGTTATAACATCTGCCATAGACTACCAAGTAATCATACATACAAAAAATTTATGAGCAGTAATCATACATACAAAATGGAACCTGACAACACATAAGACCATTAAGACACGAACATGTGATAACCCAAACCAAATTCGTTCACGCCTGAAACGCATTGACACCCAAACCTATACCCACTATACCAACATAATCCTTTTTGAGTCCACTCGTTATGGTATGAACACGTGATGACCCCTAACGCATTGTTACCCGTAACCGACTGGCAACTAAAACAGAAATCAAAATCTTGCGATAAATAATAAAATTCAAAGAATAATATAATTGTCATACTTCAAAAAATCAAAACACATAACATCTAAAACGTCTTTTAACAAATTGTCAAACTGCAAAAATAGCTTTGGCTAAACATTGCATATGAAATAAGAATTTCAAACACAAAAAACAAGTACGCATTACGAAAAACAAAGAGAAAAACAAAGGGAGGCTCAGATAAGGTTCTAAACTACCATCACAGCCTTGAAACGTATATCATCACCAACATATAAAGACAAAAGCTATGGAGACTCAGATGAGACCAACCTCATCATGATAACCTTTATAATCCCAGATCCAAACAGTCACATTTTCATCTTCATCACAGCTGCGACTAAAGAAGGCACCGTGCAAAGTGAGATGGTAGGGAAACACATAAACGGTCGGTCACCGGCACCGGTCTCCGCCGCCGCCTAGGGTTCTAAAATGAAACCCGGTAACGGTTATAAAAAACTCATCCAAAACAATCTATTAAAAATTACCAAATTACCCCTGGTAGGTAAATGATGCATTTGCACTTTCCAGCCTCACTAATTAATAAAGAAACAATAGTATGAAATGTAAACTGCATAATACTATTGAAAATGCAGAAAATGAATTTTTATAATATAATCTAGTATTTTTTATATTAAGATATAGTAATGCAAACTGCAAATTGGCAAAATATCAAACTGCAAATTGGCAATTGATAAAATAACGATGCAAAATATCAAGACAACAGTAAACATCTATAATAAAACAATACATTATTCGCGTCCAAGTTCCATTGGTAAAAACTGACTGATAATAAATTTGATCGGGTGTGTTTCGGTCCGGGGACCACATCAACTCTTTAGGACTCGACGGCACCCCTTGTGCTTCCGGCCCGCCCGTGAAAATCGTTTCTGACATATTCCTAGAAGTTGCTCCAGCTCTGGTTCCGTCCACCCGAACGCCATATAGTTCTGAATCCCGATCGCACCCTCTAACCCAATATCAATCACATTATCCTCTTCATTCAACACCCATCTTAACTGATACGTATCCGATAACACCTTACAGTTTTCAAACATTGTCGGTTGCACACTCGAATTATCCAATCCTGAATTATTTGGTAACAAAACATGCCCGAAATCGAAACCCATATCAGAATCCCAAACAGAGACAACCCTAATATGATTCCAACTAACATTACTCATCAAATCAACAGTAAAACTATCATTTTTATAAGTAAATCTATCATTTTAGAAGCAATACCATTCGCGTCCAAGTTCCATTGCTCTTCCAGTTGCCCAATAGAAAAATAAGACCCATCAGTTTGCAAATGGTATGTATTCAGCTCGTTGAGGCTTTAATGGCTTTGAAGGACCTGTCAACATATTTGGAACATCGGGTGTTGAATCTAGTTCATAATGCACATAATTCTAAGAAGAAAATCATGATCATTTAATGTTGCTGCAAGTATACACTTAAGCACATAATTCTAAACAGAAAATCAATCATCAAAATAAAGTTTATGACCGACCCTAACACAAAAAAATAGGCATAAATATTTCCATGTAGAACCAAAATATACGCACTGGTCTTCGACTTTCAAAGCTAAGCTCATTATCTCAAGTATCATTGCACCTCATTATAATTTCCCTTTGAAGTTCCTCAAAATATATGTAATATCCCGAAATTTCTAAAGTAATATTTATTATATTATTTTGTCGGGTGAAATAAACGAGTTAGTGGAACGATAATAATAATAGCAAAATATGAAGAATTAGTAGGATAATTAGATGGGATTAGATATGGACCAAAAGGAAACATGGGCCTTCGGTCCATGGGCTTAAGGGAGTATAAATACTCCCTTAAACCCCAATCATTTCCATTCCATCCATTTATCCATCCTAATCTATACACACCCAAAACACACACGACCCGAACCAAGATCCAAAGGCAAGGACCCGAGCTAGTTGGTGCTAGATCGTCGTGACGGACCAAAACAACATCAAGGCTTAACCGGGTTCGTAGTTCGACTCGTTCAAGTCAGCCGTGCACAACTGAGGAAAGGGATTACGATTAACGGTGAACGTAACCGTGTTCAGGTGAGTTTCTAGCCCCATTTATGTGTTATGTTTTCGGGGCTGTGTGCATACTCGATATGTTTGTTAATACGCTTATCCTAAGAGATAAGTGTATGCCTTATGTGAATAATGTGATATGTATGAATGATGGCTTGACGGTACGTGAACGATCTTCGGATATTGCACGTACTGTCAGATTGTAACGCTAAGTATAAGGTAAGTATGATATGTATGCTTATGTGTATGAATGTGATAAAGTTAATAAAAGAATGAAAGGATGGTTGTATGGTTACGAAGAGGGTACCGGGCCCTAATAATACTCGAGGTATGATGTATGGTTGTATGGTAACGAAGAGGGAATCGAACCCTACTAATATTCGAGAACTAGGGAACCGAACCCTACTAATATTCGAGGAAAGAGGGACCAGACCCTTATAATATCTGTGATGTTAGGGACCAGACCCTTATAATATCTGTGATGTTAGGGACCAGACCCTTATAATATCTGTGATGTTATGGATCAGACCCTTATAATATCTGTGAGGTTATAGGGCGAAAGGCTCTTTAAAACGTATGATTATGTATGTAAAGAAAGTATGAAGGTAAAAATGAAAGTATATGCAATTATGTGTGTATGAAAGGAAGTTAAGAGGTTAAGTATGAAATGTAAGAAGGTATTGTATGATTATGTGATTAACTAGAACTCACTCAGCGTAGCTGACTTTTAGTATGCACGCAGGTGAGTAGGATGAGGCAGCTCTCTTGAGGAGACACGTGGCACTGAATAAGAGGCTGGCATCGGAAGACTCAAGACGTTTAAGTTTAATATTTCGTTTATTTTGAAAGGCAAAATAATGTTTTAAGACAAGACGTGTTTTGATATGAAATGTTTTAAGAAAGTTTTTATATTCCGCAAAAGTTTTAAAGAACTCTGATTTGTAAGAACTGTGTTTATGAGTAAATCCGACGCGAAAGTAGGGCTACCGGGTTCGGGGCCTTACAAGTTGGTATCAGATCATAAGTTCGAGAGATTTAAGAATCCTACATGCTTAGACTCGAACAGAGAATGAGATTTAAAATGAGAAAGAAAGAAGATGTCAGTTCAAGATAGCCATGTGTCACTCAAGCAAGCTCAGTAAAGGTAAAGTGTATGGTAAATGGTGTATGTTAATGTTGGCTTATTTGCTAAATGAAGAATGAGTGCAGGTTAGAGATAGGATTAATTGATCTTAACTGATTAACTGTTTAAGAGTATAAACAAGCACAAGTGAAATCATGAAGGGAAGTATGTAGAACCTGAGGAGTAACGCAAATAGTTAATTACACTTGATCAACGTCATTAACTACTTACCTTACGAATCATGTACTAAATAATTCCTAGAGTGATAACATTTGTGTTTCCTTAGAGATAAGATAGATGACTGTTACAAAAGAGGCGGACACGAAAAGAATCTGAGGCAGAGCGATATACGAAAACAACATGACTCCAACTGTAAAAAGTAATGAAGAAGTCACGCTTGGAGCTTGTAGTCAGATATGCTAAGAGAGTTGCCAAATTGTCACAAAAGCATCAAAGGAAGCCCTTGGAAAGACGAGACGAGACTTGAGACATCGAGAGCCTCATGGACAAGCTACCTTAAATAGCTAAAACACATGACCACCATTCGATGGCTGCAAAGTCGGGAGTAAGAAGGATAACTCATAAAGCAAAGGTGATTCAATAAAGTGTGCGATTACAAAGAAAAAGGTATTCCTTTTAAAGGAATAAGCTAGGTTTCGGGGACGAAACCTCTTTAAGGAGGGAAGACTTGTAACATCCCGAAATTTCTAAAGTAATATTTATTATATTATTTTGTCGGGTGAAATAAACGAGTTAGTGGAACGATAATAATAATAGCAAAATATGAAGAATTAGTAGGATAATTAGATGGGATTAGATATGGACCAAAAGGAAACATGAGCCTTCGGTCCATGGGCTTAAGGGAGTATAAATACCCCCTTAAACCCCAATCATTTCCATTCCATCCATTTATCCATCCTAATCTATACACACCCAAAACACACACGACCCGAACCAAGATCCAAAGGCAAGGACCCGAGCTCGTTGGTGCTAGATCGTCGTGACGGACCAAAACAACATCAAGGCTTAACCGGGTTCGTAGTTCGACTCGTTCAAGTCAGCCGTGCACAACTGAGGAAAGGGATTACGATTAACGGTGAACGTAACCGTGTTCAGGTGAGTTTCTAGCCCCATTTATGTGTTATGTTTTCGGGGCTGTGTGCATACTCGATATGTTTGTTAATACGCTTATCCTAAGAGATAAGTGTATGCCTTATGTGAATAATGTGATATGTATGAATGATGGCTTGACGGTACGTGAACGATCTTCGGATATTGCACGTACTTTCAGGTTGTAACGCTAAGTATAAGGTAAGTATGATATGTATGCTTATGTGTATGAATGTGATAAAGTTAATAAAAGAATGAAAGAATGGTTGTATGGTTACGAAGAGGGTACCGGGCCCTAATAATACTCGAGGTATGATGTATGGTTGTATGGTAACGAAGAGGGAATCGAACCCTACTAATATTCGAGAACTAGGGAACCGAACCCTACTAATATTCGAGGAAAGAGGGACCAGACCCTTATAATATCTGTGATGTTAGGGACCAGACCCTTATAATATCTGTGATGTTAGGGACCAGACCCTTATAATATCTGTGATGTTATGGATCAGACCCTTATAATATCTGTGAGGTTATAGGGCGAAAGGCTCTTTAAACGTATGATTATGTATGTAAAGAAAGTATGAAGGTAAAAATGAAAGTATATGCAATTATGTGTGTATGAAAGGAAGTTAAGAGGTTAAGTATGAAATGTAAGAAGGTATTGTATGATTATGTGATTAACTAGAACTCACTCAGCGTAGCTGACTTTTAGTATGCACGCATGTAAGTAGGATGAGGTAGCTCGCTTGAGGAGACACGTGGCACTGAATAAGAGGCTGGCATCGGAAGATTCAAGACGTTTAAGTTTAATATTTCGTTTATTTTGAAAGGCAAAATGATGTTTTAAGACAAGACGTGTTTTGATATAAAATGTTTTAAGAAAGTTTTTATATTCCGCAAAAGTTTTAAAGAACTGTGTTTATGAGTAAATCCGACGCGAAAGTATGGCTACCGGGTTCGGGGCCTTACAATATAGCCGCTGGATTTGTGACATGCTACTCATGTCCATCATCATGATCCGTTGTTCTGACTCTTTCTTTGCAAACTCCATCTTCTCGGCTTGCTATCGCAACTTTTCATCTTCAACTTTTTTGTCATAATACATCTTCTTGGACTGCAATCTCAACCTTTCATCTTCAACTTTTTTTGTCATACTCCATCTTCTCCGACTGCAACCTTAACCTTTCATCTTCAAATTTTCTGTCATACTCCATCTTCTCGGCCTTATGTCGATAAAACTCTTTCTCTTGAACCCGTGACTCTTCTAAAAGAGTATACATCATCTTTCTGATTTGGATGATTTCCTCGGTTTGCATAGTTTCGGCCATTCGTTTTCGTTTTGCAGCTTTCCTACCCATTGGTCGGTCCAATTCGACAACTCAATTGTCGATCACATTACATGTTTGAGACGGGGTTATGCTCGGGGATGGGGTCGGGGTCGGGGTCGGGACCATCGTCTTCCTCTACTTCGGGACAGATTTTGTTAGACGCGAATTCCACTTATCCTTCAGTATGTGCCAACAATGCTCAAATTGAAAGTTGCACATTTCAATTGATTGGTACATGATCTTCGCCTTATCAAACTTGCATTAAACAAATAAAATGCGTATTAGAGAAAACAAAATAAAAAATAACGTACTCTCAAAACAAGAGTGTGGAAATATTACCTTATCATGCTGAATTATACCACTTTGATTTACCCCTTCAACTTGATCTAGGTACGAACAAAAGCTATTTGTGGCCTTTTGAATGCACGACCATTGTTGTGTTAAAGACTTAACTGACCGCTCGGTTGTGGTTTCTTTATGTTCATGAAAGTATTTAAATATATGTGCCCAGAAGTGAGAGCTATTTTGATCTGTTCCTTTTATGGCATCAAGGCTGCAATTTAGCCATGCAGAGACAAGTAACTCGTCTTCTTTAGAGGTGAAGTTTGTACCCCTCATTGACCTCTTAACGTTGGTTGAATTGCTAGAGGGTAAGGGTAGAGAGTCACTAAGGTTCACGAGAGAGTTTCCACTAAGAAGGTTGGTGAAGTACATATCCGGGTCCTGTGAATCCATCCCCTGGTCTTGTAAATCCATATCCTGACCTTGTGAATCCATATCTTGACTAAGTAAACTGAATAATGATACAAAAGTAAGAAACATGATAACCCATGTTTAACACGACAATAAGTATAAATGCTAAAACTTATATATATACGCACACATCAAGTAAATATAATTGTTATAACTGATCATAAGAGTAATGACTAAACCCATTAGTTTATATTTTTGTTTTTAGAATCCTATGCAATCTCCTAAATTTCTAGAAATATAATACAATAGAAACTAGTTCAAAATCTCCTGATTTAACACGCCAATATAATAGAAACACTCAACATCCACTATAATAAGAAATTCTTGATTAGAGTTTCTGAAGTATGTGTACCAACAAACTCTTAACAATAGTAGTATAACCATTTGATAAAAATAACATATCAATTTTCTTTTACAGCACGAACTTAGTATTTCACAATCTAAGCAACATAATCGATTGTGACCAATTTTATCACAAAACCCTAGAAGTTCTATTATAAGGACTGCATCAAAATTTACCAAAGGAAATTCGAATTGAAAACATACAAATCAGATCTATGAATGAATTACAACATATAAATGGATTTAAAGATGAATTACCCAAGAAAATATGAGAAGATGACCTGAATCGAAGGTGGTGAAAGGGAATGGTTTTTTTTCCCTCTGTGCTAAGAATTCCCAATTTGATTAAGGTAGGGATTAAGGGAGGAGAAGATGATCGCCAGAAGAAGATAGGCGGGAGTTGGAAATGGAGTGAAGTGAAGTGGGGCTTCACTAAATTTGGAGGCATACCGTAGTTTTTCACTAAAATTTAAATGGGAATGCTCTAACCAAGCTAACATCTTTTCTCTAAATCTATCTATGTGGATTAAGTGAATTGACTAACCAAGCTAATATGCTTGTTGGACATGATTTATTTATTAATTTGCTACTTATATTGAAAAGTTAACAACTTATGTTTACAATGCTTAAGAGTTAATAGCTATAAAAAGACGTCACAAGTAAGATATTATTTTTTATAGATCAAATTAGTGACAACAATATTTAGCATTGAATGTGCATTTTACAAAACAAAAATGTGAATAACTTTGCCCAAAAAGAAAAAAGAAGAAAAGAAAATAGAAAGGGTTTTGGTTTCTTTACAAAATAATGTGTAGCAATAATAAAATTAGAAAAAAAAAATGCAATTTTTTTTTTTTTTTGACAAAGTCGTCATTAATATCCATTTTGTTTAATCAAATAAGTTTTTTCATAACATCTCAAAATAACAATAAAAATTGTCAACAAAATCATTTTAAATCTAGCTACAAAACTTTCTAGCTTACAGCCAACGAAAAAAATCATTTAAAGAAACGGGTCTTCTTCTTCAACACTCTTAAGGGCTTTCTTGGCGATTTTGTATTTCCCCGCAAATTGTTTTCCGTTCCCCAAAACATACCTTTCTATGAAAAACGTGATTCCAGTTCTAAGGCTTTCATATTGTTCGGACCCACCAATACGTTTGAATATATTCCAGACCAGACTATCAGCACTCTCAAAAACAGCCTCAAAAAACATCTTAAAATGCATTATCTTTTTAGCCGTGAGTTTTCTGGCGTCATGTAGATCTGCTTTCTTTAAAACCGCAAGTGAAAGTGTAAAACCGGACACCATTTCCGCTATAAACTTTGCCAGATGCAATGATCTCATTAGCTCCATTGACTCCAGTTCCGTGTATTGGTCCCATATGCAGTACTGAACAATAAAACAATAATATATATTGAAAAATCGACTTATTAAACAATGTATATTGAAAAATACCTGTAATGTGAACTTGTGGTTCTTGTCATGATTGCATAACTTTGAAGCCAGAACACAATAATATTTATTGAATACTTTTTCCTGCAAACAGCACTCCACAACGACCCGCATGATCTCTCTATCCTACAATATCATGGCAAACTATCAATTAAAAAAAAAGACATTATTTTATCTTTAATAATTAAGAGCATAATAGATTAGATACATACCTGTTTCCCTTGCAAATCCAGCCTCAACAGTTTCTCAAACGCATCAATATAATCCTCCGCACTTGTAATTATACAAAATATGGCCCTTCTTGCATCTGTATTCATTCTTTGTCTAGCAGCAAGTTGAAGAAACTTTTGGGCTTCCGAGCTTTCTTTATCCATCTTTTTTGCAAAATTTTCAATATTATTATTATTATAACTTGTGGTAGATGACATCATCTCTCCGGATAACCACCATTGGCCTTTTTTCTCAGGGTCAAGAAGCTTGCTCCATTTCAATCCCTGAACTAAAATACTTTCTACCCTTAACTGGGAGAAAAAAATAAACACAAGTAAAAAAGGATTTTTTTCAAACATGTTAAACAATATAATAATGTACAAGAAAATAGAAAACTATAATGACCTTCTGAAGCCACTTCTTGATGCGAGTATGTGGTAAAGTGTCCTCTTTAGCCTTCTTTTTGTTGTTTTTGATGTCAAATATGGTTTCAAGCATGAACTCCATCTGTCACGTGTGAAGCAAATAAAGGTATGGGTAAAGCTAAAATCAGCAAATATAAAAGAGAAAAACAATAATGAAGTAAAAATATGCGTACTCTTTTACTTGTAGTGTTTCCCTGGCTATCTCCAGCTGCAGTCTTCAGTTCTGTCACCTTGTTTTGGATACTAACAATAAAGTTTTTCATGGCGGCCGGGTCGTCACTCCTCAATCGCATCCCAGAACCTAATGAATGCAGATAACAAGTACTTATAAATCGACAGTGAAGTATTGAGAAGCTTACAGTTAAGATTTAGACAACTCAGTTAATTTAGACAACTCAGTTAATGGACAACTCAGTTAATGGACAGTGAAGTATTGAGAAGCTTACAGTTAAGAACAGTCAAGATAGTGGAAACATCGACCTCGGTCAACCGTGAGCTCAGCATCATCATGAAATCGTATATTAAATCACTAAATTGGTATTATAACAAAGTTTCATTAATAAGAAAATAAATTATTATATAAATTACTATTTAACTCCAATATGAAATTTCAAAAGAGAGTGAATAATAATAACCTTGAGCAAACTCCAAATATGTACAAATAAGAGAGAAGAAGAGTCAGATTCCTCAAGGAAAGATTGTCTTCCTTCTGATACTCATCCTGTTACAAACATTTAATATTTATTAAAAACCAAATGTTTTATGTGAATTGCATAAAAAAATCTAACAATGAAATCTTTCAATGAACCTCAAAACACTTTGCAAGTGAAGCAAGTAGCTTAGCACCAAAGTCAATTCCAACCAAGCAAGCCAAACCAGAAACTAAAGCTGCAAACACAGCAGCATACCTGCAAGGGTACAAATGTAATTATGTACCAAACAGAATGATGGATAATATCTGTAAGGTATAATCACGAGACTCAACTGTTCGTTACCACGAGGTCCGCCCGAACATGATGCCAAAATTTCTTCACTGATAATTTGAGTACCGTCGCTGCGGCTAATAGACTGCATATGATAAGTTGAAGAAAAATGAGACTATTGGAATAACTATTATGGTAAAAAATTACAAAAAAAAAATACATGAAATTAGAAAGCTTACCTGGAAAATTGAGGACATTTCGGCTGTAATTCCTTCCACATTGGATTCACCCAACCTATTTAAAAGACCTGAAATTAAGATTATTAACCAATAAATCAGGAATACAATGTAAGACAAATATCCGTATATAATTCTTATATTTGCATACCGCGCACACGTTTTCGAATTTGAGAATACTCTTCCGATTCATTTCTGGACTTGGATCTTAGCTGAGGTGGCACATATTTTGCTTGTATATCCATTACTAGAGCTTCAGCATCATTATCTTCATGTTCGGTTTCATTATCAGTTCCATGTTCTTCAATCAAATCATCGTCACTCAAAATCTCAGCATCCAGATCCACCTTTTTCTTTGAACTCTTCTTATGTTTCTTTCTTCTGGAAGCTTCTTCTGTGTCGGTATTTTCTTCAATCTCGAAAGAATCAAATATCGATGAAGTTCCCTCAAACAACATGTTGAGTCCGTCATCATCTCCCCCTAATTTCTTGTTATTTTTCAATTTGAGTTTTTTTGCAAGTTTTCTTTCCAATTCAAGATCCTCCTTTGCGGAAGTGACACCTTGGTTTTCCAGTTCCAAATATTTTTCAAACTTGGCTTTCTTTTTTCTCGTATCTTTTTTATCATCGTTTCTTGATGATACCGTCCTCTTACGTGAAGTACTATTAGTGTTTCTAGAAGCTTCTGTATCATCAAATATATCGTCTTTTTGAGTTTCTGTATCCATATACTCCTCCTCCTCATACTCAGCTTTTGACGGTTTTTTAAAATCTCCGTTTATCAATTCTTTCTGTTCTGCAACTTGAGTAGTCTTTTGCATATTCTTCTGTTGCTTGTGATTTCTGATTGTCTTTTTACTTTTCTGAAAATGTTACAGCAAATCAAGAAGACGTGAATAAAATCGTGTTGGAGCAATGTATATAAGTTTCAGATTTGAATACCGTACATTATGTTGGAGCCATGAGTCAAACTTTTTCTTCTTATTATCTAATCGATTTCCTTTGCGTTCCTCTTTGCGTTTCTGCCTACGAGTTTTCTCGCCTGGTTCTGCTGCTGGCAAAACAGAGGTATGATATTATTGATAGACTAGTCATATACGAAAAGCAGAAAATAGAATGGAATAAAATGTTACCCATTTGTAAGTTAGAAGAACTCCAGTAGCAGACTGCGAAAAGTTAATTTGAAAGAAAAAGAGGTGTTAGCAAGCAAGTGTGAGTCAAATAACACTCATAACTAACTAACTAACGAACTAACAATCTGATATTCATTCATTCAAGTTGAAACCAATATGAAAATACAAAAGGCTTTCTATGTGGTGCTTGATGATCCTGAATGAGGTTGATAAACCTTAATCTTAATATGAATCATAAATAAATAAAAGGGAAACTAAACAATCATCCTATAACAAGCCCAATTGTTAATCGCATACACAAAGTAAGACTATTTATTATGAAGCCAATGTTAGGTGTATGTATAATAATAATAATTTAGTATATAATTGCATTAAATCAATCAATTGGACATTTTTAGCCCTAAAATCACCAGAGAGTTGAGGCAAAATCAGAAAACAATGACGAAAGAGGAACGCCAAAGAGGATGGTTGGTGGCGGAGAAACGCGGCAGCAGCGGCGGCGGGCTGGTGGCTGTCCGGCAGGAGCGTTCTGTTCTGTTTGTGGTTCTGATGTTATAAATTTATTATAAAACCCTAATTACTATATCGACTATTTGACTAAAAGGAAAAAAGCAAAAAAGAAAAAAAAAAGTAAAACCAACAACTTTCCCACTTTAGATAGATATTTATTATGTATATGGTCCAACCGTCCAAGGCTCCAGGTGCTAATTTGTATGGGATGTTTCAAAAAAATTTTATATCGCTTCTAAAGGAATTTTAAAAGACATTGGTGTCTCGGGACACCGATGGACACTACGTAGGTTCGCCTTGGGAACCAACCAATTACAATGCCAGGTTAGATTATCTTCTTATTTCTAATACTTTTTGACTTATAGAACTCCAGTATACCTATTAGAAAACCTATTAGGGGTTTGCAATCAACCGTGCATCAGAGCGTCTCCGAGAATCGTTAAAAAAATTTGAGTCGTGGACGGAATTTTTTCCCTTAACAAAAAGGATTTTTGTTGAGTTTAACAATTAAATTTTAAATGAAAATAGGCTTAAATGAGTTGAGTAATTGGGGGTTAAACATTAAAAATAAATATTTTTTTTTGCATAGATTATACATAAATTAAAAAAAAAGTTGGGGCCTACCGGGTGATCGGGCGAGTGGCCGTCGACCACGCTGCCATCCTTTAAAGCCAGCATTACCGTGCATCGTGACAGAGCCAGGATGGTATTAATGGTTTGGTTAGTTGCGGTATTGTGGCGACTCCTTTTTGCACATGAAAATGCGATACATGAGCTTCGGGCGTGAAGGCATGGGAAGTGGGGCAACATGTTTTTACAACCATTCACATTTGTCCATTCATTTTTTTATATTAAAATGAGATTAAAATAATAATGGTGTTCCTAGTTAAACATTACGCATTATTTATGGAAATGTCCGTGAATGCTCCTCTATGTGGCAGTATCGTGATAATACTTTTTCTTAGTGAAAGTCACTCGAATACACATGATCTAAAATATCTTGTTTCACATACGAAGAACTGTTCTTATTTTGCTTATCATAGTATCGTGATGATCAGCCTTCTTAGGTTCTTCAACGTTCATGCGACTTCGGGGCCGCATGAGTCTTTTATCACGGGCAATACCCTGGCCATTTTTTTCACCGCCAGCGCCGCCCCCTAGGACAATCTCATTCTCATCCCTGCTTCTTTGCTCCGCCATGAGTAGGTCGTCAACTTAATTAGTTTTAATAATTTAGTTGATTTCTTTGCTGCCATTATATGTTCCAGAAGTCAACAAGTCCATTCAGCGTACACACCAACCTTTGATTTGGTCTTACAAATAAAATATATATTAAATAGATAAGTTGGAATCCTCTTGTTACGTACCCGGTACGAGTGGGTGACCCGGTTTGCATGTGTGGAAGTAGTTATTTGATGTTTTTAATCTTTTATCCATGTTTCTTGTTTTCAGGAAAATGTGTTAAGTAATTGGAATGGTGGCATGTTCTAGGTAGTTTCTTATTTCTAGTTTTTTCATTCCAATGTAAGACTATATAATAGCCACTAGGTTTACTTTATTGTTATGTAGAAAAAGTTTCTTTTAAAGTTCCTCTACATCTCTAAAGTCTTTCCTCTTTTCCTTTCTCTTGTGAAGAAATCACATCAGCTCTCGTTTTGCAACGGCTCAAACTTGATTCTCTTGAAGGATACTTAACATCTCTGCCAGGAACCTGAAAAGATCCGAACACTTTTTGTAGTTGTAGTTGGGATTTTTTGACGTTAGCCGTCGTGTCACCAAAAGTCCAAGGACAATGGTTCGAGATTCATAATCCAAATAAACCTTGATTTGTATTGACTTTTTTGTTGATTATTTTAGTGTTAATTAACTTGTTGATCGAGTAAATAACGTTATATTAAACGAGTTTGGTGACATGGGCACACGAGCTCGATTTAATTCTATATGTCATTTAAATTTGATATGCACCTATAATCGGGCTTAAGTTCAATGATAAGTGGGCTTCTAATTAATTATCTGGGTGCATGTGGGACGTGGGAATCGGTACTTATATGCCGATGTTTTCATTTCATGGCATCCCTCTCACTTGATCGAATAGGCAGAACAGAAGAGGACGGCTACTCTTCTCTGGTTCTTCATCACATTCACAGAATCATCAAAATTGAAGAAACACTAATCGACCCCGGGCAGATTACAGATAATCTGGGGGTTAAATAGATGTTTCCCACGAGGGGTTAGATCCGGCGAAGATGGTTCTTCTGATAACCTGCAAAACAGACACCGTGAGCTCGTCACTGAGAAGGGGGGGTACCTCCTTGTGACCACCCTCCGGCGTGAGAATCAGACTAGATTGCTCTTGAATATAAGTGTATATTAAGAGAATGACTAGAGCAGATATCAGGTAATATATCAATATATGAGATATGAGATAAGATATAAGATATAAGATCCTCCTACCATTCCAAGGTGTTGGAGTATTTATAGCCGAAGGTAGGTTTCCAAGAAGGTACAGCCGGCTGAATAGTGTTCCTGTTCTGCCAACTGTGGGCTACGCACATGCCATGCTGGTGGTTGGTGGATAGGCAGCGGCTGATAGTGACCAGGCCGGCTGTATACTATTCCTGTTCCACCAACTGCAGGCCATGCCATGCACGTCTTCCGACAGGTTGGTGAGTAGGCAGCGGCTAATAGTGACATACAGTACAAGAGCGTGCTGCTCGTCATACTGTTGTCAGTGAGCTGTCGTATCCTTGGTCAGATCTTTTGTCCATACCTCGTCAGGTACAGTACAAAAGATCCTCCAGTATCGTACGGACTGGCTCATTTGGGCGGGAGTTCTCCCGGCTTGCTCACTCCTTCTTCAGGTGACATTACTGAATTATTTGAGTTAAGTGCCTTGTGCGTGTAGCTTTGCTGCGCATGTAGCCTTCCCTGATGGCTTGTATCCGCAGCTGCGGGAACAGGCGGAGTACTTCACCATTGGGAGGCTTTTCCTGCGGGAACAGCTTGCGTACTGCGCGTAAGGACGTCACGTCTCTGAGCATGGTGGGTCCTGCGGGCCCAGTTGGTTTCTACGCAGACGTCCCTCTTCAAGGGGTTGCGAGTTTAGCCTTTGCGCAGACGTCCCTGTTGAAGGTGAGTCTTGCGGGTTCAACTGCGCAGACGTCCCTCTTTGAGGTGAGTCTTGCGGGTCCAACTGGGCTCTGCTGGGACCTACCTCTTCAAAAATCCAATTCCATCTACAACAATATTACAAGTTCATCGAATTCAACATCCAGGTATGCAATATACAACATTCTTGAATCGCTCCCACTTGTCTCTACAACTATTTCATATCTGTGTTATCTACCCGCCTTTGTAGGTTTTTGTGAATCTTGATCTTTTACTCTTAAGTTTTTAATGACATTATTTTCCTATCTATTACGAAAGTCTCCAAAACGGCCAAAAACAAAATTGAAAAATACAATAAACCAAACAATAATACAACACACGAGATATGAGACAATTTACATTAAACGCGGTATGAGCATAATAAAAACAGTTAAGCTTCAAACTTTATTGTAAAATGAATTTAATAAAATTAAAAATACACAATATTTACTCATTAAGGTTTGGTTTTTAAGGTTGCCTATATTCATTTCACCAATAAGAAAATGAAAATGGGTTCGTAAAATCCCGAATTAAAATCTTCAAGTGGATGACAGAAACAGTTAATGTAAGCAAGTAAGCAACTTATCAAGACAATCACATACATAATAGAAATATCTATAGCAGATCTTAAGTTCAAACACATGAACATGGTTACATAGAAACCATTATTTCAAAGTATTTTCCACAAGTACTTCAACAGCAACATCCACTTCTCCCACCATCCTGTTACCACCAAATTACCTCCACCACCACCATTATCATCCTCTTGCATCAATCTAGGCTCACTGCCACCGTTACCAGCCACTTGCGGAGACACGTCACCACCACCATAACTAGTAATGCTAGTGAGATTATCGTCTCCATGGACATCAAAAGCAGTGACACAGAAGTATTTGAGTCTGTCCATGTACTCATCATCCGTGTCATCAGAACGGTCATCAAACGTGATGCAAGCTTCAAATCTTTCTCATTTCCATCTTCCTTGAGTAAGTCATGATCGCTACTTTTATCTAGCTAGTTGTTCAACACCCCGATCAATTAGGACAATCGTGTCCCTGCGTCCTTGCACCGTCATGTCAATTTAGTTATATCTTTGCCATCAGTTTGCTACCCTTATATTTTACTAGAGTCAACTAGTCCAGTACTACGCGTAGATTAGTTTGTAAGGCTCCACGAAGGCACATATATCAAGATTCAAGAATATTGTCACAAACTTTCCCGAGACTCATTTTTTCTAGGTAGTTTCCTTTGAAAAAGTAGCTAGGGTACCGTGTGTTTAACAGTGCATTCTCGGGTTTAAAATACAAGGAAAAGAAATGATAAGATTGGATAGAGGAAGAAAGGAAAAAGAAATTATATACTTAAAAGGCATTCTCGAGTTACAATAAAAGAAAAGAAAAGAAAGTGTTTATTACATTCTTGAGTTATATTGGAAGGAAAAAAATAGGAAAAAATTTTGTAACTTTACAATTATGTCCTCATAACAACATGAAAAAGAGAATTAAAATAGGGTAAATTGGTAATATGGTAATGGGATATAAACTTTCCTTCACAATCCGGCCATATTTGGCAGAAAAGTTTTGAAGGAAAAAAGGCTTAACTTTTCCTTCCATTCTCTTTTTTTTCTTTTAATGAAAAAACTCAAGAATGAAAAAAGAAAATTTTTCTTATCTTTTCTTTTCCAATCCCTTCAATAAAAAAACTCAAGAATGCAGTGTAAAAGAGTGCATTTTTTACATTAAAGGAGTTGAAAATATAAATGAACAATTTTATAAATTTAAGAAGGATACTAATGCAGTTTCGGAAGCAATCAATGGCTCGAGAGACTCATGATTAATCAAAAGACGATAAATCGAACCAAAGGTTCAAGAACAATGTTCTTTTATATAAACTTAAACAAAAACTCCATAAACAATAAACCCTTGATCTCAACTTATAGGTGAGAATCATAGTTCAACTAGGAAACCAAATAAGATAAAATAGGAAATTCAAATAAATATAGAAATAAAAGATATCGGAGATAATCCTGCATCATACTCCTCATCGAAAAAAACTCGTCCTCGAGTTTTGCCTTCGGACCAAAACCACCTGGATCAAAAGGAACATCAATCCGATTCTTATTTATCACCACAATGACCTGCTCAATCTGTTCAACTTTACGGGTCGTCTCACCCGGCTCGAAACTCATACCACCGATGTCTATTGGGTTGTCGAGTCTCTCTACCTCCTTCTCCCCATCTTCGAAAAAGACTCGTCCTCGAGTCTTTTTCACATCGAAAAGATCGGGTCCTTTTTTACATGTAGCAACTTGTAAAATAAACTTGGAACATCAACCCGACTCATGTTTATTGTTACCGTAACGAGTTGTCCAGCCAATTCTACTTCACAAATCGTCTCACAAGGCTTTGAACATACACTGCCTGGATAGAAGGGAATGTAAATCCGCTCATCATTTATTATCACCATGACCCAACTACACAATTCGATTTCATGGGTCGTGTCTTCCGGACCTTGACTTGTACCACCTCTAGTCTTCCAATCTTTACCGGAAGCAAACATGTTACTGCCGTTATTCACCACAATACCACTTTTAGTAACCACATATATCCCCATTTCTGTTTTGATATGAATCGAACTAATGAACGAAAACTGGTCATCATTTGCGCTTTTAATAATTCTTGATAAAACCGGTGTTAAATCACTGAACTTGTTTGAATTATCTAACCAATACTCAATCCTTTTCTTTTCATCTTGAAAATCCCATTTAGGAGGAGATTCCATCATATCCTTATCCCTTTGAGGTGGTGGTTTCTCACCCTCACTATTGATTTTATTAACGTGAGGTGCATGAAAGCCCTCCATAATTAATGCACCATTCCCTTTTTCATGTATAACAATATTATTATATAATTGATATAATAGAAAATAATAATCAGCATTTGGCGGAAACTTTGGACTAAAATCATCATTAATATCTTCACCTTGAATTTTTAAATTAAAAGATGGAGATACCATATCTTCAGTTACCTTAATTATTGAAGAAATTTCCAATTCATTCATGATTTGCGGCTCAATAGATGGAATTAACGTATCATTAGCCGTCGATGTAACACCACCATTAGCCTCACAATTACCACCTTTAACCATCGTTTCCTCCTTCAAGAAATCAAGAAATATGCTAGGAGACATTCTCGTGTATTCCGTCATCCTCCGGTCCAAAGAGTCATCATACATCCAAGAATACCAATCCTCGTCCCGGTAATCGTCATACACGGGCAGAAAGTTATAGATAGTGTCACCATTGGGAGGATGCTCCTCATCCCCGGTTAACTCGTCCCCGACGAGTTGTTCCGGTTCCGTTTCCTTCCAAGTTGATGATGTCTTAAGATCTTGGATCCGTTGCTTGAGTCACCGAATCTCGTGCCGTAACTTAAGGTCGTGTACTCGTTGTCGGAGTCTTTTAATCTTAAGATCCCGTGGATTGGAATAGACTCCACCGCTACCTCGGTCGGTGAATCTGCGAATAGGACGTCGATCTTCACCACGAGCACACGAATAGAAAACCCTCCTTTCGTTGCCTCTGTCGGCGAATCTACGAGCGAGAAAGTATTCATCTTCATGTCGAGCCATTTGAGAACCAAAAGCTCTGATACCAACTGATGCAGTTTCGGAAGCAATCAATGGCTCGAGAGACTCATGATTAATCAAAAGACGATAAATCGAACCAAAGGTTCAAGAACAATGTTCTTTTATATAAACTTAAACAAAAACTCCATAAACAATAAACCCTTGATCTCAACTTATAGGTGAGAATCATAGTTCAACTAGGAAACCAAACAAGATAAAATCGGAAATTCAAATAAATATAAAAATAAAAGATATCGGAGATAATCCAGCATCAGATACCATCAAACTATTCATTTTAAATAAGATAACTAGCAAAACTAGTGGGTGTTTATATGCATGTTGCAGTGTACATTGAAATGCATACAAAAAAACACGTCGTAACGGTATATTAGGAAATCCTAGAAAGTCATGTTGTAAAAATGAATGTTAAGCAAACTTTAAATAGTCGTTTAACGAAATAATAAACTGTTAACTTTAAAGTGGTCTTTTTTCCGCCTAAAGAGGGGAATATTAATGTGTGTATATTGTACATAAATGAGAGTGCAGCATGTGACAAGTCGTCTCCCATGAGGCCATGAAGGGAGGGATTGCTTGAATTAGACCCTGTTGAAAATCAGGCCTTTGATCAAACACACAAACACAAGATTGAACAACTTGTTCGACTCTTTTATAATTATAAAATAAAGCACACACATTACAATACCCATAAACATATATATATATATATATATATATATATATATATATATACTAAAAGTAACAACTTACAAAACAAGAAAACTTATTCTAGGAAACTAAATAACCAATAATATTCTTACCATATTAAAATAAACATATTAAAAAACTTTCATTTAGCCCCTTCATCTTTCGCGATAACCCGTTTCAAGATTAACTTCCAATATCCCCCCTTAATTTATTAAATAACTTATGTGTCACACCCCGACCAAAGGAGGCGGAACATGCCGGGGTGCAACGTGTTTGGACAAATACACAAGACACTATTTAAAGTGACAATATTTATTCAACTCATTTTATTTCAACAAATCAATAACAACACATCTCGCTCATATAAACAAATAGCATTCATATTGTTCGTTTTACTAATACCCTAATAGTCTTGGTAACGTTTTCCGTCAAGCACTCGTGTCAACAAAAGTCAAACCTGTAACATTTCATAAAAATAAAATTTGTCAACACAAAGGTTGGTGAGCACTTCATAAGTTTGAGCATATAAGTATATAGTAATAAAAGCCACAAAACTTGTATACAAAACAATAAATAAAAGCTATAAACTTGGATAAATTGACAATCGCTAACAGTTTTACGTTAGCGCCACCTAGCTACAAGGGGTTGCCAAGTAGTCTAGGATTTTATAGTTATCGTTAATTGCATTACGTTAACGACACCTTGCCATGAGGGGTTGTCAAATGGTCTAGGATTTATAGTTTCACCATCCAAAGCGATAAACACATAGACAAATAAGCATAGAACATCAAATCGAGCAATTATTCAAGTAAGGTATACAACCACGTTTGTGGGTTTAAGATGCAAGTAATTAAAGCATTTACTTTGATAAGTATGAAATATCACCCCAAAACGAAAGATGGAAAAAAGGGGTATGAAAGTACTCACCTCGATTGATGAACCGAGAAATAAATAGATAAATAAACGAAGCTCGAACGGTAAACGAACAGATCCGACTTGAAACGATAAACACCTTAGCAATAATAAATAATGTAATATATATTAATGAACTTGAAACCATAATGAAACTATATTGGAAACATTGAACGATGAGGTTCGGTTGTAAATCGGATTACCGGTTAATTAGTTAATGATTAGGGACTCGTACTTATTTGACAATTTAAAAATAAGATAATATTATTTTATTAGGCTTTTAAATAATTACCAATATTAAAATAGAAATAAACGGGTTTAAATTAAGAGTTCGGTTGTATAAAAAAATGAATAGATAATGAAGTTCATAATAATATTATTAATGATAAGATAGTAATGATAATAATAATTATAAAAGATATGTTATATATATATATATATATATATATGTTTATATATATTTATAGATATGTAAGATAATGATGATAATAATATGAATAATTATTATTAATAATACTTATATAGCATAATACTAATATAATAGTTAAAGAATAAAGGTCTTAGTATTAATTAAAATGTTGTTGATAAAAATGATAATAATAAATAATATTGAATGATACTATACCCGATGTTGGTTCGATTTCTAAACGAGTTCACAAAATAAATACAATAGTATTATTGCTAATAATAAATGATAAAAATATAATTTTTAATAAATAATAATAATATGATCTTTAATAATAATATTAACAACTTTAATATTTATAATAACGATAATAATAATAACATTAATAATGAATATATATATATTAGTAAGTTTAACATAATAATACTAATAATAGTTTTTATGTAAAAATATTGACACTAATAGTAACCGAGATTTGTTAAGTGTAAAAATAACATTAAAACTGGTCTAAGATGAGACCCGAACCCGAGACCTCTAGTTTAACAATTTATGTACAACTCAACCGAAACCAAGGTAAACAATTGTTAATAAATCCCATAAGAAACTTGATATATCTATTACCCAATCGTTCATCTTTTACCTAATTCGAAACAACTCAATACCCAAATCAACCCGTCTCAAATAATATAACCAACAATATAACTGATTTTTTAACGGTTTAAATCTGACAATCTCTATACGAGAATAACAATACCAAAACTCGAATTAACTTTACCTATTATATGTTTGCGAGTCGTCGGAGATGAAAACACGGAGGGTTGCCGGAGCCGAATTCCGGCAGAGCCGAGAGAGGGATGTAGTAAGAGAGAGAGAGAGAGCGCGAGAGAGATAGAGAGGTAGAGAGAGAGAAAGAGAGAGATACGACGAGAGAGAGGGACGACGAGAGAGAGGGAGCCGAAGAGGGAGAGAGACGGCGAGATGGAGAGAGCAGCGAGAAAGAGAGTGAGGCAGAGAGATGAGAGGCGGAGCTGCGGTGCCGGATAGGCGGCGGCCGGTTTTCCGGTCGCCGGAAAACGAAAGCGAAGGAGAAAGGGGGAGCGGGTGGCTGCGGGGGTTATCGGAGGACCGAGAGACGAAGGAAAGATGATGGTGGCCGAAGGTGGTGTTGGCTGGTGGTGGCCGAAACTGGTGGCGGCGGCGGCCGGAAGTAAGAGAGAAAGAGATGGAGGTTTGGGAAGTTAATGTGGGTAGGGTTAGGGTTTTGGGTTGGTTATATGTATTACCTAATTACAAAACAACCCCCTCAAGTTCCAATCAAAGTTTAAAACGCGTTTAAAAGTTTCCATAGCTTATAACAACTTTACAAAACTCAATTTGAACCCTTTATGTTTTTCTTAACGACACTAAAATATGACAAACATCGATTTATTTATGATCGAGGTATATAATAATATTATATGATAATTAAATAAGGTTCTAAAAATGTTGGATCATTTTTATAAAATAAAATTTACAAAACGAATATATACTCGAGACTCAAATTTGACGAATGTCACATTATGCTTGATTAATTCAATAAATTAAGAAATTATTAGATATATTAGTTTACAAATTTCTTATTAGACTCATATTCATTGTTCATTTGCTGCTTCACTTGATAATACCTTATGCCTAGTTATTTGAACCATACCAATATTATAATCCCTCATCACGGCTTCTATATAGTGGTGGTAATGGCACTGCCACTTCACTTGGTGGCCAACTTATCTCTCTCTCTCTTTACATACATATATATATATATATATGGTATGGATCATAAGAGAAACATTTGCAAATTGAGAACTTTAAGAACCATTTTGGACCACTAAAAACACATTTAAAAAATATTTAAAAAAATCATAAAACAAAAAATAATAAAAATTTTAAAAAAGTAAAAAAAACCAAAATTCTTATATGTCATTCTGGTTTCATTAAAAAAATAATAAATAAATAAATAAAATAAATAAAAAACAAAAAAAACGTCGTATTATACACATATGTATAATTTTATTTAATCTTTAGTTACGTAATATACACATATGTACAATATCATTTATCTTAAATTATACACATATGTAAAAAAACATGTAAATGTACATATATGTATATATTATACATATGTGTATATAATTTAGCTAAACCGAGTTTTTTTTATGAAACCGGGATGATAAAATAAGAATTTTGGTTTTTTACTTTTTTGATTTTTGTGTTTTTTTTATTTTATGAGTTTTTTTTATTTTTAGTTTTTTTTTATCCAAAATGGTTCTCATAGTTCTTAATTTCAAAAAAGTTCTCTAATGATCCTGATTCTATATATATACCCGTCTACCGGTAACACTACAGAGACTTCTCTCTTCCTTTATACCGTCGGCCGCCTCGCTTCACTGTCCACACCTCACGTGCATAGCCTAATCGTACACGTCGATTTTGTTAGACTCATCGCCGCCACGATTTTGTCGCAGCGTAACCGTCTCTTTCTCTCTTTTGATGCCACCGTATGCGGCACCAGATCGTAGCAATTGTTTTCGATCGTGGTTATGCGAGAGTGGTTTGGGACGTCAGGATTCTGTGGCTGCTTGGTGGTGTAGTCGCGACGTGACATCGTCAAAATTTGAAACCCCTTGACCGTTTAATGTTGCGGCAGTGGGTTCGAGGGACACAGATGACCTACTATTGTCGGCTTCCAAAGGAATTCATTCAACTATTGTTTGGTTCCATGACATTTGTGTAAACTAAGAAGCCCTCAATTTGATCATTAACTTTTTGAAAGCAAGTCAAAATGTTTGTCAGTTTTGAATATCAAGAGGTGTTATGTGTTAGTGTTGCTTAAGTCATCGCCGCCGCCACTACCATCGCCATCACCACATTACCACCCGCGTTATCGCCGCCACTGTCATTGTCACTGCCGCTGCCGCCGCCTGACCACCACTGTGCTGCCTGACCACTACCACCTGACCACCACCACCCTACCATTGCCATCACCACCTGACCACCAATGCTACCACCGTTTGACCACTACCATCACCACTGCAACCATCGCCCCTTGCCGCATGACCGCCACCAATATCGTCTCCCCGACACCACCATTGCCGTCACCGAATCTACCACCACCGTCACCATTGCAATTTCTTTATTTTGGTAAAACAATTATTTTGAGATTGGAGTATTTTTATCGTTTCTATTTCATTCATACATTTTTTGTGGATACCAAACAATATAAAGTAATAATTAATTTCATTCTCATAGGTTAACCAACACAAAACAAAGAAATGGTAATGATTCATTTCAATCCCTTATCCATTCTATTTATTCTCTTATTCCATTCCCCATTCATTTCATTACCTTCAACGAAATATACCCTATATAATGACGTATTATATAATGAGACTATGGTCTAACAAAAAAAATGCAAACTGTACTCAAGTAGATGAACTAAATAAAATTCGGGGGACTCAAATTAAAATTAGTTTGCAAATAAATAAGCAGATGAATTAAACATTTTATAAAAAAAAATCGAAATGTTTACTTTTATAAACAACCGGCAAAAAGGCCAAACAAACTCCCTCCACAAGCCGGAGGAGAACCAAACACCTCACACAACACTATTACATGAATATGAAAGTACACCAATTTACCCAATCAATCGGGCTTTTTTTAGATCTATGATTATACCATTAAAAACCTAAAAGTTTAATCTCCCCTGGAATCAAATCACTCGTAACCTTTTTTCTTTCGAAAATTCTTTTGTTCCTTGCTTTCCAAAGCTCCAACGAGCGATAATCACATTCCATGGAAAACCTCTGTTGCCTTATCAGGTAACCCCACCAACTTGTACGACTCCAATACATCTTTAACCTTCAAACCAAATATAATTGGAACCTCTGAATCGATCCCATTCTAGCCTTTCAACCTCTGAATCTGGGTTTCTGCTCCGCTCCCACGCCTAACCGAAGTTGTTACCTTGTCTCCAAAAGTGGTCACTAACAGTGCAATTTTCATTCTTTTCTGGTTTGTACAGGCTTGGGATGGCCATTCTCAGACTACAACTTCCCGCCTAAATATGTCTATAAGCTTAGATTCTTACCGTCTCCAAGCTTTCTATTAATAAGGTCCTCCAGCTTGCTTTAACCACTTTTAAAGAGTTGACAACCTTGGCAATGTTCTTCCACGCTCCCTTATTATTTTATTAATTGGAACCAGCTCTCGACTCATTCTTTGCCAATGAACTGCCTCTATCACTTTATGTCACAACGACTCTTTCTCTATTTATTCTCGCTAACCCCATTTAGCGATAAGCGAATTATCAACGTCACTAAGTCTTGAGAGAACGAGACCCCTTTATTTTTTGAAAGAGTGACCCTATCCCACGCTACCCAATGTATTTTGTTTGTGCTATTAGACACACTCCAAAGAAATCTCTTCACAATACCTTCCAATTTTCCATCACTTTACTAGGAGCTTAGAACAAGGAAAAATAGTAATCTGGCAAACTCTCAAGGACCGATTTATCAACACCACCCTACCTCCAATTGACAAAGTGTGTGCTCATAAAGCTAACCTTTTTTCGAACTAATCAATAATTGCTCTACTTGTGAAATTTATTCATGTTTGCAAAGTCCCGATTGGGCAACTGTGCGGCACCTTATTTATCATTTTTGTTTTTTTAGTATCAATCCGTAACAAACATTACGAAAACCTAGGAATGTCAATTTTGTTGTTTGTTTTGTTTTAGTTCTGTTATGGTAATGAACTTGACGAAATCCTACCGAATTCGAGAAGAGTCAATGCGTTTTGTTTTAGTTCCAATACCGTAACAAACACCAACCGAATGTTGATTTTGTTTCTGTGTAGTTATGGTACCATAACGAGTGTGACGGAAACCAACCGAATTTGCATAGATTCACTACCAACGTCGGGTAGCGCTGGCAATTCGTGTCTTAACAGGTTTAACAGGTAAAAGGCGACACGCGTGACACAAATATATAACTTGAATACGACTCGTTTAACTACTTTATATGCCATGACTATAAGACAATTT
The DNA here is from genome assembly GCF_021521415.1 of Bidens hawaiensis. Lineage (NCBI taxonomy): Eukaryota > Viridiplantae > Streptophyta > Magnoliopsida > Asterales > Asteraceae > Bidens > Bidens hawaiensis. The sequence goes on along the minus strand of NW_027492317.1, from coordinate 307,634 downwards.
GAAGTTTTGTGTACAAATAAGGGATAATGAGGGAGTCTAGCCTACTAATTTCAATTATTTAAGAAAATAAAAAAAAATCACATACCGCACTTTTTTGATTAACAGGTCTTATCGTGTCTTTAACAGGTACCTAATTGTCAGCTCTAGCGTCGGGGACCAACAATTGTCAAGTTTTACTAACGTCTGAGCTTTCCTGGGTGAAGCCACCCCGAATCTTATTATTTTTTGTTTTAGTTTCGGTACAATAATACACGTAACCAAAACCGACCGAATTCGTATCGAATTACCGTTTCTAACACTTAACACTTGTGACCGGCCACGCCTGGGATTTACATATTTTTTATTTTCCCAAACAAAGAAAAAATCCTTAAAACGTTAGTTGAGAACTTGAGTCCCCAAAAACCAAAACATTCAACCGCTCATCAACGTTTCTACTCAACCCAGAAACCCCAATTCTCTCGTACTCGGGTTTAATTTTCCAGTTTCCATATTCATCACCATCATCTAATCCAATTCCAATTCCAATTCCAATCCTAATTTGTATTCATACGCAGAACCTTCAACAATTGGTTCAATTTGATTGATTATGAGAACTCGCAACGCCGACAATCCCAAATCACCACCTCCGCCGAAAAAAACCCCGCCGGCTAGAAAATCCGCCACTAAAACCCCTCCCACGCTGTCCGAGTCATCCGTTACGCCGAAACGTGTTCCCTCAACCCGAGGGAAAGCTGTTGCAACCAACGATGCCACTGCCACCACAACACCTCCAGGTATTACTAATTAAACCTCAATTTAGGTTTCTGTTTACTTATATCCATAGCAATATTAATTAGTTAATTTATTTATATACGTGTTAAATTGTTTTTATATGTTTCGAGAAAAACCTTATAAGTGCTTGTGCTAGCCAAAGTTCAGCTCTTACCCCGCTGTGCAGCGTGAAATTCGTAAATGGAAAGTCTAAAAGAGGTCAAACTTAATATTACACTAGGTTTGTTGAGGCTCGACGGGCTTAAACGAGCTTCCCATGCACCAGCTCGAGATCGGCTCAATACTAATAGAGTTTTATTTGAGTCCCGGGCTTGGCTCGAGCTTGAAAAACTCAGCTCGTTTCGAGCTTTTTATTGGTCTGATCTCGAGAAGCTCGCGAGTGGCCCGGCTTGTTTGCATTCCTAATTCATGGCGTTAATGAATGTTCGAGATTGTAGTCTTTACGTTTACTCACATGCAGTGTTTCCACCCGTTTAGTTGCTTTATTGTTATTAATTTGTGATGTTAATCTGTTACTAGGTTAATGTGTTGTTTTCACTATTTGTTCTTATCAAACAGTACGTTGTTTGGTTGCTTTGTTGTTATAGACTCGTGATGTCATTCAATTACTAGGATCTGTGATTTTTTTTGTTTTGGTATTATAGTTTTTGCCTTTGTGGGCTTTTTTGTGTAAGTTATAAGTTGTTGAGTTGTGATTTGTGCAGTTGAAGATGTAAAGGTTGAGGATGACGCAGTAAAAGTAACGCCTGGAACAAAATCTGGAAATAAAAGAACGGTTAAGAGAGTAGTTAAAAGGACTGTGATCAGGAAAAAAACTAAATCTGGTGATGCCAAGACACCTCCTGCTTCGGTTAGCATCGAACAAGATAACAGTGAAGTACATGTTAAGCCGGAGGACTCGAGTCCAAATGATGTTAATGATGTTGGCGTGTCCCTGAAATATGATAAGGATGCTGTGAAAGTTGAAGATACTATGAAGGATGTTGAAGATGCCACTGATGTTCAACCTTCTGTTGAAAATAGTTTAAGGCCTGAAAGCTCTGATCTTCATGAACCAGAAGGGGGTGAGAAAGAAAAAGTGGAAACAGAAAATAAAGCTTTGGAATTTCAAGAACCAGTTTTGGAAGAGGAGAAAGTGGCTGACCAAAAAAATGATGAAATAGATGATGAAGAGCCCTTTGAGATCGAGGAACCTGATGCTGAGAAACAAGTTGAGAATCAGGAAATCACTTTAGATAAAGATATAAATGTTGAAAATAAACAGGTGCCAACAGAAATAAATGAAGATAAAGTGGAGCAAACTGAGCCTGTTGATATGGAAAAAGGTATTAGTGATGAATTTAGGGAAGAAGATTCACAAGAGCGCCTATGTTTTAGTGATGAGGATAAGGATAAGGACATTAGCAATGAAGATGAAGATGAGTTGGCAGACATGAAGGTGGAAGAACACGATGAGTTACGGTTTCGAGAACATGAAGAATTTACAGAAGCTGCAGAGAAGCGAAAGAGAAGGAAAGAACTTGAGGTATTTGTTGGTGGATTGGACCGTGATGCTACAGAAGAAGAAATAAAGAAAGTTTTTCAATATGCTGGTGAGGTTGTTGAAGTTCGAATGCATAAAGATCTCCCAACTAATAAAAACAGAGGATATGCATTTGTGAGATATGCTAATAAGGAACAAGTTGCCCGTGCTTTGACAGAAATGAAAAATCCTGTTGTATGTTTTGATATTTTACTCCTTTTAACATATTACTTCTTTGTTTGAAATACGTCTTACTGTAAAGTTCTAAATTAAATCTGTTGGCAGATACATGGAAAACGATGTGGGACCGCACCAAGTGAAGATAATGATACTTTGTTCTTGGGGAATATATGCAATACATGGACAAAGGAAGCTGTAAGCTTTTAATTTTAAATTTCTTTGTGTTTTTTGTTTGCGCGGCATACTAATAACAGTTCAATGATGACAGATAAGACAAAAGCTAAAGGATTATGGCATTGAAGGTGTTGAAAGGATCACACTTGTTCCTGATCCACAGCACGAAGGATTGAGTCGTGGTTTTGCATTCATTGAGTTTTCAGCTCGCCCTGATGCAATGCTTGCTTTTAGAAGGCTTCAAAAGCCTGATGCTATTTTTGGTCTTCCTGATCGAACTGCCAAAGTAGCTTTTGCTGAACCGTTGCGTGAGCCGGACCCAGAGGTTTTGGCTCAGGTTAAGTCGGTTTTTGTTGACGGGCTGCCACCTCATTGGGATGAAGACATTGTTCGCGACCACTTAAAAACCTATGGTACAATTGAACGTGTCATGCTGGCACGAAACATATCAACTGCCAAGAGGAAAGATTTTGGATTTGTTGATTTCACTACTCATGAAGCTGCTCTTGCTTGCATTGATGGCATAAATAAAAGACAACTTGGTGATGATAAGGCAAGGGCATATTCATTGGGTAGCTTGTTTTGTAATTATTAATATTGTAGTATTGTTTATTGTTTCATAATTATGTTTTTTTAATGAACTAACAAGTTATGCTGTGTCTAGATAAAAGTGAAAGCAAGGCTTTCGAATCCGTTGCCTAAAACTCAGGCTGTGAAAGGTGCAGTCGCAGGTGGATTTAGAATTGGTCATGGTAGTGGTGCTGCCTTTCCAAGCCCTGGTACATATAATATATATAATATTCAGAAATATAATTTCTTTTAATTATAAGTTATCTTATATATTTGGATTACAGGGAGGGGTTTTGGAAGAGGCGCACTTTCTTCCGATCGAGGAAACATTCAACGAGGCAGGGGTTTATATCACCATGGACCTGGTCACACTCGAGAGATGGGATTTGTAGAAGATTACCCGCCTATTGGGCCCCGTCCTCCTTTTAGAGGGAGCCATAGTTTTGGTATCTATTTTGTATATTTATTATTATATCTTTACTTTGTTTATTTTGTTGAAATGCATTGATAACAGATGAGCTTGCTTTTGTAGGAGGGAGGTGGGATGACTTCAGGGGTACACATCAGCCATATGGTCAAGGCTATGAGCCACCAAGATATGATGTGGATAGACCCAGGCATGGTGCTAATATGCACCGTGATTATTCTATGCCAATGAGAGGACAACCTTATTTGCCTGAAGAACAGTTTAGCAGACCTTATGCAGGGAGGCCCTATGAAGACCCGTACGTGTATGGAGATGCTTCACGTGGAATGAAACGTCCATATTTTGCAGTAAAGTCCTCTCATTTTTTCAATTAAAATTTTTTTTAATGCTTGATTGATTTTCTTATCTGAAACCAGTAATTCTTTTTGGCTTTTAGGATCCGGATTCTGGCTACAGTGAGCCAAGCAGGGGCCGGCCTCGTTTGGATTACTCTGATCCAGCTATTTCAGCTCCAGGAGCTCGTTATCGAGGTTTAAAGTTTAGTTTATAAATAATTCTTAGCCAATTTGTTTTATATTATTTTAAAATCAATTCATATCTTTCTGATATTCTAGGAGGCGGAGGTGGTGGTCCTTCACGTGACTATTACAACTATGACGTGAGTAATTTTATTCCTTTCATGTTTATGCATGTATTCAGTATTTATCTTATTATTTGGCAATTTGACATCCAGCTTATTATTTGCAGTATTCATCTTACCATGGGGGTGACCGCTCTTATGGAGGTGGCCGTCCTTACGGCACTGGATCTTATGGTGGCAGGCCTTATGACAATGATCGACCTTATGGCAGTGGCAGGCCTTATGGCGGTGATCAGCCTTATGGCAGTGACAGGTCGTATGGTGGTGAGCGGCCTTATGGCGGTCGATATAACTACTAGGCTAGATGACTACTGGTAAATGGAGTGCTTTTTGATTTTACCTGTATATGTTATTTGAAAAATAATATTTATGTTTGTTGGCAATATTTTTATTTGTAATGAATTGTGTTCAGGCAGACGCTTGGAGGCAGGATATGATGTGCTGTGCTGAAATGTTCGCCGATGCAGGAAAGCTTTAATCTTTAAAATTATCTTTCTTAGACAGCCTTTTTGTCTTTAGGTTCTTCCATGGCTTTTCTTGTCGTATCTTTGTTTGGTTTGTTTTGGTTGAACTAGTGACATGGTGGGTCGTTTTTAGATCGTCCCTTCCATTAGGACATTGAATTTCGGTATTGTTATGGAAGGAGTTTAGTTTAAGATGATAGGGACCACATAGGGGCTAAATTTGGGAGTGGAGATTATCTAAAGATGTAAGGCATTTCCTTTTCTAATGAACATTGTCTTGGATTCCACGTATATTGTTGCCTTTTATGTGTTGAAGTTTAAGAGAACAGATTAAGTTTGTGCTATTTTTAAGTGAAGGTTTGAAATCAAGTTTTTGACATTCTTAAGTGATGTAGAATATAAGCCCTGTAGATATTTCTTTTATGATTCTTGTTGATGCTACATATTGTCTCTGTCACGTGGAGTTACGGTCGGTTTGAAGCAGAGTACACTAAGATTGTTTCTAACGCTCTGCTCAGATTGTGGATATAGTATTCTGGAAGTAGTTTTGAGGATATACTGATGTGGATGTTGGATTATGGACATGAGATTTATCTGGCTCGGGATTAAATTACCCATGTCTAGTGTTCTCGAGGCTTTTTATTCATCTTGATATCTCATTGATGGATTTCTTTTGGATTGAAGTATAAATCCCTAGGGCCGGATGGTATAAAAAGTTTAAAATGTTCAAATTAAGGGCTTCTGTTTTATGTAGCATATTGGCAAACTGTTGTAACAGTTTGATAAATGGCTTAGGATTGATCTAAAGGATCAGTGAATAGATATAGTAAAAGGAAAATATGTGTACCATATGCAATTTATAGATAAGAAATAAAGACTAGAATTAAGACTAGAAAGTTGGATCTTCATAAAGTCACTTGTGTGTAGGCTCGTCTTCGTAATATTAAATTGATTCTACAGGGTTACAACTGATGGGTATAGAAATTAGATTTAAATATTTGATCTAAATAGTGTGTGTGTGTGTGATGCTTTTATTCATTTACTATCTGTCCATTGAAGAACATGAGGACTATAAGAGGGTATTATTGGAATTGTAGAATCATAATTTTACACTTTTAAGTTCTAGTTGTTTCATGCACTGTCTATCATGTCTCAAGACTCCATCATCATAAAATTGTAGGCCTTTGCTTTAATCTGCCATCATGAGATTTGTTTGTTAAGTTATTCTTTTTACAACTCTAAATTGTTATGTGGATGTGATATGTTAAAAGTACCAAAATACCCTGAAAAGGGACATGTCATGCCTAGCCAACTATACTATGACTAGTAGTTGGTACCTGGTAGGTAACCAAGTTATCAAATTGATACAGACCGCTAGTTGTAGGACTAACTACAAAGGCGTTTCGGATGTTGGTGAAATTGATACAGACCGCTAGTGATATGTATTCTTTGGATTTAATTCCTGTATGATTTAACTGCGTACTACCATTTGTTAGAATATGTTTCCAGGTTGAGTAGTTCGTTTTAAGTTTTAAATGGCTGTAACAGGATTGATTTTTTAAACTTAACAGTAGTTTTTTTTGGTAATTATTGAAATAATCATTCAATAACTACGTGTAAAATTTGTAAAATCTTTATGATGTAAAATTGTTTTGAAAGTGGGTCGTTGGTCGTCAACAGGAAATCAAAGTAATGATTACATTTGGGTATAAGTATTTGTATGCTGGTGTTCATGACTGGTGTTCTTAACTGCAGATGTAATTTTATATAAATATAAAAGACGTTGTTTCGCGTATTGTTATACAAGTTTAACTGACTTTTTGCCCTTTTTTTAAATTTTTTTTCTTTGATTTGCATATTTGAATCTAATCAAGTATCTAATTTCTTTTTGTGTATTTCGTATCTGTTTTTTGTGTTAACTGTATTTTCAGGTTGTGTTTGTCTCCTTGTAAGTATATTTTTGAAATGAATACATGAAATTGTATATTCTAAAACATTTGTTATAATTATGCTTGTGTAAACGTTGTTTTATTCTTGCTCATGACTTCTTTTTTTTTAACAGCTAATAGTTTTCCCCCTCGTGTCTTAAGTGAAACTTAAACCCACAACTATTTGGTTAAAGGCCACCTGTGGTTGTTGCTCATTACTTCTGTTTGTTTGTTTATTTATTTTTTTCACTTGCCCTCTATCTTTTTCCCTCCAAATTCATAAGAGAGATTTCAGTCAACTTGTCTGATCTTTTAATAGAAAAGTATTATGTCTTGATTACAAGTTTTTAGTTAAGCAAAAAAGCTAATTTTAAAATGAAATTCTAGTTATACATATATAATATTTTTATATAAACTTACAACTAAGATCTTATATTTATATGCTATTTTTGAATTCTGTACTGAATTTCATGAATTGAGTTATACTTTTTCGTTGGGACCCAGAAGATCCAAGCAAGGTTCTTTGTTGGGGAAGTTGCATTGTCGTCCACCGGCGTTAACTTTTTCATAGAAGGAACCGTGAATACACATAAAGGTTCCGGCTTACAAGTTCCATCCCAGTCCATCTTTTATTATAATAATTGTGATTCAAAATCAAGCTTCCAAATCCTTTTTTTTCTTTCACCATTGTACCTGAGATCTTTTTACCCTCTTATTTTTTTTAACTTAACACAGCTACAAGTAAGTTGACTGCTGTTTTATAATTATTAGAAGTATAACTTCATTCCTAATTATGAAGAAAATAGAAAAAACAAACAATGTCATCCCAACTCGTCAATTATTTGGTACGTTTATGATTCAAATTTATGTTATGAAAGTTAAATATGTGGACAAGTTAGAAGAAAAAAAAAATGTGTATCTTGATATATTTACGGGGTTTGAAGGAATTTCTCTCTAAATTGCCTCACTATTCTTTGGCTGTCTTCCCTGCTTTGCTCCTTGAGGTGCATTGACCTGGATTTTGGATCCATTTTAGAAGTCATTGCTCTTCCTGCTCGTCTTTAAAGGCCGTAAAAGTATCTTTTCAGGCTCTCACTATTAGTTCTCTGGTTTGTGTGGAGAGCTGGTCTTCAGCATAGTCGAGATCCATGCACGAAGATCATTGAAGAGGTCAAGTTGAATGTGATTATATGGGATAAACATAAGTTTAAATCTACACTCTTTATGTTGGTCTACATGGAGCTCATCTACTCTTAAGTGGTGTTAACGTTGTCAGATTTTAATTTAGTTGGTTGGTGTTGTTTAGAAGTTGACATCTTGATTTTTCAACTATGTTGACTGTTTAATGTGTATCACTGTTCCCAAAGAATGTAATAATACTAACACTTTGAATACAATTACGTTGTCATGAGATTTTTTGTCTAGTTCGATCTGTACGACCAGTGAACAAACCATTTGCGTACTGGTTCACTACATTAGTTAATAATAATAATAATAATAATAATAATAATAATAATAATAATAATAATAATTAATAATTCTCTTTAATATTTAAGTATATAGATCAACTATCTCTAACTTCCTTTTCCATCAATAATAAAACATGAATCGGGGCTCCATTATGGACTAGATCTTTTCGTTTCTTCTTAAGACACCACATTGTAATTAGCCAATTAGGCATATTATGTGAAAAGTTTTAGCTTTGTCCTTAGGAACCAACACGTGCCTATGAAGCTCCACCAAATCATGAACACTAAACGCATAAATAAGGGGACATGATCAACCGATTCCTCCTTCCAACCACAGGTTAGGCACTCGGTTGAAATCACCGGAATGTTTTCCTAGCCAAAGCTTCTAAAGTCATCAACCTATCAAAAAAGCTTGCAAAGCCAGAAAACCCGCGTTCTTCGGAATCCAATTATGTCATTCCTATTTTGGTGGGGTAGTAAGGTGGTATGGATGTGTAAAGGAGGTCATGGATTCAATACCCGCAGTGAACAAAATTTAACTGTTTAAAAATAAAAACTTCTTGAAATGGTATTTAATGTCATTTAAATATTTCGGCATTTAATGAGTATTAAATACATATTATGATCTAAAACTTCGAAAGAAGACCGTGACCCGTTGAATCAACTTGGTTGGGTTTCCAAGATTATATAATTGTTTATTTCATTTGTGACACTAATTAAGTAATTATAACCAACGGACAAAATTATCATGTGTTTCTATACATTTGTTGCGTAGCCGTTGCTCTGCTACTACATTTTAATAATTCATTTGTCTTGTTTCATAATTCTTCTAATAATTAAGTTATACTCTCACTAATAATTTAACTATTATCAACATAACTAATTATATTATTTCACTTACATTTCCTAAATATCATTCTTTGACCAAAGGATGCAGGTTGCAGAATGCATATGATCAATGAGTTTTATTTGTTAAGTTAAACTCTTATCAACAGTTTCTATTTTTTATCATCGTCACATCACTGTTACCTTAGCAAATTCTACTCCTACCTCTTAACAAATTCTACTTATGTAAACATTTTCTTTTCACCCTCACCACTAACATATGTTATACCACCATTCTTCACTTTCCATTTATATGAATTAAGGGGGTGTTTGAAATTCCTTATTTTGTCTTCTTATAATTTTTCATTAAGTTAATAAGTTACAAAAGTGTAACTTTCGGAACTTTTCCTCTCACAATATAAGCAATCTCAAACACCTTATTACTTTTTAAAAAGTTTATAAGTTATAAGTTGATGAAAATAAGCAATCCCAAACACCCTCTAAATGCAAGTGGGCTTGACCATCCTCACTACTTCACTAGCGCAAGGGAGATGGCGGGCACAGTGTTCCTCGCGTGAAACGGACCCCACATCAACTATAAGTGACACCCTTTGCAGCCACATCCAGAGTGTAACAAGCCAGCCTTAGATTTAAGAAAGTGGAACTAAGAGTGGCATCAATCACTAACAGACAATCTTCACTCCCAATGACTTAGATCAGGAGCGTAGATAGCTTTAGGGGAACCGGTTCGACCGAACTCGAACAAAATTTTGTTTTAGTGTTATATATTAGTGTATTTTGGAATTAAACCCGTAGAAATTTCAGCATCGAACCCGTAGAAAACCCAAATTTAGGTAATAAATTAATCGGTCGTCAGTCCCTAGAATTTTCCAAACCCGTAAGAAAAATTTCTGGCAACGCCACTTACTTAGATTTGGATTGATTATTGCGTAATATGTTTTTAGAGGTGACCTTATAAGCTTATATTATTTTTTTAAAATGAATACTCTACTCTATATTATTTTTTTAATCTTCACACCACGGCGCCGTTGTGTTGCAAAAAGAAAAAAGTTATGCTCGGTATCATTATTACGGCTTGTTGGTGTATTTGGAAGACGAGGAACGAGGCCATTTTCTCAGGAGTCTCGTATAAGCTCTCAGATGTTATGGAGAAGATCAAGTCATTGGCCTATCCTTGGATTAAAAATAGATCGTCATTTAAATTTGTGTCTTAGAAAGATTGGTGTTGCTTTTCCTTTTAAGCTGTGTTGTTTTGGCCTCTAGCTTTTTGCTAGTTGTGCTGTTTGTAATGAAATTTATCGTTCAAAAAAAAACGCGCCGAATAGTCTGTGAATTTAATATTCATGATGCAATTCGTTACGAACAATGTTCGTCACAATCAAAAAGTCATATAGACCACAGTGACAGTCTGTGGCATTAAAGTATTAAACTCCAAGAATTTGACTGTTTCGACCGCAATTCAATGCCAAATAAGTTTTGTCACAGTGACAGCTATGATATCCCCAATATTATATTATCAACCTATTATAAAAATAAATAATATTTTGTAGGGTAGAGCGCATAATTATTATAAAAAAAATGAATTGTGATTATTATTCATTAACGGCTCTATTGTCAGACCCACCACTGACCACCATGTTACCTTCTTAAACATATGGTCCACGTCGGACTCAATGTACAAAAATAAAAACTAAAACACACCCACAATTAATAAAACTTAAACCCCTAAAATGAAATATTTTAAAAAACTACAATTACTACAATCAAATTCAAAATCAATGTCTAAACAAAACAAAACAAACTCGGGTTATTTTGAGGTCAATGTGGGTTCTTATTCGGATCTACACAGGAGACGGCTGCGAGGTGGGGTCCGCTGATGACGGGATGTCCGGCCCGACCCGACACCCTTCGAGCATAAACACAATATCGGCCATCATGGGCCGGTCATGCGGGTCGGGCGCGGTGCAAAGCAGCCCGACTTTAACAGCTAGCAAAAACTCCTCCCATTCGGATGATTCCGGGTCTAATTCGAGTAGCCCGGGTTCCAAAAGCTCGGAAACTTGACCTCTTTGCAACTGTCGTTTAACCCATTTCACAATGTCTTCGTCTTGTGTGAACATCACCGGCTTCTTACCCGTTAACAACTCCAATAAAACGATCCTGAAGCTGTAGACATCTGATTCTTTTGTGACCTCACCGGTTAATATTGCTTCGGGTGACACGTAGCCCAATGTCCCGACTGAACTGGAGCTAGATTCGGGTGATCGGGTGGTGGCGAGTGGGGTTAGCCCGAATTCAGACATGTGGGCTTCAAAATCCGCATCGAACAGTACATTTTGTGGCTTGACGTCACCGTGAACCATGGAGGTTGAATGAAGAAAAGCGAGCCCACGGGCTATACCAAGGGCGATTAAGTGCCTCATGGGCTAGTTCAAAACATGCCCGTCTTGGTGCGATGCTTCTTGAAGCAGTGTTGCAAGGTTTCCGTTCGGCATGTAGTCATACACGAGTAACCGAAGATCAGGTGGGCCCGCGTAGTACCCACGAAGAACGGTCAAGTTTCGGTGTCTAACCATCCCGAGCAATTCCGCTTCTTTCTTAAACACGTTCTCTTCAAGTAACCCGTTTTGAAGCCTCGAATCGATAACACCATTCCGTCATTGTAACATGCTTTAAAGATCAACCCGAATCGGGTTCGGCTCAAAACGTTTTCTTCATCAAACTGTCGGGTTGCTTCTAACGTTTCGGCTAGAGTGATCTTGTTATTGAACATAACAAGCTTCGGACCGCCGTTTTCACCACTGCTTCGAGTCCCCGAGCTTCATTGCGGGCTCGTTTTCTTCTTTTCGCCTGATTTCGACTTTTCTTGAATCCGTTTTCGCCATCGGAATAGACTGTATGTGTAGAAGCAACAACATATAGACATGAAAATCGCACCCGCAGCTGCTACAATAATCAACCAAATCATTCTTTTTCTACTACCACTAGTTGTCCCTTTGCATTTTTTATCCAATGGCTTTCCACATAAACCGGTATTACCCGCATAAACCGATTCATTGTTGAATCTAGACCCCAACGCCTCCGGAATTGGACCTTCGAGATCATGTTTGAGACATTAAAATACATCAAGCTCGAAACTGCTGTAAGATTCTCCGGAATCTCACCAGTCAACTCATTTGAACTGAGATCAAGTGAAGTAAGGTTAGACAGACGGGATAACGAATCCGGGATGTTTCCGGAAAGATGGTTCGAGTTTAGAACAATGGAGTTCAGTGACGGAATGCCAGAAAGTTGCGGTGGGATTTCACCAAAAAGATTATTATTACTCAAATCAAGTTCGGTCAAATGGGAAAGACGCGAAACATCAGCAGGGATTTCGGAACTCAAACTGTTCGAACCCAAATCGAGAACCTGAAGAGCGGAACAATTACCAATCTCGGGTGGAATGCCGCCGGAGACTTTATTATTCGATAACGACGGAACAACCAACGACTTCAAAAAAACAAAAGTCGCAGGAACGTGACCCGAAAACAAATTCGAAGACAGGTTCAAGTACCGCAGCCCTAACAAGCTGCTGAAACCTTCCGGGACATCACCCGAAAACGAATTCTCTTGTAAAGCCACCAGTTGAAGATTAGGCAAACCGAATAGCTCAACCGGCAACTCTCCGGTGAGTTTCTGTTTACTCAAATCAAGAGAAGTCAACTTATACAAACTCCCAATGCTACCCGGAATGTTTCCCGAAAACGCGTTCCCACTCAAGTTTAAAACCGATAACGCTTTCAGATTCCCAATACTCACCGGAATCTCACCCGAAAACATGTTACCTTCAAGATCGAGTATCGTAAGATTACTCATTGACAACAAATCTTCCGGTAACCTTCCGGTGAGATTATTATCTCTCAAACTCAAAGTTTCAAGCTGTGTAAGTTTACTAAAAGTTACAGGAATACTACCATTAAACTTATTACCACCCAAATATAACATCTTAAGCCCAATTAACTCACTTAAAAACTTCGGAATCTCACCGGAAAACAAATTACCTTCAAGATTCAAAACCCTTAAATCACTTAAACCCTTAATTTCACTAGGAAACAAACCGGTTAAACTATTATTACCCAGTTTCAACTCTTCCAATCTCTTCAATTTACCAATCCCACTAGGGATTTCACCAGACAAATAGTTACCGGAAACATCCAACGCCGTTAATGTGGGTAAATTAGTAACCCACAAAGGAAAGTTACCGTGAATATTATTATTTTGAAGAACCAAAACTTGTAACACACTGAGACAATTACCAGACGGTGGGATAATAATATCCGTGAAGGTATTAAACCCTAACTGGATATTCTTAACCGAAGTGTTGTTACAAAACAATGCCGCCGGAATTACGCCGGTGAGATTATTGTGAGAGAGTGAGATTGTTTGAAGGTTGGGTAACGAAGCTAACCCTGCCGGAATTACACCGCCGATTGAGTTTCCGTCGGCGGTGAAATGGGTAAGTGAAACCCAGTTGGCTAATGCTGAAGGTAATGTTCCTTGTAAGTTGTTGTGATCCAGTGAGATGAATTGAAGGTTTTGTAAAGTACCGTACGTCGCCGGAATTACGCCGGTGAAGTGGTTGTGTGAAAAGTTTACGACTTGCAGGTCCGGTGAGTCGGATAGGTTGGTGGGTAACTCGCCGGAGAGTGAATTGGACGATAAGTCGATGTACCGGAGAGTTGCCGGAAAACGTTTGGGTGACTCGCCGGAGATTTTATTTCCGGCGACGTTGAATATTAATAAATCTTTCATGTTTAGAATCTCCGGCGGAATCTCGCCGGAGAAAGAGTTAAACTGAAGAAACACGTATTGTAAAAGATCACATTTTGATAGAGTAAAAGGAATACTCCCGTTGAAATTATTTGACCGGAGGCTTAACCTACGCAGCATGCGTAGATCACCGAGTTTTGTAGACACTACGCCTTGTAGCTGCAGACGTGGCAGACGGAGGTCGGTGACGTGGCCGCCGGAGCAGCCGACGCCGCGCCAGTCGCATGGAACCGATGGAGTTGACCGGTTCCACCCGGTCAACGCACCCAACGGGTCATAAACTTTAGCCTTGAAATCGGAGAGTGCATCGATCTCGGTTTCAGATACACGGTCGGCGCATGTTAGCAGACTGGAAGATAGAATAATAATAAGAAGGGCGTAGGTTAGCAAGGTGGGCATGAACGGCGGTGGGAGTTGAAGTGAAATGTGAAGTGAAGTGGGGTTAAGTTTAAGGAAGTGTAACGGAAGGGGACATGAAAGCGTAGGATAGCCGGAGGGTTGGGAAAGAAAGGAAGAATGGCGACCAATGTTGTACTTTACGAGTAATTTGCGCCACTGTGCGCATTGCCCACCTTTTGTTTTACAAGAACCCAAAGACACTGAAATGATATCATATAAAGACACTTTGATTCCCCTGGCTCAACAACTCATTTTCTATCTCCCACACTTGTTTTCAGATATTTGAATATTATTATTGATTTATTTCTAGGCGTTTTGTGTTCATCATGTTTATGTTTTATGACTAGCTAGGAATTTACCAGGCGTGTTGTATCTCGAGTGTTAAGATGACAAGTCGAGGTGAATTCGATTGATTTTTTATGATACCAGAACTAAAACAAAAATGGCAGTTGATCGGTTTTCGTTATGGTGGTATTGGAACTAAAACAAAAGGCAATAACTTTATGCAAATTTGGTCGGTTTCTTTTTTGTTCGTTACGGTACCAGAACTAAAATAAAATATAAAAAAAAATTGGCTTCCCGTCGGTTTTCGTTACGTTGGTTATGGTACCGGAACTAAAACAAAAAAAAAACGAAATGGCATCAAAACCCTAGCATTGTCAGTCCCGGACGTTGATGCAATGAGTTTACACGAATTCAGTTTGTTTATGTTACGTAAACAAAAACTAACATTAGGTATGTTCTCATTACGTTTGCTAGGTTGTCTATACTAAAAAAGAAAATCAAAATTGTTTGGACAGGTTTCATGTCGTCACTTGGTTAGCGCACCAAACTTCTTTTTTATATATATATATAATAGTTGTAAATTGTATTTTTAATCTATTAATTTTGACTTTTAATAAAAGATTTTGGGAGCATTTAGTTTGAAAATTAAAACGTACCTTCACGTCGTATGGTAATTATAGATTTGTTGAAGCATGGAATTAAAGTTTAAAATATATACGAGTAATGAATCATTATGGTGGCACTTTTAAGGGGTGGTGGCTTGAAAGTTTAAATGTTGGGTGTAATGTTTGGTCTTGGTTGATTTGATATTTTAGGTAATTATTAATGTCGTTGTGTTTTGAAGAAACACTAATTGACCCCGAGTAGAGTATGGATAATCTGGGGGTTAAGTAATGTTTCTCATGAGGGTTAGGTCCGGCAAAGAAGGATATTCTTCAGATGACCTGCAAAACAGACACCGTGAGCTCGTCACTGAGAAGGGGGGGTTCCTCCTTGTGACCACCCTCCGGCGTGAGAATCAGACTAGATTGCTCTGAATATAAGTGTATATTGAGAGAAATAGCTAGTGAAGGCAAAATACCAGATGATCCTACCGTTCCAAGGTGTTGGAGTATTTATAGCCGAAGGTAGGTTTCCAAGCAGGTACAGCCAGCTGTATAATATTCCTGTTCTACCAACTATGGGCTACGCACGTGCCATGCTGGTTGGTGGGCAGGCAGCGGCTGATAGTGACAAGGCCGGCTGTGTACTGTTCCCTTTCCACCAACTGCAGGCTATGTGCGTGCCACGACAAGGGTTGGTGAGTAGGCAGCGGCTAATAGTGACAAACAGTACTAGAGCATGCTCCTCCTCGTATTGTTGTCGGTGAGCTGTCACCCTGTGATTGGTTCATGGGCTGCTTTGGTCAGATCTCGTCTATTTTGTCCATACATTGGCAGGTATAGTACAAAAGATCTTCCAGAAGCATGCGGACTGGCTCATTTGGGCGGGAGTGTTCCCGCCTTGCTCATTCCTTCAGGTGACACTGAATTATTGAGTTAGTGCCTTGTGCGTATAGCCTTGCTATTAGTGCGGGTAGCCTTCCCTGATGGCTTGTATCCGCAGCTGCGGGGACAGGTGGGGTACTTCACCACTGGGAGGCTTTCCCTGCGGGAACAGCTGGCGTACTGCGCGTAAGGTCTTCATCTCTGAGCATGGTGGGTCCTGCGGAACCAGTTGGTCCTTGCGCAGACGTCCCTCTTCAAGGTGAGTCTTGCGGGTCCAACTGGGCTCTGCTGGGACCTACCTCTTCAAGTCCCCCCAGTCCAATGTTCTTCTCATGAATTGTTAATAAGTGAGGTGAACTTTGGACTTAAGCAAGGGGTTTTGAAAAGGATTTAGTTTTAAGGTTGTCCGTGGGGATTCTTCCCGCGGTTTCCCTAATGTCACGTGCAGAAATTCCCGACTTTTCTGCCTGATCTTTGGGTATGATGCGGGTAGGTGTGTAACCTCCTCGCAAGTCAGGAGCGTTGAGTTTCACTTGTGTAGATTCTCCACGAGGTTTCGGTAGTTTTAAACATAGTGATCAATTATGTTAAAGAACCAATTCCATCCTGGAGCTTCAAACAATCTAGTTCTCAACGTTCCCGCTATGCGGGGATGTTATTTCCCTTTCCGCAAGCATGGCCCAGAAGATCCTTCTTGGTTTCAATTCCCTGCGAGTGCTAAGTACGTGAAGGGTTTCGCCTTGACACTGTACCCGCACTCGTCTTATAGTTATCTTACTTCCAAGGTATTCTTGGCATCCATTCCCTGCGGGTGCTAAGTATGTGAAGGGTTTTGCCTTGACACTGTACTCGCACTTGTCTTATAGTTACTTGGTTGCCAAGGTAAGGGGTATAGTCCCGCTTACTTTTGAATCTTTTTGAATCTTTTTGAAATTCGAAGAGTTGGTGAAAGGACAAGAACAGTCCAAACTGTTGAAACGTCGTCCGACGGTTTCTTCTGACCGTGTCAGGACGTGCAGGAAGTTATGGCGACGTGACAGTATATGGTCATTCCAGACGCTTTTTCAGGCGCGTGGGCGCGATTTTTCGGGCGCGTGGGTGCGGATTTTACGGCGCGCGTCCCGTCAACAGCTGTTGCCAGCTTGCTTTTTCCACGTGTCATAGTTTCATTGCACCAGCTCGTTTCTCTCTCCTCCGCATTAAATTCATCGCATTCATTGCGATGAGTATATAAAGGGGGAGAGGGTTCACGGTAATCCACACTTTCACTTCTTTCTTCTTCTTCTAAGCGATTTCCGGCGAATACTCTAACTTTCTGTCGAGCATTCTCCTGAAGTCGTTCTTTACCTCCAAAACATGTCTACTCATGATCCAGAAGCTACCGTCGAGGAGTCTGACTTGTATGTCGAGAACCCGACGTCTACGTCCGATAAGGACGATAAGAGCACTGCTGGCGAATGCCAGTGTGCTCTTCCCATCGAGCTTTACCGGTACATCGTCCGGAAGTTCATGCTCGAGCCGTTCGAGCTTGAGTTTCCGGAGCCACACCAGACGGTGTACGATGCCCCCAAGGGCAAAATAGGGGTATATGCCGCCTTCTTCGTCTATGGGAATCTTAGGTTCCCGTTGACGAAGTTTGTATACCGTGTTCTGGATAGACACGGTGTACACCTGACGGAGGTACACCCAATGGCGATCGCCAAGATCCGCCATTTTGAGTGGGTGTGCCTCATTCTTGGCGTGGATCCCCACGTCGACCGCCTGATGACCTTCTACTCCTGGAGGTGCATCCAAGGCTGGTACACCCTGGTCACCCGGATCAAGGGTTTGAAGATCTGCGCTACCGAGCGCAGTCTTCGGTCTTGGAAGCGGGAGTTCTTTTTCATCTCTGCCCGTGTCATCCCTATAGCGATGACATTTAAGAACGGGAGAGCTCTCCCCAGCCTTCACGCCTCCAACTACCAGGAGGCGGAATGGTTCTCCATGATTTCCAGGATCCAGACTCCGGTTTACCGCTTTCCGGAGTCCGGGATGGTGATGCTCGGTATGAGCAGGGTGTGGAAGGATGCTGGGGCGGATGCGCCACAGATTCCCATCGTACTTGAATACGGTTTGAACTTTATCCCTTACGGTATGCTCCGTCTTCTTTGTTGATTTAAGGTTTTTTTCTAACTGTTTTTCTTTTTATTTCAGAGGGAAATGACTTGCAGTCCCTCCTGCATCCGCGGGAAGCTGACGGTCCCGCTCGGTTGGGTACTCGTGCTCTTGACGAGAACGAGTTGTCCATCCTTGCGCAGACTGCGGATCGGTTTGTGGAGGCCTACCCGCCAGGCCACGAAATACTGAGCGCCACGCGGCCAGGTAAAAGACTATTTAACCCTCGCCCTCTGAATGCTGAAACCTCTGCTGGAATTCCTCTAATCTTGTCATCTTCTGATGAGGAATCCGCAGATGGTCCTTTTCTTGCGCGGAAGAAGAAGGCTGCTGGCGGGAAGGGCAAGGCGAAGGTAGCCTCCACTGCCGACCAAGTGAACCGGTCTGAGTCGGAGACCGAGATTGAAGAGGCGGCGGGGAACCCGGGTGGTGTTGAGACCACTGCTCTGGAGGTTGAAACGGCTGTCACCTCCGAGCAGCCCAGGACCACGACAGTGACCGGTACGAAGAGGCCGGCTCCATAGGGTTCGTCCCCGCCCGTTCGCACCTTCAAGCTCAAAAGGACCCGTAAGTATACTTCCTTTATCTTAAGTGCATAACTTTCCGCCATTATACTTATATATCTTCTTTGTGCAGGCGTGGATGCTACCGCATTCCAGGGTGGAGCGGGGATGAGCACCTCCGGACCCATGACGGTAGGTTTGGTCAACCTTCCTGAGGCGATGACCCAGGCGACTGCGCCTGCTTCAGTTGTTGGTTCAGTTGCTCACCCGGTTGAGCCAACTGTTCCAACTGTGACGACGTCTCCGCCGGCTGTCAGTGCCATATTCACTGATTCCTTCACTGAGCCGGCGGTGAGTGTTTCTGTGGATTCTTCCACAGCCGCGGCCGCGGTTGTGAGTTCACCTCCAGTGAGTTCACCTCCGTTGGTTTCTACCACGGCGGCTTCCTCTATGCCTCCTCCGGCGCCGGCGACTACGGCCGGTCCTTCAGGTATGTCCGGAGTTGGGGCGTCAAGCCAATCTTTACCTCCTTCCCATCTGCCTGACCTCTTGGATGGGTATCCGTTAGGTTCGGGTGATGGGTTTGGAGGCTAAAGGCCTGTCGTCGACCCTACAGGTGCGTAGGGTTATTTTGGCCTTTTATTATTTTATTTTATATTTTTTTATCATCTTTTCCTAACTGCTTTTTGCTTTTGCAGTGTCGGATTTCAATGAAGTGTATGTTCCACGATGGAACATCCGCCGAGGAACAACCCTTCGGACGCCTGTGGAATGCGTCGAGTGGGCGCGCCACGCCGGCCCAAGTGGGGCGCTGGGGGAAGCAATGTCAAGCTACCAGGAGGGTAGGTTGACAAATGAGCTCCGCATTCTCGTAGCCCGGATGCAGCCGCGCGTCGAGCTGCTTTGTCGTGAAAACGACAAGTTAAAGGCGGCTCGTATCGAAGAAGTAGCTCAGGCGCGGGCTGTCCGGGAGGAGAACAGGAGGCTTTCCGCCGTTGCTGCGGAGAAGGAGAAGGCCTTCAAGGCCCTTGAGGTTGAAGTTCAGGCTCGTCTCGAGGCCCGTTCCAAGGCCGCCCAAGCTGTTAATGAACAGCTTCGGTTGGCTAAGGAAACTGCACGGAACGCAACCGAGAGGGCCACCAAGGCTGAAGCTGCTGCTGAGCCTCTACGCATCGAGAATGAGGAACTTAAAGCCAAATTAGATAGGCTCCAGCAGGCTCATGATGCCTTGGCCATGGAAGATGCCAAGAAGCTCCAAGAGATCTTGGACCAGAGGGGGGTGCTTGACCACACTGAGCGTAAGCTAAAGGGCGTCGAAGAGGCTGTAGCCAAAGATGTGTTGCTTGCCAACCTTACAAAGAACGAAGCCGAACGCGCCCGTAATGAAGCTCAAGCTGCCCTCCAGGAAGCTCTGGTTACCAAGGAATGGCTTCTCCGAGAAGCGTTGTCTCAGGTATGCGCAGTTTCACAATTTCTTTACGCTTTTCCTTATAAGAGTTTTTGATATACTTCTGTTTTTTAGGTTGTGCATCGGGTGTTCACGAACACATCATATGACGATGCGATGAGCGCAGCCCTCAACGCTTCTCATGAGGATGGGGAAAAGGCTGGCTTCCTGCTTGGTCTAGGGTTTGTTGAACAAGGCATTCCGCCTTCCAACTTCCCTCTTTACAATGTGGATACTGAAGCTGCGTATGACCAAGCAGTGAATCAGTATGCCGCCTTCCCGCATCCGGTGGTGGAGAAGGTAAACGAGATTGCTGCTGCTACTGATGGGCTAGCTATCCTCAAAGCTTTCCTTGAACCGCCACACTCTACTGATGGTGCGGGTCCAAGTGGGAGTGGTCCTGAAGCTTGATACTTTAGATCCCTTTCCACCATTAGAGTAGATTTTTATGTTTGTAGACTTCTAATCTTGTATGCGGGTATGTACCCAGCAATTCTTGTAATGTTTGAATGTTGATGGAATAAAAATTATTTGTTAATGCCTTGCCTTGTTTATTTCGCGCATATTTTGTTTTAACTTAGCAATTTCTTGAGTACTTAGACAAGTTAACTTTTCAACGTGGCAGATAATAAGTTAAAGTTTTGCTTCCTCTTTCGTGATTGTGCGGATAAGACCGTCACTTTCACTTAGTAGGATGGCTAAACTTTACCTATATCTGACCTGCGTGGAAGTTTTCCTCATCTTTTCCTTTGAAATTTTCTAAGTGTTTTGAATAAGTTAACCTTTTGACGCGCGGTTGCCAATAGGTCAATGTTCAGTTTCCTCTATAATGATTGTGCGGGTAGGACCGTCACTTTCATTTATTGGGATGACCAAACTTCACCTATAGCTGACCTGCGTGAAGGTTTTCCTTAGAAATTTTTACCGTTTTACGTGTTTATGCGGGTTTTGCCGCCTTCCACACACAACGACTTACTTCTTCCCATATTTATGCGGTGAATACCGGCATATCAGTGTGGGAAGTTCATAAGTATAAAAGTAAGGCTATCAACACAATGTGATAAAGGAGAATCATTTCCATTAGAAGTGGCTCTAGGCCTTTTATTTACAAGTTTGGAATTGATCTACATGTAACATTGCGTAATTGAGCTCCGTTCCATGTTCTTGGGATAGGAGTGCCATCGAGTCTTTCGAGCCGGTATGCGCATTTTCCCAAAACTTCTTTGATAATGTATGGTCCTTCCCAGACCGGTGCCAGTTTTCCTGGGCGCTCTTGGTTTGAAGCCTCGTTGTTACGCAATATGTAGTCTCCTACATTGAAGTTGCAGAGTTTTACCCGCATGTTGTAGTACTTTTGCATTTGTCGCTTGTAGTTTTCTTCACGCGCTGCGGCTAAGTCTCTGCGTTCCTCGGTTAGCATAAGGTCTAACCGTCTTTCCGCATCATTGTCTTCTGGCTGAATCAAGACCCTTGGTGAGGGCAAACCAATTTCGACTGGGACCATGGCTTCAATGCCATAAGTGAGGCTGAACGGGGTTTCTCCCGTACTGGCCTTTTCCAGCGTTCTGTTTGCCCAAAGGACGTGTGGAACTTCGTCTACCCAGCCGGATCTGTGTTCCAGGAGTCTTTTCTTTATGCCTTCGACGATGCTTTTATTTGCTCTTTCCACCTCACCGTTACCTTGCGGGTGTGCCACTGAGGTAAAGGTGTGGGTGATTTGAAGTTCTTCCAGCCACTTTTGTAGCTTCTTGTCAACAAAGTTGGTGCCGTTATCACTCACCAAAGTCTGTGGAAGTCCAAAACGACAAATAATAAATTCCCAAATAAATTTTTTAATATGTTTTGCGGTTGTTTGGGCTAAGGGTTTTGCTTCTATCCACTTGGTGAAGTAGTCGATGGCTACCACTAGGAACTGAACGTTTCCTGCTGCTGTAGGAAATGGGCCTGTCACATCGATGGCCCACTTCTGAAATGGCCATGAAGAGGTGACTGAAACAAGTTCATTCTTCGGGCGATGCGTGTTGGGTGCGTAGAGCTGGCAAGACCTACACTTTCTGATGTATGCCAGCGCATCCGTATGCATCCCCGGCCAAAAGTACCCCGCGTTGTTAAACTTAGCTACAACAGCGCGTGGACCTGCGTGTACTCCACAGATGCCTTCGTGTACTTCCCTTAGGAGGTAGTCAGCATCTTGGTTGTCCACGCATCTTAAGAGTGGGCCAAGAAAGTTACGTCTGTAAAGGATGTCATCGATGAGTTGATAGTTTAATGCTTTACAACGTATTTTTCTTGCCTGTGTTTTTGACTTTGGTAGTATACCCGCTGCAAGGTAATTTATTATCGGTGTCATCCACGTTTCTGTGCCGGTTTGGATGACACAAATTTCCTTGTGCGGGACTGATGGTGCTTCAAGGAGTTCGATGCGGATGTCCTTTCCCAGATGGGTGAAGGCTAATGATGCAAGCTTGCTTAACGCATCCGCAGATTTGTTTTCGCTACGCTTGACGTGTATGACTTTACAATCATTAAAATCGCGCATAAGGGTTTTTGCTTGTGCGAGGTACAGGGCCATTGTGTCGTTCACGGCCGTGTACGTTCCGTTTATTTGGTTGGCTACTAACATGGAATCCACATGGGCTTCCAAGTTTTTCACTCCCATTTTACGCGCTATTCTCAGCCCGGCCAAGAATGCTTCATACTCGGCTTCGTTATTCGTACTTGGAAAATCCAGTCGAATAGCGTAAGTGTATTATTGGCCTGTTGGGTTGGTTAGTTTCAACCCTGCGCCTGAACCCTTGTTGCTGGCTGCTCCATCGGTGTAGAGTCGCCAGACATCATTGATGTCCTGTGCTGGGGAGGGTTGAGCCTCCTGGCACTCTTTCTCCCGCGAAGCGGGGACTTCTGCTATAAAGTCGGCCAGGACCTGGCCTTTTATGGCTGGTCTTGGCTTGTACTTTATCGCATATTCCCCCAACTCAATTGCCCATTTGGCTAGACGTCCCGATAACTCGGGTTTGCCTAGAACGTTTGCAAGTTTGAAGTTGGTGAGAATGGTGATTGGGTGACCTTGGAAATATCGTCTTAGCCTGCGTGAAGCCTGTACAAGTGCTAAGACTAGTTTTTCCAGGGTGGAGTACCGGGTTTCTACGTCTGTTAGGACACGGCTAACATAGTAAATAGGCATCTGGATACCTTTCCGCTCTACTAGCAGGACTGCCCTGGTTGCTCTATCTGTGGCAGAAAGATATATGATTAATTCCTCCCCCGCTTCTGGTGCTGTGAGCGTTGGGAGTTCGATCAAGCGTGACCGAATTTCCTGAAAAGCTGCTTCCGCTTCTGGTGTCCAGCGGAAGTGCGTTTTCTTTAAACAGTTTCTCAATGTTGACACGAATGGGAACGACCTGTCCGCGTGGTTTGACAAAAAGCGGTTAAGTGCGACTAGGCGTCCATTCAGTGTCTGGGCTTTCTTGATGGTAGTAGGTGATTCCATTTTGATAATGGCTTCGACCTTTTCAGGGTTCGCTCTGAAGCCATCTTTAGTAACAAAGACTCCCAAGAACTTCCCTTCTTCCATCCCAAATGAACACTTGCTCGGGTTGAGCTTCATGTTTATCTTTCTGAGCGTGTTGAAAGTTTCTTCGATGTCTTTCAACATCGCTTCTGGCTCAGGGCTTTTGATGACCAAATCATCCATGTAGACTTCCAAGTTTCTCCCAATTTGGGCATGAAACTCTTTGTCCATCAGGCGTTGGTATGTGGACCCTGCATTCTTAAGTCAGAATGGCATCATTTGATAACAAAATGTGCCATCGGGCGTCCGAAATGCGGTTTTGTCCTGATCATCTACAGCCATGTGGATTTGATGGTACCCCTTATATGCGTCAAGGAAGCATTTAAGGCGAAACGGTGCTAATGAATCCACTTTGAGGTCAATTTCGGGTAACGATCTTTGGGGCATGCTTTGTTTAAATCTTTGAAATCTATGCACATGCGCCATTGTTTGTTAGCCTTCGGTACCATAACGGGATTTGCAACCCATGTTTGATATCTACTAACGCGTACGATGCCCGCGTCAAGGAGTTCCTTGACTTGAGTTCTACACGCGTTAGCTTGCTCCGCCCCCATTACTCTGCGCTTTTGTATGACTGGCGTAAAAGCCGGGTCACACTTGAGCTTATGCTCTGCTTTACTTCGAGGTACACCAGTCATGTCAGCGTTTCTCTGTAGTAAGCGTTTGAGTAAGGTGCGCGTAGGATCAGTTATTGTTGGGCCAATTGTAACAGCCTGTCAGGGTATTTTCCATTGAGGGCCCATTTTTCTGGTTCGGTGATGGTTGGTTTAGCCATCTTTGGTTTGGGTTTAGATGAGACGGATGCGATGCATACCTGGGGGATACCGGTGATCATCGCTACACCCTCAGCAGTTGGCCATCCCATCATGCCGTGGACTGAAGATACCACGGCGTTGAATCTTGCCATCCCGTCTCTCCGGAAGAGAATGTCGTATGTGTGATGTGGCTTTCTCATTACGACGAAGTCCACGTCTTCTGTGCGGGAGTATTTCCCTTCCGTGAGAATGACGGGGAAAGATAGGATACCCAGGGGGGTGTTTGTGCTGCCGTCGAACCCTTCCATTGAGGCGTAAACCGTTTCCAGGCGTTCTTTGTCTTCGTCGTCTAGCTTGTCGAAGAACTGCCTGTACATAACCGTTGACGAGGCGCCGTTGTCAGCAAGAGTGCGGGAAGTTATGTAATGCCCCAGCTGGCTTTTGATGACGATAGGGCCTTCCTTGCTGGGTCCTCCTGGCACTCGCGGGAAGCGCACCTCAGCTTCCTTCCATTCGCATGGTTCTGTCGTTCGTCTTTTTCTTTCTCTGATGTTGCCATGAACCATGTGGATGCTGATGTCAACGGGCGTTCGTCCGTTGCCTTTATACCGGTTATCATTCCTTCCTCCATTCTTGATTGATGCCACAAGGTGTGCAAGTCTTCCATCCTTGACGAATGTTTCAACAATATCCTTCAAGGATGTGCACTCCTCTGTATTGTGACCCTTTGTCCCGTGGAAGTCACAGGATTTGCTTTGATCCGCATTAGGTCGCTACCGGATCATTGGAGCTTTTGGCCATGGGAGTTTTTCGGTGGCAAATATCTCCGTGACGCTTTTGGTGAGTGGCGTCCACCGGTGTTTTCGGCTTGAAGGGTGCGTGTTATCCCTTCCGCCAACAAGAGGGCGAGAGCTGGATGAGGTGTCAAAGTTTACCCTTGACTGCCAAATACCTAGCTTCCTCCTTTTGTTCTGCCGGGCGATCCGAACATTGTTTTCTCTGGTCCTCTGCGTGTAGAGGTGTGTACTCTGGGGAAGATCCCTACCCAGTTGCTTCTCCGTCTCGGCAAAGCGCTTGGCCGCCGTCATGATGGCATCCCATGTGGATGGCATGCCGTCCTTACCCGTCAACGTGCGGATAAGCTCTGGGTATTCGGCGCCCTGGATGAAAGCGGCGCGAACAAGATCTTCACTTATGTTGCCCAGACTCAGCTTTTTGGAGTTGAAGCGAGTGATGAAGTTTAGTAAAGATTCATCTTCCTCTCTCACGCAGTTGAGGATCGTCCACTGCTCTTCAGTATATTTCCTCTGTTGACTGAAGTGTTGGCTGAACTTGTGTTGAAAGTCCGCCCAATCATAGATGTGGTGGACCGGTAAACGATCAAACCACGCCCTGGCCGCTCCAACCAGCGTCATCTGGAACATATAACACCACGTGGGTTCCGTCCAGTTACTGACGGTTGCCCCCGCTATGAATCTGTTCAAGTGATCGTCTGGGTCGGATAGACCATCATAAGTGCCGATGTTGGACATCTGTTTGGCACTTCTCGGGGCGATTGTTTCCGCAATGTCCCTTGCAAACTTGGATGTTCCCGCATTTGCAGCAGTTGGTCTAAAGGTTTTGGAGAAGTCGCGTGGGTTTCCCCCCGCGTTCCTTGGTTTGAAGGTTTCTCCGAAATTCCTTCTTGGTTGGAAGTCCGTTTCTTTACGCTTCCCTTTCGCCCTATGGCGAGGGTTCGCGTCAGTGTCGGATTCCTCCCGATCATCGTCCGAGTACTCGCACTCACTGTTCATGTTAAGCTGTTGTCGAGTGCTTCCGAATTCGTCAGCCTGTTGGAGTGAACGCAAGCGTTCATCCAACTTGGAATTCCTTCTGTCGTGCTTCGGCCCACGCCTTAACTTGATCGAGTGTTTGGCGAGGGAGCCTCGTCTGTTTCTCCAACTGGGCATCAGTGAACCCCAGTGAAATATTGTTTACTCCACTTGCCCACTTGCCCCGGCTTGGGTAACCGGGGTAGTGTTCGTAAAATTTGTGTAACCGCCGGTGTTCCCCCCAGTAGCTGGGGTTGTGGTTACCGGGGTTTCTTGGTCACTTACTAATTCAGTTTTTTCAAAACTTCTGAAAAAATGGTTAACGTTACTCCGGTCCCACGGATGGCGCCAATGAAGAAACACTAATTGACCCCGAGTAGATTATGGATAATCTGGGGGTTAAGTAATGTTTCCCACGAGGGTTAGGTCCGGCAAAGAAGGATGTTCTTCAGATGACCTGCAAAACAGACACCGTGAGCTCGTCACTGAGAAGGGGGGGTTCCTCCTTGTGACCACCCTCCGGCGTGAGAATCAGACTAGATTTCTCTGAATATAAGTGTATATTGAGAGAAATAGCTAGTGAAGGCAAAATACCAGATGATCCTACCGTTCCAAGGTGTTGGAGTATTTATAGCCGAAGGTAGGTTTCCAAGCAGGTACAGCCAGCTGTATAATATTCCTGTTCTACCAACTATGGGCTACGCACGTGCCATGCTGGTTGGTGGGTAGGCAGCGGCTGATAGTGACAAGGCCGGCTGTGTACTGTTCCCTTTCCACCAACTGCAGGCTATGTGCGTGCCACGACAAGGGTTGGTGAGTAGGCAGCGGCTAATAGTGACAAACAGTACTAGAGCATGCTCCTCCTCGTACTGTTGTCGGTGAGCTGTCACCCTGTGATTGGTTCATAGGCTGCTTTGGTCAGATCTCGTCTATTTTGTCCATACCTTGGCAGGTATAGTACAAAAGATCTTCCAGAAGCATACGGACTGGCTCATTTGGGCGGGAGTGTTCCCGCCTTGCTCATTCCTTCAGGTGACACTGAATTATTGAGTTAGTGCCTTGTGCGTGTAGCCTTGCTATTAGTGCGGGTAGCCTTCCCTGATGGCTTGTATCCGCAGCTGCGGGGACAGGCGGGGTACTTCACCACTGGGAGGCTTTCCCTGCGGGAACAGCTGGCGTACTGCGCGTAAGGTCTTCATCTCTGAGCATGGTGGGTCCTGCGGAACCAGTTGGTCCTTGCGCAGACGTCCCTCTTCAAGGTGAGTCTTGCGGGTCCAACTGGGCTCTGCTGGGACCTACCTCTTCAAGTCCCCCCAGTCCAATATTCTTCTCATGAATTTATATAGTGATTAAATCCATGTCTCTAGTGGTGTGTACTCACGAAGGTAAAGCGGGAAGTCTCCACCACTCACCAGGGCAACAAAAAACAAATTTGTATGCACCTGGATGGCCTATCAACCAAGGGCAAAGTAAACAATATTAGTAGTATGAGTGGCCGGATATTACACTCTCATACCCAATGTTTATTAACTTAGAGTTAAATAATGAGGGTGGTGGCTACATGTTTAGTGTCTTAACCTATTTACCATAATTTTCCTTGGCCCATTGCGCTTTAAACAATACACAAAACTTAATAAACTTTTTTAAAAAATGGATTGTTACAGTACCATTAAAAATAAAAATTTTGTAACCAAAGTCGAAAGTTGAAAAGTATTATGATTAAAAGTGAATTTTTTTATGATCAATTGTAAAGGTTCAAAAGATGAAAAGTTAAAAGTTCCATGCAATTTTTAAAATTGTAAACACTTTAGAACCAAAGTTAAAAGATTAAAAGTCTTGTGGCAAAGTTTGATGCCAAAAATCTAAAGAACAAACTTTCAAAATTCCATTTTATACATACGTGAAGAATCCAATACAAAACTTGTTATTAATACAAAGTGTAAGAAAAAGATTGTAGACCATTTGTTAAAAAAATCATTTGTTGATATTGTGGAATGTTGCATTTGGTTTGTGAATTTTTTTAAGAGAATTGGAATTTATCAAAGAAAATAGAAATTTTGAATTTGAGTCATTGAGTGTGTTTGGTTTGTGAATTTTTTTTTCAATTATAACTGAAAAACAATTCTTTGTTTATGGTTTCGGCTTTTCACCCAGTATAAGTAAGTATCTTCAATATAAGAAATTTACATTATATAAATTATAAATTATCTATACTATTTAATAAATAAAGCTTTCAAAATGCTACATGTCATCACTATATTGATCCTTACAAAATTTACATTAATTCGCCTATCAAGAAGGGAGTGGTCTCATTCTATTTCAATTTTTAATCACCATTCGAATTTCAAATTAAGAAAATAAAACCTAAACTAACATTATATTTTAAAATTAAAATTCATTCATGAGCTTAAAACTACATATTAAGAAAGAAAATAAAAAGACCATTAAAAAAATTACTAAATTCATTCTAAGAAAATTAATCCTTAACAACTGAAGAGCCAATGGCGGAATCATCACGTTTAGAACGTCTCATTCTGCCAAGTGACTAAAGGGAAAATTCTTAAAATATCCTTTTTTTAGAAAGAGATTCTAAATATGTCTCCTTAAAAATTAATTTTCATATTTGTATCTTTACTAGCATGCCGTCATTTCTACGTTAGGAGTTCATACCGGTTACTTTGGCCTGGCATGGTTCAAAAAGGACACTCGTGCCTCCACTTTTTGGGTAAATATTTATTCTTTTAAAAATATTGCAATTAAAAAAATGGTTTAAATTTTTATGGGTTTTCTTGTCATATTTTTAATAAAACTTAACAATTTATGAAATAGCGGGATCTAGCTTTGAAAAATTATTTTAAAAAATTGGTAAAAATGTTGTGTCAAGTAGTGTAATCGGATACATGGATTTCTCACCATATTAAGGTTGACTAGTGTGGTCTTTAATTAGAGTCAAAGGAGACACCATCTTTCAAGTCGTCTTCAAAACATTACAAAGTCCCTTTAAGTGTCACGATAATAATGGTAGAGTGTGAGCTTCAAAGCATTGAACCCAATCAAGATCATCCAGGGTGGAGGATGAGGGCATCAAACTCACATCCACAACACACAGTCTAAAAGGAGTTTGTTTTACCAAAAAAGTAAATTTTTAGCAATGTTACATTTATGCCGCATCCGGAAACCCCGCCCCAACCAAAAGAGAACCGGGTACCATAGATAGAACCACTCAATAACGATTTTACATTTTATGTAGAAGATCACCGTTCTTCGCGACTGGCAACACCCCTCTCGCTAAGCAATGACTCGGGTACCATAGATCAGACCACTCAATAACGATTTCTTTCATAAGAGAGTATATATCACCCTCACCCTTACTAACAACCACCTCTTTATATGGCGTTCTTTTTTTTTAACCAAGCCGAGTCGTGATGAGATCCCGTTGATTGTGTCTTCTAGGTATTGCCCTCGTGGAACGAGTTTGAGCCTCCACCTTCTTATGCGACTTATCAAACTTTGTTACAGTCAATGATAAGATTGCTCTCCATTGACCTATATTCCATCGCTCACCACCTTGTTTTCTTGCTTTTTTTTTAATATTAGTAAGATTATTTAACTGTTATTGGTATTATTACGATTTCTTTTATTATTGCTATTATTATTAATCTTATTAGTGTTAGCTTTAGGATTTTTTTGTTATATATTTTTGTATATTATTTTCTTTATTGTGTTATTGTTGTTGTTGTTGTTATTATTATTATTATTATATATTTTGTTCTTAATTTGGATTTTTTTATTATTTTAATAATGTTACTAACATTATTTTTTTTTTGTTATAAAATTATTTTGATGTTTTTTTATTATTTATGTTAATAGATATGTGCAAGCTAATGGGGTGTTTTGGGGGAGCTTTTTAATTTGTTTTTTTTGCTTATTTGATTTTTAAAAAGAAAAGCAATTTTTCAAAAGCTTCATTTTGAAGCTTTTGAAATTGCTTTACCAACCACCCTTTTTCTTTTCAACAAACAAATATCAAATAAGCAAATTTTATAAGCTCATCCAAACATCCCCTAATATGGAGTTACTGTTATATCTTTATTATAGTTACACGATACACATTCAATGTAATTAAATCTAATACTACGTAAACTTTTTATATGATCTTCCCTAGCATGGAGGAAATAGCGTAGTTATATATGTTTTTAATAAGTCTTTTAAAAATATATTACTTTTTAAAACTAAGTACAATTATATATCTGAGAGGAGGGACCTTTTTACCATTTTGGATGCATACTCCCTTGTTTGTGGCCCAAAAGAAACAAGATTATGGTGATGATTGAGTAGTCAAATGAAACAAGAGGGAAAAATTTGACAAAAATTCAAAATGGGGTTGAAATTGAATAACATATGTCTCAAAATTAAGAGATGCTAATGTAGATTTCCACCTTTTCTTTTGTAACTTTTGACCATTATATTTTGAATTAGTATCTAGCAAAGAAAGAAAAAAAACAAATTTGAATTCGACTTATCAAATCAAATTTGAACTTAAAAAATATTACTTCCTTTTCATATAGCTAAATGCTACTCTAATGATATGGGCATATTTACATGCAAATTGTTACACTTTCTCATTCATATCTTCACTCGTATTTTTCAAGTTCTCGCTATACAACGTAAATACAATATAAAGTCGTTAGTTTGGATTTTTAGAAGAAATAAACAATATCTTTAAAAAACAAGTTGACAATAAAGTCGATTGTTCAGACTTTTAATAGCTTTTTTTATACTTTTGTCTAAAACTTTGACATAGGTACGTTTTGATTTCTCACCCTTATTTACAAATTTTGGTTTATTAGATTAGAGTCGTTTTCGAGAATCCCTTAAAATTTGGGGCTCGGGATAACCATAAAAAAAGGTCCCTTAAATAATGTTTTTACTATCTTATCACATAGTAATTTAACAATTTTATCAATTGGGTTGTATTCCAAAGCCTAATAAGAACCAAAACAACACACACACACTTAAATAGAACATATAAAACACAAATGAAAATGATTTTGATAAAAATAAACACTATGAATGAGAATTGAACTCATAACTTTTGATTGCATAGACTAGCACTCTTTTTAATGCACTAAAAGGTCATTTCGTAGACTTTTGTTATAGAACATTATCATATATAAAATATATATATATATATATTTTACAATTATGAGGCTCTCGGGAGAATGAGCCTAGGTCCGCCGCCCTTTTCGACCTCCTTTTGAGTCGGCTCTGCATTACACTTTCGCTACAAAAATTTAGCATATATTTTAATTTTATATACTTTTTGCTGGTCTAACAGCTTTGGTAACAAAACTTTTATTCTTTCAACTTACGTCATTACTTTTTTGACCCCTCAACTTTGGAAATAAAATTATTGCCACGAAACTTTAACGAATTCAATCGATAATGTCCAACTCTCCACCGAGTACTCGCCACAACGTGCGATACTTTAAAACATGCAATGCATTTAACCTGTTACGCTGCAGCGTGCCAGTAGAATTAGTTGTTTATTTATATTTATCAACTGAGTTTGTGTATATACTAAAATACATTATTTTTTTACTTTAACAAAACTTGTTCATGAAGTTTTCAAAGATGCTATTGAACTTGGAAAACCAGAAATCATTGTATGCAAGGTGGCTTTTAAGTTTTATCAGAGCCCGGCAATCCGAAAGTTAAAACTTAAATTATACAAAATGTGGGTCCGATTATTATATAAAACTGTAAAAAGAAAACAATTTAATGTCATTCAATAGTCCAAAAAGAATATTAATTGAGGAAAGTCAAAATTAAATGCATGCAGTCTATTCAAACCTGTGGGGGCCGATCCGAAAGTTAAAGCCTTCGAATCAAATTATAAGAAGAGAAACTATCAACTTCCCTTTAACCTCCTCATTTTTATTTATTTATTATTTATTTTTTTGGTTTATAGTAAAATACTTTTAGCATACAAGATAAAAGGGTGTCACGACGGACTCATGAAATTTTCTCATAGGGCCATGATTTTTACACTAGAATAGTATTAAAAAAATGGACGATCGACTCCCATACCACAAGGTTAGGTCCGCCCATGTGTCATGCTAAACATTTTCGGATTATAGCAGTCTTAAATTTGAAATTTATTCCTTTATGTAACAGGATAAATTATGACAATTTTTAATGGGGTTCCAAACAATTGTTTTTAGCAATTTTAATATTTTATAACCTGATTCTTAGATATATGTATAGTTGTTTTTGGCGATTTTATAATCTGATCTAGGATATACGAATACTAGTCATTAACTATTTGATACTGAAATTTAGAATTTAGTTAGAAAATTATTTTTCTTATATTTATATTAATATTTTTGGGATATTTTATTTGAATTATGCGTGCATTATTTTCTGACGCCGAAAGCTGAACCTAAAAGGACAGAAATGTTTTAATAATGGCTTATTGACGCATGTTTTGTTTCATACTTTACACAATAATACCACTATTATCCTTATTAACTTGATAAGATAAGATGACAATAAAACATAACATAACCCGCATAGACATGGGCCCAAGACAACTATATAAAGACAGGACTTGTGAGCCCAAATGTATGTAGTGAAAGAAAATCAATGCATGCAACCTAGTCACTTTGGAAACACGAATATGCAGTGGTGTAGGCAGAAACTTTTTCTACGGGTTTGGAAAATTTTGTGGGACGGACGACCGATTGTTTATCACTTAGATTTGGGTTTTCTAAAATATAACACTAAAACAAAATTTTGCACGAATTCAGCCAAATCCATTCCCCTAAATCTGTCTACACCCCTGCGAATATAGGTCACTCGAATCATATGCGAGTAAAATAGTAAAATAATAAAGAAACTAAAAAGATCGTTTCACCTCTAACTTAATGTTAAAAATGTAACAGGGTTAGCGATTTGGATGTAATTGATAATAAACGGGAAACCTTGATTATCCAGTTGCACAAAAGAAATTATTTGGACGAAAGTCACATACTTAACCAAACTTCATGAATGACTTCGACATTTTACTAAAGTTTCTTCAAACAATAAGAACAATGTAATTGAGCATTTTCTCAGGGCCGATTTAGAAATTTGTGATACAGCATTCCCTTTAGATATTTTGTTGATAAAGGGCCAAAGCCCAACTTTCACAATCTAAGGAAAACCGGGCTGCCGACGTGAATTATGTTCAAAGTTTGTATTGAATTCAAAAACTAAACTAAAATATATTTCATGTGAGGCTAGTTCACCTCACCAGGAAGATTCACAAGCGTCTTAAAGAAGAGGTCAAACCTGGTCAAATAAGTATATCATTGATGGAAATTTGAGTATGAATAACATTTGTTGTTAAAAAGAAATTGCAATGACATAACGATTTGTTTGATTTTTTTTTTTGTGTATTAAATTATTTCTCTTATCCAAATTCTCTTGTTTTCATCTCAATCTTAATGAGAATTATCTCTAAACTAAAGTGATTCTAAATAGAATTCTCATATATTTTTTCATTTTTTTCTATATACTAGTTATTATAGATTAGTTGAAATCGAAATCGATTTTATTATCTTTTCTATTTGATTATCTTTACATAGTATATTCAATTTCCATTTATATAAATATGTCCACTTTTATGAATATGTTGCCCTTTTTTTAAATAAAATTTAGTTATCTGCTTTACTTATTAGTTTAATTTTTTTGTGCATCTAAAGTTGCTCAACTTTTATTAGGTGTTCTAGTACTATGCATTTTTTTAAGATAACTTTTTTATAACTAAAAGACAAATGAAACACATTTGAATTTTGTTATTACTCATAAGTGATAACTTTTTCTTTCAAATAACTTAAGTATGAGGTAACAATGAGTCAGTGAAGAAAAAAATTCATTAAACAGTAACCAATTTTTATAACTCTTCAACTTAAGTCTGACTTGAATAAAATAATCACTTAATGCTAATCATGATTTATAGATTTTTTTTATTTGTCTTATTTAATTTTATTTATTTATTTATAAAATAAGATTGAAATACCTAATTAAAGTTGGGTGACTTTAAAAGAAATACCTTTTTAGTGATCTTAATAGATTGGAAAACTTAATTACTATTATGTGAAGTTATCCCTTCTGAATGCTAGGTATGTATTTTAGTATTTTATATAGAAAGTCTTGAAAATTTGAGTAACCATGCTGCTATCACTATGAGCAATGTTGTAAAATTCGCTAGGTGATCCGTAGACGACCGACCCCTTTGTAGGGAGTACTCGGAGAGTACTCGACTTATACTTGGACATGATCTATATAACATAAAATATTTCTTGGATATCATATATATATGTTAAGATAAGCATAATTCTCGTCAAAATAAGCATAATTCATTTGAAAAAAAAAACATAACTCAAAAAATTCATGTTTTGTTGTTATTTTTAATTTTTTACTAAAAATAAAAAAATAAAAAAATTATGGCTGAGTTGACCTTGGAGGCCAAGTAATCCTGAGTACTCCAACTTTTGACCGAGTTAGACCTTGACAAGTAATGGTGGCCGAGTTGGGAAACTGCGGCATGGTTGATGTCCGAGGACTTTGGTGTTTTGGACAAAAATCAGCTAAGGATCAAGTATCCAAATATGTTATGTGAGGTAAGGTGCCAATTCAATAATAACGAGTATATAAGCGTGATATTGATGAACACGATGATTTGATCACGAGGGAAAAAGCCCTTAACCAAGATAGTCTTACCTCGGTCAAAACTTATCAAGGTAATCGTTGGTAAAATAGTTCCGGTCAATGATTAATAATATAATCTTTGGTCGAAGTACTTTAGTCAATGATCATGTAACATCCTAAAATTTATAATGTCGAATAAAGAAAGTTACGTTTAGTGATTTCCGCGTTATTAATTAATTAATATCGAGTAAAGAACGGATCATGGATTTAAATTAATTGAGATGGGTTAAATGAGAATGGGCTTTAGGTTCATGGGCTTTAAGGGATATAAATATCCCCTAAACCAACCTAAAACCCTAAACCCTCATTTCATTTCCATCATAATCTCTACACACTCCAAAACACACACGACCCAAACCAAGATCCAAAGGCAAGGACCTGAGCTCGTTGGTGCTAGATCGTCGTGACGAACCAAAGCAACAAGACCAGCTCGTGTTCGTAGTTTGACTCATTTACGGTACGTTTATATCGAGAACATGTTCATTTATGTTTGGATTAGTATAGAAATGATAGATCGGTGTTTGTATGGTAAAAACGAATCCTACAAAGCTAAACTTACTGAAAATGGTTAAGATTTTATGGGTTAATCGATTGATAAAAGAACCCGTAACCTATATGCCTAAATCGCACCCCTTAAACATCGATGTTAGGCCGATTTGATGGTTGGGGTTTGTAGGCGCTGGTCAGACGATTCCGGGGATACCTAAATCGAGTTATTTGGTTAAGAAACGAAGATGATTAAGGACGAACAGTAGCTGCAGCCGACAACTTCGCCTGCAAGCTAAGTTCGCCTGATGAACTTCGCCTGCAAAGCTAAGTTTGCCTGATGACAACTTCGCCTAAAAGCTAAGTTCGCCTGATGACAACTTCGCCTAAAAGCTAAGTTCGCCTGATGACAACTTCGCCTAAAAGCTAAGTTCGCCTGATGACAACTTCGCCTAAAAGCTAAGTTCGCCTGATGACAACTTCGCCTAAAGCTAAGTTCGCCTAAGGTTTAACTTCGCCTAAAGCTAAGTTCGCCTAAGGTTTAACTTCGCCCAGAGTCAAGTTCGATTAGAAAATAAATTAAAAACGATAAGTAAAAGTAAGCTAATACTAGGCCACCAGATTAAATCAGGCGAGTATTGATACGTGTAACTTATATAGTCAGCCGAGCTCAGTTAAAGAAGGGATTTACAACTATCGGAGGAAGAAGCAAAGTTCAGGTGAGTTTCTAGCCCCATTCCTTGTTATGTTTTCGGGGCTGTGTGCATACTCGATGTGTTGTTAATACATTTATCCTAAGTGATAAGTGTATGCCATATGTGATATATGTGATGGATATGAATGATTGCTTGTCGGTACGCGAATGTTCTTCGGATATTGCGCGTACTGTCAGGTTAAAAATAAAGGTACGAATGTTATATATCGAAGATGTATGAACATTACAAATGAATACTTGTCGGGGCGTGAACGATCTTCGGATATTGCACGTATCGACAAGGGGTATGGTTGTTAAATGAATGATGTAAAGAACGCCTAGAGTGTTCTTATGCTATAATGTAATTATTGTATATGTGAAGTATGTGTATACAGGTACACGAATGGTTTGTGAGTTCTACGTTCGACATAATAAGTTAGGATGGCAAATCCCTCTAGCTTCTGTCGGACATAGACTCGGCTGGTGATGGCGTAGTTAAGGACTGCGGGCCTTATACGTAATGTAGATGATAGATGTAAACGTAGATAGGGACGGTGGGCCTTATACGTGTTACAGATAATAGACGACAACGTAGTTAAGGACTGCGGACCTTATACGTATTATAGATAGGCATCAGCATAGGAAAGGACTGTGGACCTTATACGTGCTGTATTTGTATTGTGGTAGCATAGGGGAGGACTGCGGACCTCGTACGTGCTATGGTTTAGGTTGCAACATAGGGAAGGACTGTGGACCTTGTACGTGTTGTGGATGTAGGATGGCATAGGAAAGGACTGTGGACCTTATACGTGCTGTATTTGTATTGTGGTAGCATAGGGGAGGACTGCGGACCTCGTACGTGCTATGGTTTAGGTTGCAACATAGGGAAGGACTGTAGACCTTGTACGTGTTGTGGATGTAGGATGGTATAGGGAAGGACTGCGGACCTTGCAAGTACCATAAATGGTGAACATAGGTAAGGACTGCGGACCTTTTACGTGTTCACGACCTTGAGTACAGGTATAGACGGCGGACTATGAACGTACTCTCGGTAGACTGAGGTTAGTGATTGTAGATATGTATGTATGTATGGTAGTAAGTATGTATGTAGAACAGAAGGGTAACTAGTTAGGTATGGATATGTATCTTCGGATATGTATGTATGTGTATGTATTGTATGGCGTCCGATTAACTAGAACTCACTCAGCGTAGCTGACTTTTAGTATGCACGCAGGTGAGTAGAATGAGACAACTAGCTTGAGCGGGCACATGGTGGGTGAATAGGAGACTGGCATTTGAAGACTCAAGATGTTTTAATGTATTGACGTTTATTTTAAAGACAAGAATGTTTAATTAAGGCAAGTTTTGGATTGTTGTAACGTTTCATGAAAGTTTTTATATTCCGCGAAAGTTTTAATTAACTCTGATTGCAAGAACTGTGTTTATGAGTAAATCCGACGCTAAAGTAGGGCTACCGGGTTCGGGGCCTTACAGATCAACAAGGTAACCTTTGGTCGATGAGTATACGGTTATCTCGGTTTCCGGCACAAAAAACCCCCGGACGGTGAAAACTATCACCGTCGAGTTTATTAATGAATAAAAAGTGATTACAAGTGTTTGTGGAGTATATGATCGAGATTACAACGAAAGCTAGTGTCTAGAGAGAGTATTTACTTCTGCTCTAGTGTGTGTGTGTAAGTACATGTGTGTAGTTGTAACCTAATTCGATCATAAACTCGATATTTAAAGGGAATAACAACTAACAACTTTTCCTAAAAATCCGAAAGTCTTCCACTAACCACTCCATGACTTTGACCACGTGCCTATAGCCATCCAGTAGCGAATTAAGTGGAGGACCAGGTCTAGGAACCGCTAATGTTGATAAATATCAACATTCATATGAGAAACAATCGTTAACAGCACCAAATACCGAGGATCCATGATCCTATAAATCCGCCATTATCCTACTATCTTCATCCACGACTTTGACCACGTGTTTGACAAGTCCAATAGCGAGATATCCGGTGGAATAAGTCTTGAAGCCGTTATACTTATTAAATAACAAGCTACACACAAGAAACATTTGTTAATAATACCAAGCACTGTGGACCACTGATCCTGACAGGATCTGTCTAAGGATAACTGATCCAAGAACATATGTCAGGATAACGTATCCACAACGTCAAATTTCCATGCCCTAACAATTGCCCCCAAAATGGTGGTGTGATAAGATCACAGCTGTCATTTTGCCTTTGAATTCAGACTTCCTGCAAAAATGGATGAGATTTGACAAGCTAGATATAATTATCATATATCTATAGAGTTTCCTTGAGAACTTCCCTTCAAGCTATATATCCGAAACCTCTTATTCTTCCTGTAAATCATGAACAGCTAGTAATACTTGCTTAACCCGGGTAGATGTTCCATCTTTCGAATGGTGAAATCCGAGTTAAGATTTTTGGTAATTGAAAGTAAGTTTAATAAATAGTATCTTTTAACTATATATTGATTGTCTGTTATTTTGAAAGTTTGTCTGATATAGCTTTAGACTTGTTGAAAGTTTTGAGAAATATTCTTTAGTAAAAAGTTTTTAGGATAGAATATCCTTGCAAAAATAAACCAGGATCTTAAATCCTTATAAAAATAGATTGAGAATAATGAATCCTTATATCTATGAAGATATAAACTGAAATCAAATAAGTGTAAATCGATCAACAGAAATCATACCGTAAGGTCTGGTTAGACCTAAGTTACCATAAGTATTGATCCTTTTGCAATCCTTATAAAACTGAATTAAAGGATTTTGAATCCATAAGTATTGATCCTTCGGTAATCCTCAGAATCTAATTTATGATACCTGATGCAAATAGCTTACGATATTATATGGGATTAAACCCAATAAACCGGGGACAAGCCCATAAAATAAACTGGGGACAAACCCAACAAACTGGGGACAAGCCCATAAAATAATATGGGGACAAGCCCATAAAATAAACTGGGGACAAGCCCGTGCAACTGGGGACAAGCCCGTGTAATCTGGGGATAAGCCCGTGAACTGGTGTTAAACTGGGGACAAGCCCAAATATTGGGGACAAGCCCAAACTGGGGACTGGCCCAAAGATACGGATGTTAACTGGGGACTCGCCCAAACCGAGATTTAGCCCAAACATGAGATAACGTGAAAACGTTATAAACCGGAGGTATGGTACGTCTACCATAATTCGTGGATCCTCCATATAGCCGAAGACAACGAAATTTTCAGCCACTAAGCGTGTACAGGTCCCGCTGCCCCGGACTATACGTTGGATAGCGTGCGCAACTGGCGATTGTGAGAAAGGTGAAAACCTTTAAACCGTAGGGGATATGACCATCGGGGGTCATATCCAATCGTGAGCAAGGCCAAGGGAAATAGTAAAGTACCTTAAACGTGAGGGAGAGGTGGCCAACCTCTTAGACATTGAACCTCTTATTGAAATGTGCATTGTTACTTAAAAACTTGGAAAAGATAAATGTTAAGAATACATTATCCTTAAAATAACAAGAATATGAAATGAATAAGTGATCAGATAGATATTACCAATTTTAGATCCTTGATCCTAGATGGATGCTTGATTCTCTAAGGATACTAGATCCTTACTATAAAAAATACTTTTTGAGATGGATGGCGTTCCATGCTCTGGGTAACCTGTTGCCTTCCATAGTTAGCAAGTGACATGCCCCCTTTCCAGCTTCTGACTCGATCAAGTAGGGGCCTTCCCATTTAGGTGCTAGCTTTCCATCTGCTGGATTAGTTGTGTTTTGGAAGGCTCTCCTCAAGACTAGATCTCCTTCTTGAAATCTTCTGAGCCTTATATTTTTGTTGTATACCCCAGCTTCCCTTTGTTGATATGCTGCCATTCTGATCTTGGCTAGCTCTCTGAGTTCTTCAACGGTATCAAGTCTTCAAAAAGGATTTCTTTATTAGCCTCAGGATCACGGATGCTTGTTCTGGCTGTAGGGACCACCATTTCTGTAGGGACTACTACTTCTGATCCAAACACCAATGAGAAGGGTGTTTGACCTGTTGCATTCTTTGGTGTTGTTTTATCAGCCCAAAGAACATATGGTAGCTCTTCGGCCCACTTGCCTTTCTTGGATCCTAGTTTCTTCTTCAAGTTGTTGATAATAATCTTGTTACTTGATTCTGCTTGACCATTGGCTTGAGGATGAACTGGTGTAGAAGTGATCATCTTGATGCCCCAACTGTCACAAAAGTTAGTGGTTCTTTTCCCGATAAACTGGGAACTATTGTCACAAACAATTTCAGAAGGGATACCAAATCTAGTCATAATATTTATTTTAATAAAGGATATAACTTCCCTTTCTCGGACTTGAACAAAAGCTTCTGCTTCTATCCATTTTGAAAAGTAATCAGTCATTGCAGGCATGAATACTTTTCCTCCTGGTGCCTTAGGTAGTTTACCCACAATATCCATGCCCCACTTCATGAAAGGCCATGATGAGAATATAGGATACATAGGTTCTGCTGGTTGATGTAGGATGTTTGCATGCCTTTGACAAGCATCACATTTCTTCGAGTATTCTATGGCATCTCTCTTCATTGTTGGCCAGTAGTAACCTGTTCTCAGAATTCTAGAGAATAGGGCTCTACCTCCGGTGTGGTTACCACAATCACTTTCGTGAAAGTCTTTAAGCACCTCTTGGATTTCAGGATCCTCGGTACACCTCAAGTATGGATCTGCAAGAGATTTCTTGTATAATATACATACAATACAATATATTGTAATACCTTGAGTTTGAAAGATTTCGGATTCTCTGTGGCTGGAATTTCTCCAGTTTGAATGTATTTTTTGATTGGGAGGATCCAGGATCCTTGGTTGTTTGAGAATGATGGATCCCAAAGTACGATGTCAGTTTTTATCTCCCCAACTTCTTGTTTTCCTATTGCTGGTGAGAGAACATGAATGATTGGAATCTTCGTGTCTTCTGGAATTTTCATAGATGAGGCTAAATTTGCCAAAGCATCTGCCCCAGCATTTTTTTTCCCTTGGTACCTGTATAATACTAAACAATTCGAAGGATTTTGCTAATTCCTTCACAACATCTAGATATTTGATTAGTTTTTCACCTTTAACAGCATATGAGCCATTAAAGTGGTTAGTTATCAATAAAGAGTCTATATAAACTTGAAGATACCTGATCCTCATGCTTTTGGCTAATTGCAAACCTGCGATTAGAGCCTCATACTCTGCTTCATTGTTTGTTGTCTGGAACTCACAGGTAGGGGTGAGCAAAAAACGGTTCGGAACCGTCAGAACCGAGGAACCGGAACCGAACCAGTGCCTCAGAACCGCTAATGTGTGTACCGGTTCGGTTCTCGGTTCTCAGAATTTGCATTAAACGGTTCCCGGTTCGGTTCCGGGTAAAACCGGCGGTTCTAAACTTGGAACCGAAGAACCAGAATATTCAAAACGTTTTAAATAAGTTTACCAATCCCCATTTTTATAGAGTAACTTATTAACCGACATCCATTCAATCATTTTTAATTCAAATCTTCTTTCTTTACGTTCAAGAACTAACAACCATGATCAATTTTGATTTAAACTATCAAGGTAATTTAATATAAAATGATATGATCTTCTATTAATCTATCGTTGCTAATGATTTTTTTTAACTTCAACACTTAGGTTTTAATAACAGATGCTCATGTTGTAATCTAAATTAGTTTTACCGTGAAAGAAGACATACAATTGTATAAACTTGTTTTGTAATTTGCAAAGTTTCCATAACTCATTTGATAAATAAATGATCGAACCGGTTCTAGCCAGAACCGCTTAGCGAGAACCGGCTTTAGCGGTTCTGGAACTGAACCGGTTTACTATAATAGGTTCCGGTTCCGGTTCTATTTTGCACTCATTTTCGGTTCCGGTTCGGTTCTCGCGGTTCTGAACCGTTGCACAGCCCTACTCACAGGCTATGGTCTGGGGTAATATGTCCCCCTGTGGCGATTTCAGTAGGATCCCTAATCCTGTTCCTCTTACGTTGGATGCTCCATCTGTGAAGAGGATCCAAGGATACCGAGTCTTTTCTAGTTGTTGG
Source organism: Bidens hawaiensis (assembly GCF_021521415.1). NCBI lineage: Eukaryota > Viridiplantae > Streptophyta > Magnoliopsida > Asterales > Asteraceae > Bidens > Bidens hawaiensis. Next base: position 265,386 of record NW_027492317.1, on the reverse strand, counting down.
ACCTCCAAGTCAGTTTCCTTTTGTATATCACTGCTGAAATCAGCCACAAAGTCTGCTAGTGCTTGTGACTTAATGGCTGTTCTTGGCTCGTACTGAATATCATATGCACTCAGTTTCACAGCCCACTTGGCCATCCTTCCTGACATCTCTGTCTTTCTAAGCACATCCTTAACAGAATAGTTAGTTCTCAAAATAATAGTATGGTGTTTAAAAATAATGTCTCAACTTGGTTGAGGTAATAATCAAAGCAAGAATTAATTTCTCAATGTGAGAATACCTGACCTCTGCGTCTAAAAGGTTTTTACTTACATAATATACCGGATGCTGTGGACCTTCATGATCCTTGGCCGGAACAGCACTGACTGCATTACATGAAATGTCTAAGTATAGAGACAACGGCTCACCATAAATTGGCTTCATCAAGGCTGGTGCTGAGGATACATAATCCTTAAGAGCCTTCAGCGCATACTCATGCTTTTGAGTCCATTCAAACTTCCATGGTCTTGCCTAACTGGTATTTGAACATCATATTGACCAGTCTTTGATATGTTGCCCCTGCCATGTCTGAATGCTTAAAGGCAAATGTAGATTTTCTTCGCCCTAAGAAGGGTACCAAATCCTCCTCAATCTTGCTGGGGATAATGGATCCTAGGAACACCTTTATGTCTGGATCCTCGGGATCGAAGGATACTCTTTTTTTTAACGTCTTTCTACCGAGCTTCCAGAACGTCCCCAAGATGTTGTTGTGGTTGCTATGCTATAGTTTGCTTGGTTGTTGGCTTCATTAATGACGAATAATAGTTCTTGGCTTCCATTTGATCGCCATCTATCCTCATTACTCCCCATGGGGTAGGAAGCTTGATGCACTGATGGTATGTAGAAGCCACTGCTTTCATTCCATGTAGCCAAGGCCTGCCTAAAATAACATTGCAACAAGAAAGGTTATCAATTAGACAAAATCTTTGATAAGAATTTAACCCTTCGATGTATATCGGGAGGTTGATGTCCCCCAATGTTTTCTTGGTTTCTCCACTAAAACGAAATAGCACCGATGTTCTTGGGATGATTTTTAAATCTTGTATGTTCATCTTCTGAAGTACATCATGTTGGATGATATTGACCGAGCTACCACCGTCAACTAGGATCCTGCGAACATAATGGTTAGCTATAAATAAAGTAATAATCAAACCGTCATGGTGAGGATCCTGGATGCTTGATTTGTCTTCTTCATCGAAAAAGATTCTTCTGTCAGTTATTGATGTAGTGGGGATAAGCGGTCTTTCCCCAGTATTCAATTCGGTCTTCTCAACGAGGGACTCTACTGTCGGAGAGGAACTTCGAAATATATCTGCGCCTCTGGAGACGAAGTTAATCACGTGCGCATCTGGTGGTGGTGGTGGTGCTTTCTAAGGGGCTTCTTCAGGATCCTAGATCCTTGATTTCTTACCGGGTGACTCCTATTTTGTTGAAGTACCCAATCTTTCCTAGATCCTTTTATCATTCTCTAGTCTTATAAATCTGAGTGCCATGTTTCTGACTTCATCTAAAGTCCTGCATGGAGTCATCACAAGATCGTCATAAAATGGGGAGCCCCTTTGAAGTCCCATCTTGAATGCTTCAACAGCTGTAGCTATATCAAGATTAGAAATCTCTAGGGCCTCCCTGCCAAACCTTGTAACAAAATCCCTAAGGGACTCATCATAAGGTTGGGCAACTCTATATAAATCACTAGTTAACTTTTCAAATTTCCTACTACAAGAAAACTGGCTGTTGAACAAGTTAACTAAATATGAAAAAGAAATAACATAATAGGGAGGAAGACTTAGCAGCCATTTAAGTGCAGATCATGTTAGTGTGGATCCGAAACCCTTGCATAGACAAGCCTCCTTGAGCCTTTTAGGAATAGGATTGATCTCCATTCTTTCTCTGTATTGTGCAACGTGCTCCTCAGGATCTGTGGTCCCATCATATGTCTTCATGTTGGGGGTTTTGAATCGCTTAGGGATTTCAGCATAACAGATGGGTGGAGAAAATCTGGATAACTTGTGGCTTCCCTCCGGTATCTCGGGGATTGGACGTATCACCCCGGGAACACTGGATATCATATCCTTGAGCTTTTGTAGTTCCTTGGCTATAGCTTGGTTGATACCTGCATCCTGCATGGAACCACGGTTAGTATCTAAGGATATAGGATCATACAAGTTACCTGTTTGTTGCATGAACGTCGGCATTCCAGAAGAGTGGCTGATGTAAGAAGCGTCTGCTACAGGCTTTGGTCCACCAGAAGCTGTGTTATGCATGGGGATTATATCTCCTTCATGGACTTCTGAAGACCGTTGATGTTGAACTCCTAAGGATCTTTGACCCTGATAGGAGGATCTTTGAGGCTGGAAGTTGTAGGGTCCTTGGTGACACCCCCTAGAGGATCCTTGTTGAAGGGTTGATAATCCTCTCTGAAACATGGAGGATCCTTGGATCTGCTGACCCATTGATCCTGGATTAAGGACTGAGGATCCTTGCTGAAACATCGAGGATCCTTGAATCTGCTGACCCATGGATCTCGGATCTAGGATGGATGATCCTGAGTGAAATATCGAGGATCCTTGAGTCTGTTGACCCATGGATCTATGCTGAAAGATAAAGGATCCTTGTGGGAAGAATGAGGATCCCTGAGTTTGCTGTCCCATGGACCCTTGTTGGAGGATAGATGATCCTTGCTGAAAAGTTGAGCATCCTTGAGCTGGTTGACCCATGGACCCCTGGCGAAGGATAGATGATCCTGGCTGAAACAATGAGGATCCCTGAGCCTGTGGACCTATGGACCCCTGTTGAAGAATAGATGATCCTAGCTGAAACAATGAGGATCCCTAAACCTGTGGACCCATGGACCCCTGTTGAAGGATAGATGATCCTTGCTGAAAAGTTGAGGGTCCTTGAGCTGGTTGACCCATAGACCCGTGGTGAAGGATATATGATCCTTGCTGAAAGGTTGAGGATCCTTGGGTCTAAGGACCCATGGATCCCTGTTGAAGGATGGATGATCCTTGCGAAACTGAGCTAGGGACCCTGGACTGGTGAAATCTAGCATCCTAGGCATCAGGGGGGTGAAATCCTCTGCTGGCCTCTTAGACTTTTTGATGTCTTCAATCTCATGCAGGATCCTTTGGTTGGTCTTGCTTTGTTGTTCCATATATGATTTCACCTGCAAAAACATAGAGGAAACGTCATTGTTAGAGTTTACCGCCGAAGTAGCAGCGGTTGTTCTCGAGCTCTGGAAGACTGGTATTTGTGTCTTGCTCCCAGAAGTAGCAGCCTTTGGTGCTCCCGTGATTGGCGGAGACATCGGCGACAAGGTCCTTGTGGAGAGAGAAACCGAAGACGGCATAGTTGACGATGCAGAGGTGGATTGAGAGGCCATTGCGAGTGTTTAGGGTATGGAAAAATGAAGGTTGATGAGAATAATATGGATTATAGCACCAATTGCCCCACAGTGGGCGCCAAATTGTTTTGGACAAAAATCAGCTAAGGATCAAGTATCCAAATCTGTTATGTGAGGTAAGGTGTCAATTCAATAATAACGAGTATATAAGTGTGATATTGATGAACATGATGATTTGATCACGAGGGAAAAAGCCCTTAACCAAGATAGTCTTACCTCGGTCAAAACTTATCAAGGTAATCGTTGGTAAAATAGTTCCGGTCAATGATTAATAATATAATCTTTGGTCGAAGTACTTTAGTCAATGATCAACAAGGTAACCTTTGGTCGATGAGTACATGGTTATCTCGGTTTCCGGCACAAAAAACCCCCGGACAGTGAAAACTATCACCGTCGAGTTTATTAATGAATAAAAAGTGATTACAAGTGTTTGTTGAGTATATGATCGAGATTACAACGAAAGCTAGTGTCTAGAGAGAGTATTTGCTTCTGCTCTAGTGTGTGTGTGTAAGTACATGTGTGTAGTTGTAACCTAATTCGATCATAAACTCGATATTTAAAGGGAATAACAACTAACAACTTTTCCTAAAAATCCGGAAGTCTTCCACTAACCACTCCATGACTTTGACCACGTGCCTATAGCCATCCAGTAGCGAATTAAGTGGATGACCAGGTCTAGGAACCATTAATGTTGATAAATATCAACATTTATATGAGAAACAATCGTTAACAGCACCAAATACCGAGGATCCATGATCCTGACATAGATCTGGAACTCTTCAGAAGGATAATTGATCCAGACACGTCTTCAAGATTAACATATCCTCAGTACTCAGTTATTTGTGTCACAACAAGAAGTCCTATAAATCCGCCATTATCCTACTATCTCATCCACGACTTTGACCACGTGTTTGACAAGTCCAATAGCGAGATATCCGGTGGAATAAGTCTTGGAGCCGTTATACTTATTAAATAACAACCCACACACAAGAAACAATTGTTAATAATACCAAGTACTGAGGACCACTGATCCTGACAGGATCTATCTAAGGATAACTGATCCAAGAACATATCTCAGGAAAACGTATCCACAGTGTCAAATATCCATGGCCTAACATTTGGAATCGTCGATTCCAAGGCAAGACTTTTACAACACTATGAGTGACCTAAACGAATTTTTCATACTAATTATAACTTAAAATATTTGTAGGCAAAGGTTAACATGAAAAAATTTACACGTGGAAAGTGTGAATATCATAACTAAATGGTATAAAAATTTCACATGTTATGGAACGTGGATATTTTATAAAATATATCATAGCTAAACGTGGATAGTTTATTTATTTGTGTTCGTAAATGACTATAAAGTATAACACACTAGTTTTAAATTAACCTAACAAAACTAACCCCCAACCCATAAATCTAATTTTGAGTACTTATAAGTTTCTATAATGATCTCCTCGGTCATTACATGTACGGGAAATATAAGGACGGGTTAAATGACTAACATTAAAACATATAAATTTAAGAAAGTGTTAGAATGACTGGTTACATGAATGAAGAAAGATTAAAATGAGCAATATTGTTATCCATTGTTGTTCGTCTAATAGGCTAACACTTTGTTCAACTTTATTGACTTAACATCACAACACATCAAGCGTCACCACCACAACCTTCTAGTTGACGTCGATAACTAAATATTAAGAACACATCAAACGTCACCACCACAACCTTCTAGTTGATGTATATAACTAAATATTAAGTTCGATTAATATAAACAATAAATGTTATTTTTATTGAGGTAAAGGCAATTATTATTGTTTTTTTAACTGCCAACAAATCATCCAAATGATCTACTGGCTAAATTCAGCACATCGGGATACACTTGCCTTTCGATGCGGGGAAAACCCTCACATAAAGCCAACGCCCGTAAATACTCACCCAAATGCATGACAATTCAGTGAGATAAATCTCGTTATGTTCAAGGATCCAACTATTGAACTCAACCTATTCGCCCATTAGGGTGGCTGTAATGGGCGATAAAAAAGCCCAAAATGGAGGGGGGGGGGTGAGTTCTTGTCGCCTGGTGTGTGTTTGTGTTTATTAATATTATATATGTGTGTGTGATATATATATATCTATCTATGTATGTATGTATATATGTATGTATGTAATTACACCCCTAAAACAAAAACCCACCATTACACCACCGGGCCCCACATGACGAAAGTCGCCCCATTTTGTAGCCGTTCCACTACACATATCCTTATCACCATGTGCCGTTGAAACTAATAATGAGAGTAAGCTCAAAACTGAGTCACATGGAACACCAATATACCATTTGTACATGGACCACCTCGACTCTCAAGTAAGGATATTACCATTTGTACATGGACCACCTCGACTCTCGAGTAAGGATATTACCATTTGTACATGGACCACCTCGACTCTCGAGTAAGGATATTACCATTTGTTGTGCAAAAGGTTTGCAAGCATTATTAATTCTTATTGTCAGTATAGTTTTTTTTGGGTGTGAAACAATGTCAAACCAAAATACATCGGGAGAGGAACAACTAGAAATGGTTGTTAATACCCCGTAGACTGAGGAGCGAAAAGGAGGAGTCCGCCTGATGTGAGACTCGCGTCTTTCTTCAAACAGAAGGAATAGAGATAAAATCAAACCGATTGCTGACTTCAATTATCTATCTCATTGTGTCTTGTCTAGCCTCTGTAGTTTCATGTTGTTTTCATGCTCATAAGTTTACATCCTTAAAATCTATCATGTTACAATCATCAATCATCAAAGAATTCATAGCCTAACAATATCAAGACGTGCACACACATATATATTTACCGTTAAAAAAACATCAAGAACTAAAGGGGGACATGTGTCCCATGTAATTGCTTTAGCTTTCTTTCCCTTGGTTGGACATTCTATATTCCTTCATCCTTTAGTAGTTTGAAACAATGAGCTAGCCTATGCCTTTTGTGTGGAACATGTGTTACCCTTGATTTGGAGTTACAAAGTTGTGCCATAAAAGGTCCGAAAGAACCGCTACAAAGTCTAATAATAATAATAATAATAATAATAAAACCTAAAAGAATCCACAACTACACATTCAACGCTCTCTCTCTGTTTCGTGTAACACTGTCTGTCTGTCTGTCTGTCGTGTTGCCGATACAAAGCTACAACTTATAAAACTTAAACTAAAACTCCACCCGATCAACAACAACAACAAACACATCAAACGACGACGTACTGGTCAATCAAACACTCACCTCCATTTCTGACTTGAACCTACCCAATTCAATTAACCCAAAATCTAGGGTTTCTTTTATTCCGTAATTCATGCCGACCAATTCACTCTAACCTACTTCAGTTCAATTCAATTCTATTCAATGGAAGCTGACAGTCAAACCTCTGACCAAAGTCAACAACCGATTGAATCTGCCTCGAAGACCGTTGGAGATCCAGTGGATGCTGACGTGGAGTTAGCTAATGGAGCTGATACCGTGAAGAAGAGGCGTGGCCGTCCGCCTAGGGCTCAGGCCAAATCGCCGCCGGTTAAGATGGTGAAAGAAGAAGATGAGGATGTTTGCTTTATCTGCTTCGATGGCGGTAGTCTCGTCCTCTGCGATCGCCGGTTCGTGTTTATAATTGATGTTTTATTGGTTAGGGTTTGAAGTTTTTAAGTTTTGATTGAGCTTAATGTCAGCATTGAAATTGTTTATTTGTTGTGTTTATTTTTGCCAGAGGATGTCCGAAGGCGTATCATCCTGCTTGTGTGAAGCGAGACGAGGCGTTTTTCCGGTCCAAAGCTAAATGGAATTGTGGTATGTTTTAACTTTTAAGGTGTGTTTAAGTTAAGTTGTTAGAAGTTAGAACAATTAATGTTTATGGTGTTTGAATGGATTTCAGGTTGGCATATATGTAGTGTATGCCAGAAGGCAGCTCATCATATGTGCTATACATGTACGTATTCGTTGTGCAAGGGGTGCATAAAGAATGCTGAGTATGTTTGTGTTAGAGATAAAGGCTTTTGCACCGTCTGCATGAAAACAATCATGCTGATTGAAAACGGTGGGCAAGAAAAAGATGAGAAGGTATGTTGCATTATTTATATTATATCCAGTATACCGTGAATCCATGATATTAAATTTGTAATCTAAGTTTGGGATTTTTGTAATTGTGCTACCATATTTAGAAACTTAAATAATGTATTAACCGTTATGACAAGGCACAAGTGGATTTTGATGACAAAACTAGTTGGGAGTATCTTTTCAAGGTGTATTGGATCTATTTAAAAGGAAAGTTATCTTTAACAATCGATGAGCTTACTCAAGCTAAAAATCCACTTAAAGAAGCTAGTTCAATGACTCCAGTTGTTACAACAACTAGTGCTCAAAATGGAGAAATTGATATGAAAAACATTAAACCAGACGTGTCTCAGAATGTGGAGGCAAGTGAATCCAAAAGAAGAAAAACAGCTATTACATCAACAGTTGTACATAATGGAGACATTGATGTGAAAAACATTATACCAGACACGTCTCAGAATCTGGAGGCAATTGAGTCGAAAAGAAGAAAAACAGATGAACAGATTAGTGTAGTACCTCATAAGGAAACTGTTATTACAAAAAAACTGCGTACTGACTGGGCAACTAAAGAGCTTTTAGAATTTGTTGCGCACATGAAAAATGGTGATACATCAATGCTGACTCAGTTTAATGTTCAAGAACTTATGTTAGAGTACATAAAAAGAAACAATCTTCGAGACCCTAGAAAGAAAAGTCAAATCGTATGTGATTCGAGGCTAAAGATTCTGTTTGGGAAACCACGCGTTGGTCATTTTGAAATGCTGAAGCTTCTAGAATTTCATTTTTTCATAAACGAAGATCTCCCAAAGAACACAATCAAGAGTATTGCAAAACAGGTTGACCATGATTGGAATATTGATAATATGGTGGTAGTGGGAAAAGAAAAGAAAAGAAAAAACCACAAGAAAACTGAAGAGCGTCCCCCACAAAATAAAGTAGATGATTATGCTGCCATTGATGTTCATAATATGAACTTAATATACCTGCGCCGGAAGTTAATGGAAAATCTTAATGAAGATAAGGAAAATTTTCAAAAAAAGGTGGTTGGTGCGATCGTTAGAATAAGAATAACTGGTAGTGATCAGAAGCATGACATGTACAGACTTGTTCAAGTTGTAGGTAATGGCATGTTAGCAATTAATACTATTTTTTGGAGCCATTGTGTAGGAGGCCCCACTGAAATTATGGTACATGTTTGCAGGTACAAGTAAGGCAGATAAACCATATAAATTTGGCAACATGTCTGCAGATGTTGTGCTTGAAGTATTAAATTTGGACAAGAAGGAAACCGTGTCAATCGCTACAATTTCAAATCAAGATCTTTCCGAGGTGACAGTTGTTTTTGTTTGTATAATGATCATAATTTGTAAAACATAATATATTGGTATTAATACATATTATGCTCTTTCTGTTTTCAGGACGAATGCAGGCGTTTGAGACAAAGTATAAAATGTGGGCTTGTAAAACGCTTTACTGTAGTAAGTTTTTTGTGTTGTTAACTTATTATTTTTATTTTCTTCTTTTTTTTTGCTAAATTTGTGCTTGATTTAGGGGGATATACAGGACAAGGCGGTGTCCCTTCAATCTGCGAGGCTCAATGATGTGAGTTATAGTAGGATTTATTATTGTTTTGAATTATATTTATGGGTTTAGAATTTATTTTTCTTTCTATATTTTAGTTGATGGAAGCAGAGACATTGCGGCTTAATAATCTCCGCGATCGAGCTAGTGAAAAAGGGCATAAGAAGGGATATCCTTTGATGCTGATAAATTACTCGTTATTTATTTACTTTGTATTTTCCATAATAATATTATTCGTCTGAAGGGACCTCCTTGACAAATTTCACTCTTAGAGAATATGTTGAGAAACTACAACTTCTTAAGACACCCGAGGAGCGTGAGCGCAGATTGCGGGAGATTCCTGAGGTTCATTCGGATCCTAAAATGAATCCAGATTATGAAAGCGATGACACCGAGGAATATTTTAATAAAGAACAGGGTTGGTTTTATCTTTCTTGAAACATATCTCTTGTGTTACTTTAAACATATTGTCACAATACCTATTGTAATTTTATATAATGTATTTCTACAGAACACACGAAACCGAAGTATACTGCAATTAGTCGTAAAAGCACAAGCTCTATACAAAAAGGAAAAGATCTTTCAAATAGTATTACTAGCAGGTCATGGAAAACTGAAGAGGGTCTTACTCCTACCAAGGTTACAGGGAGAATAAATATGAAAAGAGATGGTCACGGGCCTGGTAGTTCGGGTCGACCACATAGTCAAGTTGATTATAATGGGTCAACCATCGCCAACCGCAGTCATACCTCTGCATCAGAAACATCTACTTCAACCAACACAGTGAAGAACACCCCAGTTTCCAACTATAGCGAATTAGAAAAAGTGTGGCATTATCGGGATCCGAGTGGAAAAATTCAAGGCCCATTTTGTATGGTACAGTTGCAGAAATGGAGTACAACTGGATACTTTCCAGAAGATATGAAGATATGGACGAATCGGGAGGATGAATCTTTACTCTTAAATGATGTTTTAAAACAGCAATTGAACGTTAAAACATCCACTGATAAAGTTGGTATTCGGATCGAGGGTCTCACAGTTCGTACCACTAATCTATCGTCTCCACAAAAATCAGTCAACCACGAGAAATTATCCAGTTCACATGGTTCTACGGGACAATCTTCTGTACCAAACTGGATTGCCAACGGTACCACTAACACCACTTCTTTTGGAAAGTCAAAAGAGTCAAACATGACGGGTCTGGCTAGCCCTACACCAGCGGGTAACAGTGTGGATACCAAAAATGTGTCTTCAGTTTTTGATATTGCAAATGCAGAGATCGGGGACTTACCGAGTCCGACACCAAAGGAGACGATGGCCCGTGTAGTTGAAAAGGTTCAAAATGGTGTAGATGAAAAGGTTCAAAATGACGCAGATAAAGAAGTCGGGAAAGTTGGTGTGGCCCAGCTTCCGGAAACAGCTAAAGATTGGACTGGATATTCGCCTACTGATCGTGCTGTTACTACAAGTACTGACATGGAGCTAGCTAGACCTTCATCATCTTCACCTTCATCACAGCCAAAGGAGACGGCGGCCCTTGTAGATGAAAAGGCTCAAAATAGTGTAGATGAAAAGACTCAAAACGGTGTAGATGAAAAGGTTCAAAATGGTGTAGATGAAAAGGTTCAAAATGATGCAGATAAAGAAACCGGGAATGTTGGTGTGGCCCAGCTTCCTGAAACAACTAAAGAATGGACTGGATATTCGCCTACGGATCGTGCTGTTACTACAAGTACTTACATGGAGCAAGCTATGCCTTCATCATCTGCAACATCATCACAACCGAAGGAGATGACTGCCCATGTAGATGAAAAGGTTCAAAATGATGCAGATAAAGAAGTCGGGAATGTCGGTGGGGCCCAGCTTCCGGAAACAGTTCAAGAATGGACTGAATATTCGCCTACTGATCGTGCTGTTACTACAAGTGCTGACATGGAGCAAACTATACCTTCATCATCTGCACCATCATCACAGCCTGGATATGATTATATGTCAGCCTGGCAAGGTGTTCGCGAAACAATCGAGTTTAGCACCTTGGCGGAAGAATCTGTTTCAGATTTGTTGGCTGAGGTGGATGCAATGGAGTCTCAAAATGGTTTCCCTTCACCTACATCAAGAAGGAACAACTTTGTAGAGGATTTGTTTAATGGATCTTTTGACGACTTCAGTCCCACCCCTCATATTCAGGGTTCAAGAAATCACCCCTTTAGTTCCAATGAAACGGAGATACATTTACCGTTTCAACCAACCACCACCGCCACAACGACCACAACCACCACCACCACGGTGGTGTCTTCTCAAGGCAACAACAATAATGCATTTGATTTGGTTAGAAGCTCTACTGATTTACAGTTCAAGTGGCCTGGAATACCCACGGAATCTATTTCCAAAGACGTGATTGATTTGAATATCATAAAAGCTGATGTGAGAGAAAGAGGAACCAACGCTTCTGAAACGAGCCATGATTTGGGTGACCACACCGAACCCACGCCAACAAAGTCAAAGGACACCAGCCCTGAATTGGTACTGCAGTTTAGAACCAACCACAAGGAAGCAGGTGATGGAGCGGGACCTGCAATGATTGACACTGCCGAACCTCCACCCCCATCCCAACCACCAAGACTTGACCTCCGACAAAGTAGCATGAATAATTTTGGAAGACCGGGTAAAGAATTGACCCAGGCCGCTCCATATTTAAGCACGAGTCTGGGCATGACTGTAGGATGGGACCCACACCAACAAGGTTACGGTGGGGAGAGATTTAGCAAGGTTGAGGAATCAGGTTCAGGGTATAGTAGGAACGGTAAACCTTGGGTTAGACAGCTTTCGTTTGGTAGTGGCGGCAATAGTGGTGGTAGTACTAGTGGTTATTCAAGAGCACCGCCAAAAGGGCAGCGTATTTGTAAATTTTACGAGAGTGGGCGGTGTAGAAGGGGAGCTGCCTGCAACTATTGGCATCCATGAGTTGACTTGAAGGCCTGTTATATCTATTGTTGACCATGTATGTATAAGCCATATATTTATAAAGCATGTGTCTTACTGCTGTATGTGGTTGTAAGTTGTAACAATCATGATTTGATTGGCTGAGAGTGTATCAGTCTTGATTCTCAATACCATTTTTCCCTTGACTTCCAAAACTTGTCACTTAACCCTGTGATCAGGTATGATCGCTTGGGATTGTCTGGGCCATAAATACATGTGCAATGGGCTTAATAAAATCAACATTAGCGGCTGGCCCAAATGGTAAAAACATGATTATTTGGATACTGGTAGAATACTTAACAATCACTCGTTTTCTTAGTAAAAAAAGAATATTCTTAGTGACCTGGTGGTTGGTTTTAAAAATTTATGCGGTTATAGAATGGGAATGGTTAGAGGTGCACAAAAAACCCGAACCCGGAACCGGACCCGAAATAAATACCCGGAACCGGTTTTTCTAATACCCGAACCCGAACCCGACCCTACCCGTAGGGTACGGATAGGGTATGCATTTTGGTACTAAAACCCGAACCCGAACCGGACCCGATTTGTACCCGGTAATACCCGAAAACCCGATTTGTACCCGGTAATACCCGAACCCGGAACCGAGGTTTTCCAATACTCGAAACCGGGTATTTCAAATACCCGATGTATACCCGAAAAATACCTTAAAAATACCCGAATAATACCCCTAAAAAGTGTAAACTTTTAAAAAAATCCAATCTATATAAAAAAATACCGGAAAAAAACCCGAAAAAACCCGTAAATAGAGTTTTTTCAATACCCGATAATAGAGTATTCAAATACCCGGTTTTAGTATACCCGGTTCTATACCCTACCCGAACCCGATGCATAGGGTATGATTTTTAGAGACAATACCCGGTCATACCCGAACCCTACCCGATTATTACCAATACCCGGTCATACCCGAACCCGGGTATTTAGAAAACCCGATTTATGTACCTCTAGGTATGTTATTAGGTGATGTAGATTTAGTTGCATGAATTATATATACATGTTCACCTGAACCATAATGTAATTGTCATTACTCAATATGCTACTTTTATCCATTTCTTTACAAGTACAGTGATTGTTATTTTCTAAAATTATAAACTTTTATGAACAAACCAATCGAAACCGAACCCCTCTTCACAACCTGGAGAGGAGCCCAAAGACAACAATCACCTAAGATCGAATTTACTCCATTTTAACCAATCTATCGATTTACATTTGTATCTATGCTTCAAGCCGTAAACCATAAGAAGTCGAGAGACTTTATACCGCCAATAATATCTTCGATCTTTACATCTTTTCCTTTAAAAGTTTTTTCGTTTCTAGCTTTCTACATCCTCCAACAAAATATAGGACCCGAAAGGCGGGCTCTTATTGCTAAAACCGGAGCCGGAAACGAATGGTTTAGAAGGAGCTGTATAAGTCTTGGATAAAATCGCACCTATCTCAATAAAGTTTATGATTGGTTTGAAGAGCGTCTCGAGATTCAGGAGGCTCCACCGGTCTGGATTTCACTAGCTTTTCTTTCTCCTCATCAAAACGTTAATTTCTTCGATAAACCTCTAACCTGAGAAGACGTAAATTGGAGGAGCCTTACACCACAAACTCATCAAATCCCAACCGTTGGAAGCCACTAGACACCCCGAGAAAAGATGATCGACCGACTCAACTTCCAAGTCACAAAGACCCCGCAATGCCAAGAAGAAAACTTCAAATTTGTTTTCCTTAACGCCTCCTATAAAGGATTCTATCTATCTATCTTCACTCCCAACGAATGTACGTTACATTCAACCAGTCCCTAATTACACCACTTCATAACTAAAAAACAATGATTGTTTAAAAAATTAGTTAAGTTTTTATATATTTTTACCATTTAAGATATACCAATTAGTAGTAAGAAACATAATTTGAAAATCCCAAATGACAATTTAACAAGCATTCAGTTATCCCACCACTCGGATTGTAGACTAACCCAAGGTTCTTGGATGCATCATGACTTGTAGTTAATCGACAAATTCAATATTCCGATCTCAAACTCCGTGTTAATGGCCGCTGCTTATGTTCGTGCCGGAACCAAATTAAGGTCCATCCACACCACCACCAGACAATTGTCTCAGCTCCTTCAGCCTAATGGCAAACGCCTCTTTCTCGTCGATACCCTAGCCCTAGTAACCCAACTCCTTTAATTATTATTATCATCATCATCATCATGTGAAAGTGTTGATTGTTTGAAATGAACTATTAGGTTAGGAGATTAGAAGGCGAAGGTGTGCCTTCGAAGCAAGCCGAGGCGATTACGTCCGCCATTATCGAGGTTTTGAATGACAGTTTGGAAAGTGTAGCTCAGTCTTTTGTTTCCAAGGGTGAAATGGAAAGGGTCTGTTTATTATCTTAATGAATTTAACATTATAATAACAATATCTTTTAGTATTTGTTGTTTTCGGTTCGGCTTTAAACGAGTGTGTATGCATATTCTGCTGCAGATTGAGATGACTCAAGACGGTAATTTGGGGAGATTTAAGTCTCGCGTGCAAAGCTCTCAGGTGATTAGTTTATTGTATGATTTCTGTTGTGAATTCACTACAGGCACTAATGTACATGTATTTATGATAATAACTTTAACTTGCACTCGTAAACCACATTTTTGTGGAGGTCTTGTTTGTTTTAGTGTAGGGTTTAATAATATACTCTAATGGCACTTCTTTCTTGTACTAATTTGTTTATATTCTTTAGACTTTAATAGAGTGTGTAATGATTCATATACCATTTCATTCGTAGTTTTATCCTTTCTACTATGCTTATGTAATTAGGACACTTGATTGATACACGGTAATTAAGCACAACTAGTGGATTGTGAATGTAATATTACCACACATAGTTATTCCCATAGTTATTAAAAGCGACATGACAGATTACTAACATAGTCTTATAGAGATTCTTATGCCTAATAGCTTCTTCTTCCTGAATAATTGTTATGATGTATAATTATATCTAGGGATACGATTTGTTGTCGAGTTTAATTGTTTGGTAATTATTGCAGGAAAACCATTTTTCTTTGTTGCAACGTGAGACAGAGAAACTTAAGAGTGACATAGAGAAGATGCGCAGTGAGTTAAGGTATGGTTAGTTGATTATCGCTAAATATTAATCTTTTCTGGTCGGGTCATGTCACATAATAAAAAGTTAAAACTAAAATTTTCAGTCCAATTATTATATTCAAAACTCGCTTTTTTTCACATTCATATTTCTTTTATATACAACTTTAAACTCAAATCAACCAATATGTTTAAAAAAGAATGGGCTCGGGGTCTTGACCGAATTGTATAATTTTTATTACTAATTTTAATTTGTACTTTCGAATGATTTTAGAATACCCAAAAACCCGGTTTTTGGTTTGTTTTGAGCCCAAAACCGACCCATGCACACCTCTACAACCACAACCAGCGGCAAACAAAGTCTTGGTGGAATCATCGATTAAATTTTTAGTTTGAAAAGTCGACTTGTGGGTGGGTTGGTTAATATAAAAATGTTGCTCTCTCATCATTTTCATTTGGTTAACTTTTTAGTTGTTGAAAAATAGATTGATTAAACACTGGCTGGGCTTAATTGCTTAAAATGGTTATTGGGTATTTGAACTTAATGGATAATGAGGCTAGTTTAAAATACACCTGTATAAAATGGGCTTATTTGTGTTTATATTTGTTAATTAGTTGATAATATGTTTTTATAATTATGAATGTATAGTATTAAAATTTTAAATAAATTTTTCTTTATGAGCTGGTGTCAATATTTCATGTATATGGTTTAAAATTTCATTGGGGGTCGGCGTCAAAATTCTTGGGGTCGCTTGGGATCAAATCGCTTATATTCAGTGTCGGAACTTGAACACAATAATTTGGGGTGCTGAAACTTGAACATGTTAGCCCATGCTTATATGCTAAAAAAATAAAATTTTTTGGACCCATTACTTAATAACCCAACCACTTCTTTTGTCACCTCTTTGAATTGCGAATCATGTAAACCTCTACATAAATGACTTGCAATGTGGAATAACCTCATCCAAGTGTTGAACATCAACAATGTCAAACTTTATCATTGACTTTTATTATTAATATAGGTATGAAATTGACAAAGTCACTGCAGGACAGAGGTTGGACCTGAATCTTGAAAGGGGGTAATTGAACACTATCTTGTTTATATATTGAACCTATTAAAAAATAAAGGCTTACCGCCATTATTATAATTTTTTTATTATTACAGGAGAATTCGAGACGAGCTATCGAATCTAAATCAAGAAACGATGTAATATAAAATTTATAAATTTCTAAATTTAAATTAAAGTTGAATTTTATGAATTACTGGGTAAATATTTCATAACATGTAACATTACCACGATTAAAATTTATTATTTGTAAAACGAATATTAATATTTAATTTTCTCATATCAGGTTATGTTCCCAACTTGATATAGCTAATTTCATGGGTTGAAGATTTGTTGGTAAGATATCTTATTTTTTGTTTAATATTGATGTATATTTTTATTATTATTCATGTATTTATGTATTTTTCATAATTCATATAATTTATTTGATTTTTATATAATCAATCATATAAAGTTGTTGGTTTTGTCCATTTAATATATTTTAAATAGAACCGATGTATTAAAGAAAAATTTTATTTTTGTATCTTATATTTATCTATTTATTAATGATAATCTCTATAATTTATAATAATTATTATAATTTTAGTAATTTTGTTATTATTAATTCATTACCTTTTCTAATTAGTTGTTACATCTTATTTTGACAGAAATAATAAAATTTACACCTTACCATTTTTATATTTCAATATATTTGAATTAAAACATTATTATGTTATCATATTGTAATATACATTATATTTTTTTATATATAACCAATTACGTTATATATGGAAACCCCAATAAATAAGTTATAAAGTTTTCATGATTTTAATTACAAGATATTTAAACTTCTTTTAAATTCGGAAATTGACCAATCTTTCAGCAAATTTTTAAAGGTTTTAATACTCTCCATAATTTTAAATTCATTTGAAAATCTTTCCATAATTTTTTTAGGTTTTCAAAGTAACCGATTTGATTTTCATATTTGTAGTTATTTCTAAATTAATTAGTCATATTAGTAAAATTATAACATATTTGATTTTAATTTGTGTGATTTGACATTAACTTGAATAAGTTATCATTTTAATATTCAAAAAACTGATTGTCAAACTAAAAATACTTGCCATGATTGTAATGTAATCTTACTTTACTTTACGTGAATATTAATTATTAATTAATACTAAAATAATTACCGTGTTATTTTAGAACACAATATTCAAATTGACATAATTTCTAATAATCAATACTTAATGTATCATAAATTAAATAACCGTTTTATTATCATTTATAAATATTATTCGTCACATATGATTTAGTAAATATTATTAAACATGACAACTTTTCATAATTTATTAATATTATTATTCCCATGAATCAAGATATTTCAAATTATTTCTATCTTTACATAAAAGACCAAATTCAAACTTAAAATTACAAAATTTAAACTCCTTTTTAATCAACATATTTAAACTCCTTTAAAATTCGGAAATTGACAAATCTTTCAATAAATTTTTATAGGTTTTAATACTCTTCATAATTTTAAACTCATTTCAAAATCTTTCCATAACTTTTTGAAGTTTTCAAATTAACCGATTTAATTTTCATTTTTGTAATTATTTCTAAATTAATTAGTCATATTAGTAAAATTAAAACTGATTTGTTTTTAATTTATGTGATTTGGCGTTAAGTAGAATAAGTTATCATTTTAATATTCAAAAAACTGATTGTCAAACTAAAAATACTTGTCATAATTGTAATGTAATCTTACTTTAATTTACGTGAATATTAATTATTAACTAATACTAAAACAATAACAACGTTATTTTAGAACACAATATTCAAATTGACATAATTTCTAATAATCAATACTTAATATATCATAAATTAAATAACCGTTTTATCATTATTTATAAATATTATTCGGCACATATGATTTAGTGAACATTATTAAACATGACAATTTTTTATAAAATATTAATGTCACTTTCTATTTCAAAAATTAAATTAATCACATATTAATTTATTATTGTTATTATTTATAGTAGATGCAATTGATTATGAGATTCCACACCCAAAACATAAGTTTATTTTTATATTCACCATTTTAAATTTGGTTATTTATGTTCAATTTTTTTTTGAATTTGTGTTCACAAAATATTAATGTCACTAAATTTCTCAATAATATATAATAAACACGTATTATATTTTTATCCATTTTAACTAAAAAGGTTTTTAAACATAATATAAATCTTCTAATTATAACATTCAAACAATTTGATTGTCTAAGTCTTTATAATGTTTTCAAATAATATTAAAAATATTTGATAATTTATTTCCTATACGTTTATATTTTGTTTTCATTGATTTTGCATCATATCTTTTCACATTTAATTATTTTCAAAGTCAACAAAATTTTTTTTAATCTTTACAAAGTTATTTGAAAATTCATTTATTGTAAAACGTTTTCAAGTTTAACAAAATATTAATGTCAGTGATTTAAAAGTTTGTTGCAAGATTGGTCAAAAATAAAAAAAAAATTCATAATTTTTTACAATTGACTAATTCCAATTTTTTTATATTTTGTAACTATTTTGAAAATATTTCAAAACAGGTTGTTTTAGAAGAGTATCAAATTTGTTGGGTATAAAATGACGGCCAAAAAATGTTTTTATTGATATATCTTTTTGGTTTAATGGTTTAAGTTAGAAAGATATTTTATGTTGTCATTTTACTTTGTTTGTTGTTGTATGTTATTTTGTTTTAATAAAAACAAAAATTTAATAAAAACAATTTTATTAATGTTAAAATGTTACTCATTATTAAATATGTTTTATGGTATATTTAATTTGGATGTTATTATTTTATTATATTTTCAGGTGGTAAAACAAAATGAGTTTATTTTGGTAAAATGTTTGAAGAAGTTGATGGTGGTTTATATGAAAGTACATGTTTATGTCTTTTGTTGATGTTTTTTGGTTGTTCGATGTACATTAATTTATTGTAACTTTTAACTTTTAAGATCTAGACAATGTAAATGGTTAACTTTTTGGTCCGAAAGTTTGAAGAAGTATTGTGTTGCTTGAATTTGTTGTTTAAATTTATTATATTCAAATTAACTTCATGTAATTTAGAAGTTTTAATATTAAGACAACGTAAAACAATTACTTTTTGGTTGGTATGGTGATGTGTTAAGTGACAAAATAAATCTATCAAGTTTTAATAGTTAAAGAAATATTATATTTGTTTAAATTGATGTTTAAGTTAATTATGTTTAGTGACAAGTTATTCCACGTGTGTGTCACGCGAGTATATACCCTAGTCCCTTACTATTTTGTTTCGATTAATTAAAAATAATAATAAGTAATTAATAACTGAAATTAATTTAATTGCTTTCGTTTTAATGATAAGTATGAATATTTTTGTGGTTAAAGAATTCCAATTTTACGGCTGTTTGGCTTCATGCTTCTCATCTAATCATATAGGGTTTGTTTGTTTTTTTTATTGTTTCCAAATTCTCTTTCAATTTCAGTTTTTGAATTCAAGTTTTTTTTGGATTACAAAACATTCACATTTAGGCTGAGGGGTGTGGAGCGTGAGAAAGGGCGCAAGAGGACAGCCGCTCGCGCCCCGGGGCGCGAGCACCACACCACCGAGGCGCGAGAGGGGCGCGAGCGCGGAAAAAGAGGCAGGCGCCAGGGGTGTAGCGCTCGTGAACGGCATGGGAATGCGTAAATAGAGCCGTTGGGCCCTTTGTTTATTAAAAAAAAAAATTCCGGCAGCCTGTAAAAAATTCCGGCAGCCGAATTTTTTTGTTTATTAAAAAAAAAAAGAAATTGGATTCATTGGGTAATGGGTTTTGACCGGATTCGTTTTTGAAGACCCAGTTGTCGCGTTGGTAGCGTTCGATTGAGTGTTTCTCGGTGAAGGGAGAGTGTGAAGATGATGTGAAATTGATGGAATTTGGGGTTTTTGAAATGGGTAACTGGATATGGAGATGGGTGGAGTTTAGATGTGAGAGCCATTGGGTTGAATTGATTTGAGAAGAAAGAAGACACATTGATGATTTACGAGTTTTTATAATAATTCGTTTTTTTAATACATTTATAAAAAAATAAAAAAAAAAAACCGCTCGCGCCCCCTCTCGCGCCCCTCCACACCATGTCCCGGGGCGCGAGCTCCACTACCAACACCCATCTTATCAAGTTTCTCTCTCTGCCACACGTCACAATATTATTGGCTGGTGCCCCCACTCGCGCCCCCTCTCGCGCCCCCCACACCCCTCAGCCTTATAATAAAAAGATCCATATTCACTTTTCGTATATACAAATTGTTAGTAGAGTACTTTACCCAAAAAAAAGAGAGAAAAATAAAGGAATGAAGTCTGATATAAAATCATTACAAGTACCTATTTGGATATTAAGTCAAAGAAGTAAAGAACAAACTTGTACTATTTTCAATTGGGCATGGAGGCGGCGCATTTGACCTTACCAAACAACTAATTAAACGTTGCATGCCTATGCTGAATAGAATGTCCTTGGGTTAAATTTCAAGTACCATTCATTTAAAAAACAAAAAAAAAACGTCTTATCACATAAGTAGATAGACATTTACTAGTCAGGGACGAGTTAACCTTTGTGATACGGGGTCGACATCCTTTGTGATTTTTTCCTAATACTATTATACTGTAAAATTTTTGACCGACTATGAGTATAGTGAGTCAATTGAGAAAATGTATCATTATATACCACAATGGTGTGTATAGTTAAGACACGTTATGTTATTATTAATAATGATACAATGTTTTAGTTCATTAAAAATGTTATAATGTATATGGTTTATTCAATAATGTTATAGCGTTATAGTTTATTAAATAACGTTACAATGTTTTAGTTCATATAGATTATGGTTCAAGTTCATAATTATGATCACTATGTTTTAATTTATGCACAGTGTTTCAATTTATCCAGCTAATTAAAAGAAATTAATTTTTGAAAATAAATAATCAATTTATTATATAATGGAGATTTTTTTGGAAACTATAACATACTATGAACGAAAATGCCCCTACAAGTTAAAAAACTACCTTATAAATAAATTAAAGGGAAATGTTCATATACATTTTAATCTTAATATGAGAACGTAATAAATAATGCCAACTAATAAAAAACTAAGAACGTAATAAAAAACGTAATAAACAATACCAACTACAATACAAATATACATAAACAATTATTTGTAATAACAAAGAAAAAAAACCTAAAAATTACAACAAAAAAATCAAAATCAAGAACAAAATAATACCAACAAATACTTATAACAACAAAAGAAAAAATCTAGTAATAACAAGATATAAATAAGAAAATAGTTATAACGTCTTATAATAAAAAATTAGCAAATATATACAAAAAATAGCAGCAAACATCTATAAAAATAAGCCTAATAATAACAACAAATTGGTTCTCACTGTTTTCAAGTTAAGAATAAAATGTATTTGATCATTTTTCATAAATTAAAATACTATACAATTTTTAGCACACTATAGATCTAAACTATCAACTACCTTGATCCATCTAAATATATTTCTAAGCATTTTAAAAAACTACGTATTCTTACTTTCTCTCTCTCTCTCTCTCTCTATATATATATATATTTCTATAATTATTTATTTATATATTAAATGTTGTGACATTCAACAATACCTTAAGTAACAATGAATATAATTGAATGGCTTTAACATTAGGCTTTTAACAACATTTAGAGAGAACTTCAGCTTTGTTTCTTGTAGTTTGTTAAAATTATTACTTTTAGTTCAATAGTTTATTTTAAGCTTTTATGATACAAACATTCAATTAACTGTTAATTTTAGTCCAACTCATTAACATCCACTAACCGTTAGTTAATACAATTTTGAGGGGCTTTTTTGTACTTTTCATCACATACTTTTAATCATATAATCTCATATTAGGCGAAGGAATATGGGCACTTGGACTGTGTGTGAAGACTTGTTTAACATAATACCATAGGGTTGTATAAAACGAACGTCTGATGAACCGTTCGACGGTAAGTCCGTTTATGCTTTTTTGTTAAATAAATGAATGAACATGAACAAATTTCGTTTGGTAAGCTTAGCGAACGAACACGAACAGAGGTCGCGTTCGTTAAATAAATGAATGAACATGAACAAATTTGTTTACCTCCGTCCGGTTACGTGTGTCCAATTAAGTTCTTAATTAGTCTGATTAGGTTCATATAATAATATTTTTATTATTTGTTTTTCTACTATTTTTGAATTAATATGTAACCAGTTCTATTACTGTTAACGTAGTTTTATGGCATTGTATGATTAAAAGTATGTGAAAAATACATTATTAGAACAGAATTGATAATTTTAGAAAACCACATAGACCAAAACTGAAGTTAACATAATGACAATACAAGAGGTGACACTTTTAACTCTGCTAAAACTAAAAAATTTCAGATTTTATTTTATTGATAACAAGTTAAAAGGATAAATTAAGAGTTTTTATATAAATCAAAGCAGTCAAAATCAAATATATTCAAATGTCTGAAATCATTTATTGTACTTTAGAAATTGATGATCATAACTATTTGTAGTATTCAAACGATAGAGACGTGGTTAACTTGTCTAGACTATTATTATGATTATATTACACATTATAGATTTTCAAGTTATGAAATATAATTTATTTGAAAATTTTAAAATGATTGCAGGAAGTATCAGATACATCTTTAAATTATATTTTTTTACTTTGGATTTTGGAAATATATTTTCGCTAATTATATGATTCCGAATTTTATATGATGAAAATTGTCAAATTGACTTATTTATTCACCCATATATTCAAAATTTTATAATCATATGAGATATATTTACAAGAAATACAAACGACATAAAAGTCAAGCCAATCTAAGAAAGGATAACATTAAGGCTGGTTGTCTTAAATGAGTTTTAACTTTTAAGCCTTAAGTTTAAGCATTACGTTATTATCATGTAGATAGTGTGACTTTAACTAACATGCTCATTTAACATTGCGTTGTGGTTTAAAGTCAAGTTATCACGCTAATAAAGCCTCGCCATTTTCTTGTTAAGTTACATGGGCCCCACCATTTCATTGTTAAAGGGGCGTTACCCGCGTTACCATCTACCCGTTTACCGCCCAGGCATTAAAACCCTATGTAACACCACGTCTCAAACCCTATGGGTTTTAGCTTAAAATACTAACTTTTATAAGTATAAGGGCTAAACTGTAAATTCTGAAAATATTCTCCCGTCGCGGTACGCGACGGGGTAACAGATAACCCATCGCTTAGCGCGATGGGGTTGCTGAGTCAGTGGACACGTGTTGAACACCGTGTCGACACGTGGCGCATTATGACAGGCCATGTGTCACAACCGCATAAGGCGGCGTAAAGATGCGGCGCCGCGATACGCGACGGGTCACAAGAACCCCGTCGCGTACCGCGACGGGGTCAAATTTCAGCTATAAAAGGGGGGGTGACGGGTATGAGCTCCATTCATCCTAAACACACTTCTCTTTACACACACATAGCATTGGAAAGCGTGCCCCGTTGCCATAGCAAGCCGACGTGCTGTTTTCTCGAAGTTCGTGCAAGAAACGAAGTTATAATCAAGCTAGCAATCACATAAGCGAGTAGATCAAGTCCTGCCTTATCTTGTTATCAATCTAAGCATCCAAACTAAGGTAGGAGTTATGTTTAAGTTATTTGAATCATAGCTTAGACTATCAATCGAGGCTATGGCCTTTAACCTTGATCGTATTTTACAAACATTCATTCACAATCGTGTTTTCATAAACGTTACTTCATGATGAAGTAATGTTAAACGAAAGATTTATTTTGACGGGCATGTAGTAACTGGAAGGGGGATATCACTAGTAGTAAGTTTCTTGCCTAAGGAAAAGTAATTCGTACAAATCCCAATCAACCGATGGACCCGTTTACTTACCTGGAGAAACTTACCAACGTGTTAGAACCTATTAAGCCAAAGCATGCTATATCAGACATCACATAAAACCAAGAATTTTCAATTACAATCAAAGATAAACGATTTCAAGGTTAAGCTTAGCAATCATAGCTTAATCAAGAAACACCATTCAAAAGCATTCATACAAACCTATTTATGTATAGGTTAATATCATTCACAGTCAATCAATCAAACAGTCAAGGTTTTCCAACACCGACGGTACAGGTGAATACGTTAACCTTTTATCAGTCAAAACATATTTATACTCAATGAGACAAACGGGTGTTTGTCTTAACGATTCAATCAATTGTCTACATGAGATCGAGTAATCTCTAAAACTTTATAATACAAAGTAGAAAATAAAGTCAACTCAGACCGAATACACATGTGTCTGGATCCAAACATAACCGTTCAGCCTAAATCATTCTAATGCTATGTGGTCGTGGGCTAATGGTTATAACTAGTCTCCTGGTAAGGGCTACGTGGCACGGGAACAATTGTGTGTGTAGGGCAGTGGTACATAGACCAGAAGTTGAAATGCTTCTGCTGAGCTTGTAGAGAAAACCACATTTGTATTGTAATGTCATTTAAAATGTTTTATTGAGTCATACGTGTTCACCAGCATATAGCTGACGTATTTTTCCAACCCATTTCAGGTAATTAAGCATAAGTATCATTAGCAAGGATTGGAGTCTTATAAAGATAGAAGCGCGTACCGGATGGCTCCATTTTTGATAAAATAATAATCCTTGTAATATGAACATATATTTTGTAAACTAATACTCGGGTGTTTAATTCCCGAGTAGATTTTCAATGTAAATTAATATTATATTCAAACCTAAAGTCTTCCGCTAAAATTAACCCATAAACTCTGATATATTTACAAAGCAAGTACCAACTTGTGGTCACACGCCTAGGCCCTAAGTCGGGATGTGACACCCTGACACGTTGTTAAAGCCTTGTTATCACACCGCATCACTCTTACCGCTCCCATTGAAGCCCAACAACCAACCTAATGAATTATAGTACGTAGTAGCAACATCTTTTTAAATGCATCTATACATACAAAATGTTCTTTAATACATAGTTGTATATATAATTCCAAATATATGAATATGTATGATCTGACAACCCAACTTGCAAATATGTTCAAGTGTCGACCGCATACTAATTGTACTGTAAAAGGCTGAACACGTATTATGAGCATAATATTCCAAATATATTTAAAATAATTAATCAAATAAATAAATACATTTATGAAATTAATCGATATTACCAGTCATCAATCCAGTTATTGTACGAATTTAGGACGTCTGCACGTGCTACATAGTCACCCAAGGAGGCTGGTGCCGATAAGTCAAAAATAGGGACTTAAGTCACAAAGTTGGTCAGCGCAATCTACCGGTTAACAAAATGTGTTTGTTTTCATTCATTCGAAATTGCAAATGATTTGTTTATATGTTAAAACTAATGGCGAAACTTAGAGTTTTATATAAGGGTTGAAAGTTTAGGGACTGCAAGTTCTTTCTATGCTTTGCCACTGGTTAAAACCATGTATGGTTTTTCGTATTTAATATAAAAGAGTCAATAATCAATATGTATATAGATACATCAAAATCAAACACATCTTTGTTTTTGATTTGAAGATAAGTCGAACACAAATAGATAAACGGTGTAACTTAAAACAACACAATAATTCGTTATGCTAGGTCTAAAATTAAAATCCGAAGTTTCTTGAAACTAAGTTAGCTAAAGTTTTTAACCTAGGTTAAGGATTTATCCAATAAGAAGGGAAACAATAGTTAAGTTTCTTAGTAAAGAAATTGCTTTAGGGTCTATTCGATATGAGTAATGGAATGAATGAGATAATGAAATAAACGAAAGAATAGAACGAACAAAGGAATGAAACGCATCATTACCATTCTATTTTCATGTTAGTTAACTAGTGGTGAATGGATCATTACTTTGTGTTGTTTGGTAGGCAATGAAAAGACAAAGGAATAAAATACAAATGACAAAATAGCCTGCATCAAAATAAATAGTATTCACCAACACAGAAAAATGGTAATGTCGGCGGTGATGTAGTGGTCAAGTGGTGGCGTTGAAAAAGTAAGATGAAAGAGGGAGTTTAATGAAAATAAAAGCAATGGGTGGGGATTGAATAGTTTTGAAGTGTTTAGAGAGATTAAAATTCCTTGTGTAATAGGTTGAATAACCAAACATACTCTTTTTTCATTTTCTTCAACACCACATATGTAGCCCAAGGGGCAAAGTTAAGTGGTAATTGTGGCTAATGGGCATTTTGGCTCAGCAATGCTAGTTAAAACAAACAAGACCGAACCGGGGGGGGGGGGGGGGGGGGGCTCGGCCCGAACCCCGCTAGGCCAGAAAGATTTTTGTTTTTTGATATATGTATTTTATGAAAAACTATATGTATATTTAATGTTTAAACTCAATTACATAACAACTAGCTTGGTCAAGTGGCAAATGAGTATGAGTCCCAACCAAAGTGTTGTGTGTTTAAGTCTCATATGAGACATGTTTACACCTATTTTTATACAAAAATTTTATACAACTCAAATCATAAGCAAGGAAGTTAATTTAAAAGTTAAATTGTTTAAACTCAACAAAATACTCTTTTACCTAAGACCCAAAATATTTTTCGCCTTCAATCCAAAATTGTATTTCAATTGTCGGAGCCGGCCCTGAAGATAAGTTGCCTTGGTCATTGTAGATAAAGCCTCCTAACATTCTAAAAAGGAACCGTGTTGATGCATTTTTGAATATGTCATTATCGATCTAGAGTATCAAATAGTAGAGGAAGACCCAATATGGTCCAATTAAGTCAAATGACCACATACTTTTGTTAGAAGTTTTGGGTATAAATGTGAATGAAAGTCTTAAATGTAAATGTGGTAAATGCTTGACCCGCATCGGTGTGAGAACAAAGTGAGTAGTTGTTATAGGGTAAAACCTTTATTTTAAGCTACAACATTGCTCAGGCAAGTGATCAAGCCCAACAAAACGCTGCTCTTCGAACCGGTGTACCTTAGAAACAGACCAAACAGACCGTGAATTTGTTTAAGTTCCTTTATTTAAAGGTTTAGGAGTCTAAACCTGAAACCCCACTTGGGGCATATTTTTGTCTAGTTTTTCTTTTTGGATGTGTTATTCATACATCCTCTCTCTCTTTAGAGAGGGTGTATATAATAGATAAAATGTATGTTAAAAGGGCATATAAATATCTAAAAGGGTGTGTGAAGACTGAATAACCGTTGCCTTTCTTTTTTCCATTGGGGCTTTTAATTTACTAGTAGTCGAATGCCACACGTGGTAGAATGGTTAATCTTGTTTTTATATTCATCAAATATTAGGTGTATCATAGAGAACCTATCCACGTATTGATGAGACACAAGGGTACGTTAGGTCCATAAAGAGATATTGTCTTCACCAAAAACCAGTTAACCACTCATTTTAGGACCACAAATTATGTCGTCATATCGGTACCATTAAATGTGCTAATTAGGGATGAGGACACAGGTAACGATACTGAACTTGTATAATACCGGTATCGAACCAGTATCAAAAAGGGTACCGTTTATTTGTACCATCAATATTTTTCGTTTTGAGATAGGGACGGTACGAGTATTAACTTTTTCTTTGGGTACCGTACCAAACTGATAAATTCCATACCGGTACCCATTTTTCTTAACATTTGGCACATGTTCGGTACCGTTTCCATCCCTATGTGCAACATTAAATAATTAACAAGGTGTACCTATATACGTATTTGCATGTAATATACAACCGTGAACACCTAAAGAAGAATTATTATGGAGTAGCCTTCAACCGGCCTCTAGTTATCTATAATTCAATAAACTCACTCAATTATTACTCTTTCACTCAATGAGCCATGATCGTTTTTTATTTGTTCTATGATCAGCGTTAGAATTAATATGATTATATCAATCAATCAATCAATCATGCCCAGTAAAATCCCACCGACAGCAAAGCTATAAGTAGGGTCTGGGGAGGGTGGGATGTAGGCACACCGTACCTCTATCCAAAGGGATAAAGAGGTGGCTTCCAGAGAGACCCTCGGCTCTAAGTACATGTGTATGAAGCAAAATAAAGGAAATCAAAGTTTAACAGTTATATAAAAACTACTATTAATTATAATAATATTAATAATAAGATCACAGTTTAACAGCTATATAAAAGCTAATAATAATTATAATAATAATAATAATATATGTAAGGGAAATACCATTATGGTATGTGACCTAAATAAGTTAAGTCTAAGCCCTAAGGTATTCAATTCTCTCTAAAAATCCTTAACTTTAATTCTACTTCTCCACGAATTCCTATCCTCAACCATGTCCTCGGAGAGGTTTAGGTCTATCAAATCATGCATAATCCTCTCATCCCAAGTCAATTTCGGTCGTCCTCTACCCCTCCTCCCCTCTATAGTAATGTTTTCTACGGATCTAACAGGATTCGTCGTCTGTCTTCTCTTTACATGTCCAAACCATCTCAATCTCCACTCTCTTATCTTGTCTGCTATGATTAATGATCTTCATTTAAACCAATATATTTATAAAAGGTGGTCCTTGTGGATGACATCTCCTTTAATTTAGCACCATGCATGGATTCATGGAAGTGAAGTATACAACTATTGAAGAGGTAGGTCCCAGCAGAGGCCAGTTGGACCCGCAAGACTCACCTTGAACAGGAACGTCGGCGCGGTTGGACCCGCAAGACTCACCTTAAACAGGGACGTCTGCGCAGTTGGACCCGCAAGACTCACCTCGAAGAGGGACGTCTGCGCAGTTGAACTCGCAAGACTCACCTTAAAGAGGGACGTCTGCGCAAAGACCAACTGGATCCGCAGGACCAACCATGCTCAGAGAGATGACGTCCTTACGCGCAGTACGCAAGCTGTTCCCGCAGGAAAAGCCTCCCAATGGTGACGTACTCCGCCTGTTCCCGCAGCTGCGGATACTAGCCATCAGGGAAGGCTACCCGCACTAACAGCAAGGCTACACGCACAAGGCACTAACTCTCAAATAATTCAGTAATGTCACCTGAAGAGGGAATAAGCAAGCCAGGAATACTCCCGCCCAAAGCCGGGAATTCTCCCGCCCAAATGAGCCAGTCCGTACGCTACTGGAGGACCTTTTGTACTATACCTGCCAAGGTATGGACAAAAGATCTGACCAAAGCTGCGACAGCTCACTGACAACAGTACGACGAGCAGCACGCTCTAGTACTTAATGTCACTATCAGCCGCTCCCTACTCACCAACCCTTGTCGTGGCACGTACATAGCCTGCAGTTGGTGGAAAAGGAATAGTACACAGCCGGCCATGTCACTATCAGCCGCTGCCTACCCACCAACCACCAGCACGGCACGTGCGTAGCCCACAGTTGGTAGAAAAGGAATATTATACAGCCGGCTGTACCTTCTTGGACACCTACCTTCGGCTATAAATACTCCAACACCTTGGAACGGTATCATCATCTTATATCTTATTATCATCTTATATCTTCATATATTATCTGATATCTGCTCTAGTCATTTATCTTAATATACACTTATATTCAAGAGCAATCTAGTCTGATTCTCACGCCGGAGGGTGGTCACAAGGAGATACCCCCCCCCCCTTCTCAGTGACGAGCTCACGGTGTCTGTTTTGCAAGTCATCAGAAGAACAACCATCTTTGCCGGACCTAACCCTCGTGGGAAACATCTACTTAACCCCCAGACTATCCGTAATCTGCCGGGGTCGATTAGTGTTTCTTCAACTATGCAACTGAAATATCAACATCATCATCATCATTATGGTGGTTGAGTATGTTGCCACACTAAACATGTTCTTTTTTTATTATGGTAATACCGTAATAGTGTTTGATCACATGTAAAAAGGTGGGTGAATTTAGAAATTGTAATGGACTAGCTAATAATGTATTTAGACAGGTTAAAATTAGAAGAAAATTAAATGTTTTTATTATTATTATTATTATTGTTAATTTGTGTGTGATTTTTCTACCAAGGATATAAATAATAGTTTATATTGAAACTGAATGTGAAACAACGTTATAATTGTTGACAAAAATATGCGGCTTAATAGTAGCTCCTATCTGGCTATCATATCTTGTCTGCTTTTGTCTTAATTTCTACCTTATTAAAAAGTCAAAAATAACTTCACAATGTATAGAAAAATGATTTAGTTATATATAAGATAAAATGCATATAATTAAGAGTATTATTCACTATTTTTTTTTCATGAGTTTTAATTGGATATATTAGCAATTATTTGCAGAAATTATAATCAATAAATGTTAAAATGAATTAGCCACTTGATTAGCGTCCACAAACACTGGACGGAGTAGAGTCAGGCAACAAGTTAGGGCTTTAGGCTAACACTTAATTAGGCCTCCAAATTAAAAAAAAACATTAATTGGTAAAGTAAACTCGAAGTAATATATTGGTGTGGTGACATCACATGTTTGGCTGTTATTAAAGTATAGATTATTAGTTCAATCCTTGTAATACACAAATTTTTTTTTAAACAATTGTTATGAAAATGCCCCAAAATCTTGTTTCGATTTAGGCCTTCACATTCGTTGAGCCGGCCCTGAAGTCAGGTGAACCGGGATTAAGCTGATACAAGGTGAGAACACCGTCCTCGGTTTTTTCCCGCATAAAATTTTACTGATAGCCAGGGACTGCCTCAAGGTTTCTCCCGAATTAACATTTTTTTAGAGTGGATGATCAAATGACTAATTGACCGTTACAAGTTGAAAAAACCAAAAATCAACCTACGTTTTCATATATTACTACTCACTCAACTCTCTTCTCTTCACATTCAAAATTTTTTTCACAATAAATATACCTTCACACAATAAATACATTGAACCAGATAAATAATTTGTATATTTTTATTATTAAATTGTTGCATTTTTAAAATGACATTTTTGTATTGTAGTTTTATTGTTACTTTAAAAATAAAAATAAATGGGTTTATATTTTTATATTTTTAAAAATAAATTAAAACTCGCTACAAAATGAGATGACACCCTGCTGTTAAATTTGAGAAAAATGATAAGAAAATGTAAAAAAGGTAAAAAAGTTGATATGACACGCGTGATCAAACGAGAGGGCTCCTAGTGCTCTAGTTGTTGACAAAATTGACTATATATTCTAACTTTTTCCTGCATGTCGATGAAACTTGGGACTATATATATATATATATATATATATATATATATCGGGAAAATTTTTAAAATACCCATTTATAATTAGTGTTTCCAAATTTATTCCTCATAATTTAAATTTTTAATTTTATTTCTTTGGTATCTCGTCGCCGTCGACATGATAGCGAACACCGACGATGCGTTACCGAAACAAATATGATAACGACACGTGGCACAAGTTGGCCGAAATAGGTCGCCGCGACATGTTATATAACATGACGTCGGGGCCCTACGTTAGTGATAACATGACGCCGAGACCCAACGTTAGTGATAACGCTGAAACGACATGTTAGGTTATATAACATGACGCCGGGACCCTACGTTTGTGATAATGCATCGCTGCTACCCTACGTTAGCAACATAACGCATCGTCAACCCTATGTTATACAACGCATCGGTAACGCATCGTCGGTGTTCGTTATCATGTCGTCGGCGACGAGATAACAAAGGGATAAAATTGGAAACTTGAATTATGAGGAATAAACTTGAAAACACTAACTTTAAATGGGCTATCATCTTATATCTTCATATATTATCTGATATCTGCTCTAGTCATTTCTCTTAATATACACTCATATTCAAGAGCAATCTAGTCTGATTCTCACGCCGGAGGGTGGTCACAAGGAGGTACCCCCCCTTCTTAGTGACGAGCTCACGGTGTTTGTTTTGCAGGTCATCAGAAGAACAACTATCTTTGCCGGACCTAACCCTCGTGGGAAACATCTACTTAACCCCCAGACTATCCGTAATCTGCCGGAGTCGATTAGTGTTTCTTCATTGGCGCCATCCGTGCATAAAAGCTAGAACTTATTCTTTTTCAGTTTTTTCAAAACTTCTGGAAAGATGGTTAACGTTACTCCGGTCCCGAGGCCAGCGAGTGACCAAGAAACCCCGGTAATCACAACCCCAGCTACTGGGAGGAACACCGGCGAGTACACAAATTTTACGAACACTACCCCGGTTACTCAAGCCGGGGCAAGTGCAGTAAATTTTACGAACACTACCCCGGTTACCCAAGCCGGGGCAAGTGCAGTAAACAATCATCCCCTGGGATTCATTAATACCCAGGCGGAAAGACAACAGACGAGGCTCCCCCGCCAAACTCTTGATCAAGTTAAAGCGTAGGCGGAAGCACGTCAGAAGGAATTCCAAGTTGAGTTGGACGAACGCTTACGTTCACTCCAACAGGATGACGAATTCGGAAGCACTCGACAACAGCTCAACATGAGCAATGAGTGCGAGTCCTCGGACGATGATCGGGAGGAATCCGACAGTGACGCAAACCCTCGCCATAGGGCGAAAAGGAAGCGTAACGAAACGGACTTCCAACCGAGAAGGAATTTTGGAGAAACCTTCAAAAAAGGAACGCGGAGGGAAACCCACGTGACTTCTCCAAAACCTTTAGACCAACTGCTGCAAATGCGGGAACATCCAAGTTTGCAAGGGACATTGCGGAAGCAATCGCCCCGAAGAGTGCCAAGCAGATGCCCAACATCGGCACTTATGACGGTATATCCGACCCAGACGATCACTTGAACAGATTCATAACGGGGGCAACCGTCAGCAACTGGACGGAACCCACGTGGTGTTATATGTTCCAGATGACGCTGGTTGGAGCGGCTAGAGCGTGGTTTGATCGTCTACCGGTCCACCACATCTACGATTGGGCGGACTTCCAACACAAGTTTAGCCAACACTTCAGTCAACAGAGGAAATATACTGAAGAGCAGTGGACGATCCTCAACTGCGTTAGAGAGGAGGATGAATCTTTACTAGACTTCATCACTCGCTTTAACTCGAAAAAGCTGAGTCTGGGCACCATAAGCGAAGATCTTTTTCGCGCCGCTTTCATCCAGGGCGCCGAATACCCAGAGCTTATCCGCACGTTGACGGGTAAAGACGGCATGCCATCCACATGGGATGCCATCATGACGGCGGCCAAGCGCTTTGCCGAAACGGAGAAGCAACTGGGTAGGGATCTCCCCCAAAGTACAAACCTCTGCACGCAAGGGACTAGGGGAAACAACGTCCGGACCGCCCGGCAAAACAAAAAGGAGGAAGCTAGGCATTTGGCAGTCAAGGGTGAACTTTGACACCTCATCCAGCTCTCGCTCTTTAGTAGACGGAAGGGATAACACGCACCTATCAAGCCGATACACCCGGTGGACGCCGCTCACCAAAAGCGTCACGGAGATATTTGCCACTGAGAAACTCCCATGGCCAAAAGCTCCAACGGTCCGGCACCGACCTGACGCGGATCAGAGTAAATCTTGTGACTTCCACGGGACAAAGGGTTACACCACTGAGAAGTGTATATCTTTGAGGGATATTGTTGAAACATTCGTCAAGGATGGAAAACTTACACACCTTGTGGCATCAATCAAAAATGGAGGGAATAATGATAACCGATACAAAAGCAACGGACGAAAGCCCGTTGACATCAGCATCCACATGGTTCATAGTAACATCAGAGGAAGAAAAAGACGAATGACAGAACCATGCGCATGGAAGGAAGCTGAGGTGCGCTTCCCGCGAGTGCCAGGAGGACCCAGCAAAGAAGGCCCTATCGTCATCAAAAGCCAGCTGGGGCACTACATCACTTCCCGCACTCTTGTTGACAACGGCGCCTCGTCAACGGTTATGTACAGGCAGTTCTTCGACAAGCTAGACGACGAAGACAAGGAACGCCTAGAAACGGTCTACGCCTCGATGGAAGGGTTCGACGACAGCACAAACACCCTCCTGGGTATCCTATCTTTCCCCGCCATTCTCACGGACGGGAAACACTCCCGCACAGAAGACGTGGACTTTGTCGTAATGAGGAAGCCACACCACACATACGATATTCTCTTCGGGAGAGACGGGATGGCAAGATTCAACGTCGTGGTATCTTCAGTCCACGGCATGATGGGATGGCCAACAGCTAAGGGTGTAGCGAAGATCACCGGTATTCCCCAGGTATGCATCGCATCTGTCTCATCAACACCTAAACCAAAGATGGCTAAACCAACCATCACCGAACCAGAAGAATGGGCATTCAATGGCAAATACCCTGACCAGGCTGTTACCATTGGCCCAACAGTCACTGATCCTACGCGCACATTACTCAAACGCTTACTACAGAAAAACGCTGACATCTTCGCGTGGACACCAGCTGACATGACAGGTGTACCCCGAAGTAAAGCAGAGCATAAGCTCAAGTGTGACCCGGCTTTTACGCCTGTCATACAAAAGCGCAGAGTAATGGGGGCTGAACAAGCTAACGCGTGTAGAACCCAAGTCAAGGAACTCCTTGACGCGGGCATCGTACGCGTTAGCAGATATCAAACATGGGTTGCAAATCCCGTCATGGTACCGAAGTCTAACAAACAATGGCGCATGTGCATAGATTTCAAAGACTTGAACAAAGCATGCCCCAAAGATTGTTACCCGTTACCCGAAATTGATCTTAAGGTAGATTCGTTAGCACCGTTTCGCCTTAAATGCTTCCTTGATGCGTATAAGGGGTACCATCAAATCCACATGGCCGTGGACGATCAGGACAAAACCTCATTTCGGACGCCCGATGGCACATTCTGTTATCAAATGATGCCATTCGGACTTAAGAATGCCGGGTCCACATACCAATGCCAGATGGACAAAGAGTTTCACGCCCAAATTGGGAGGAACTTGGAAGTTTACATGGATGACTTGGTCATCAAAAGCCTTGACCCAGAAACGATGCTGAAAGACATCGAAGAAACTTTCAACACGCTCAGAAAGATAAACATGAAGCTCAACCCGAGCAAGTGTTCCTTTGGGATGGAAGAAGGGAAGTTCTTAGGAGTCATTGTTACTAAAGATGGCTTCAGAGCGAACCCTGAAAAGGTCGAAGCCATTATCAAAATGGAATCACCTACTACCATCAAGCAAGCTCAGACACTGAATGGACGCCTAGTCGCCCTTAACCGCTTTTTGGCAAACCATGCGGATCGGTCGTTCCCATTCGTGTCAACGCTGAGAAACTGTTTAAAGAAAACGCACTTCCGCTGGACACCAGAAGCGGAGGCAGATTTTCAGGAAATTCGGTCACGCTTGATCGAACTTCCAACGCTCACAGCACCAGAAGCGGCGGAGGAATTAATCATATACCTCTCCGCCACAGATAGAGCAACCGGGGCCGTCCTGCTAGTCGAGTGAAAAGGCATCCAGATGCCAATCTACTATGTTAGCCGTGTCCTAACAGACGTAGAAACCCGGTACTCTACCCTGGGAAAATTAGTCTTAGCACTTGTACAGGCTTCACGCAGGCTAAGACGATACTTCCAAGGTCACCCAATCACCATTCTCACAAACTTCAAACTCGCAAACGTTCTAGGCAAACCCGAATT
Organism: Bidens hawaiensis; assembly: GCF_021521415.1. Lineage (NCBI taxonomy): Eukaryota > Viridiplantae > Streptophyta > Magnoliopsida > Asterales > Asteraceae > Bidens > Bidens hawaiensis. The sequence goes on along the minus strand of NW_027492317.1, from coordinate 229,505 downwards.
GTCGGGACGCCTAGCCAAATGGGCAATAGAATTGGGAGAATACTCGATAAAGTACAAGCCGATGCCAGCCATAAAAGGCCAGGTCTTGGCCGACTTTATTGCAGAAGTCCCCGCTTCGCGGGAGAAAGAGTGCCAGGAGGAGGCTTAACCCTCTCCAGCACAGGACATCGATGATGTCTGGCGACTCTACACTGATGGAGCAGCCAGCAACGAGGACTCAGGCGCAGGGTTGAAACTAACCAACCCAGCAGGCCAAGAATACACTTACGCTATTCGACTGGATTTTCCAAGTACGAATAACGAAGCTGAGTATGAAGCATCTTGGCCGGGCTGAGAATTGCGCGGAAGATGGGAGTAAAGAACTTGGAAGCCCACGTGGATTCCATGTTAGTAGCCAACCAAATAAACGGGACATACACGGCCGTAAACAACACAATGGCCCTGTACCTCGCGTAAGCAAAAACCCTTATGCGCGATTTTAACGATTGTAAAGGCATACACGTCAAGCGTAGCGAAAACAAATCTGCGGATGCGTTAAGCAAGCTTGCATCATTGGCTTTCACCCACTTGGGAAAAGACATCCTCATTGAACTCCTGGGAGCACCCTCAGTCCCACACAAGGAAATCTGTGTCATCCAAACCGGCACAGAAACGTGGATGACACCAATAATAAATTACCTTGCGCCGGGTATACTACCAGAGTAAAAAACACTGGCAAGAAAACTACGTTGTAAAGCACTGAACTATCAACTCATCGATGACATCCTTTACAGACGTAACTTTCTTGGCCCACTCCTACGATGCGTAGACGACCAAGATGCTGGCTACCTCCTAAGGGAAGTACACGAGGGCATCTGTGGGATACACGCAGGTCCACGCGCTGTTGTAGCTAAGCTAAACAACGCGGGATATTTTTGGCCGGGGATGCATACGGATGCGCTGGCATACATCAGAAAGTGCAGGTCTTGCCAACTCTACGCGCCCAACACGCATCGCCCGAAGAATGAACTTGTTCCAGTCACCTCTTCATGGCCATTTCAAAAGTGGGCCATCGATGTGACGGGCCCATTTCCCACAGCAGCAGGGAACGTTCAGTATCTAGTGGTAGCCATCGACTACTTCACCAAGTGGATAGAAGCAAAACCATTAGCCCAAAAAACCGCAAAACATATCAAAAAATTTATTTGGGAATTTATTATTTGTTGTTTCGGACTTCCACAGAATTTGGTGAGCGATAACGGCACCAACTTTGCTGACAAGAAGCTACAACAGTGGCTGAAAGAACTTCAAATCACCCACACCTTTACCTCAGTGGCGCACCCACAGGGTAATGGTGAGGTGGAAAGAGCAAATAAGAGCATCGTCGACGGCATAAAGAAAAGACTCCTGGAACACAGATCCGGCTGGGTGGACGAAGTTCCACACGTCCTTTGGGCAAACAGAACAATGAAAAAGGCAAGCACGGGAGAAACCCCATTCAGCCTCACTTATGGCACTGAAGCCATGGTCCCGGTCGAAATTGGTCTACCCTCACCAAGGGTCATGATTCAACAAGAAGACAATAATGCAGAAAGACGGTTAGACCTCATGCTAACCGAAGAACGCAGAGACTTAGCCGCAGCGCATGAAGAGAATTACAAGCGACAAATGCAAAAGTACTACAACACGCGGGTAAAACTCTGCAACTTCAATGTAGGAGATTACATATTGCGTAACAACGAGGCTTCGAACCAAGAGCGCCCAGGAAAGCTGGCCCCGGTCTGGGAAGGTTTATACATTATCAAAGAAGTCTTGGGAAAGGGCGCATACCGGCTCGAAAGGCTCAATGGCACTCCCGTCCCAAGAACATGGAATGGAGCTCAATTACGCAAATGTTACATGTAGATCAATTCCAAACTTATAAAGAAACGGCCTGGAGCCACTTCTAATGGAAATGATTCTCCTTTATCACATTGTGTTGATCGCTTTACATTTATACTTATGGACTTTCCCGACGGATATGCCGGTATTCACCGCATAAATATGGAAAGAAGTCGTTGCGTGTGGAAGGCGGCAAAACCCGCATAAACACAAAAAACGGCAAAAGTTTCTAAGGAAAAGATGAGGAAAACCTTCACGCAGGTCAGTTATAGGTAAAGTTTGGTCATCCTACTAAATGAAAGTGACGGTCCTACCCGCACAACCATGATAGAGGAAACTGAACATTAACCTATTGACAACCGCGCGTCGAAAGGTTAACTTATTCAAAATACTGAGAAAATTGCTAAGTTAAACTAAAATATGCATGAGCAAGTCATATAACATTTATAACGCAAGTCAAAAAGATTCAAAAGTAAGCGGGACTATACCCCCTTACCTTGGCAACCAAGTAACTATAAGACAGGTGCGGGTACAGTGTCAAGGCAAAACCCTTCACATACTTAGCACCTGCAGGGAATTGAAGCCAAGAATACCTTGGCAACCAAGTAACTATAAGATAGGTGCGGGTACAGTGTCAAGGCAAAACCCTTCACATACTTAGCACCTGCAGGGAATTGAAGCCAACAATACCTTGGAAGTAAAGTAACTATATGACGAGTGCGGGTACAGTGTCAAGGCAAAACCCTTCACACACTTAGCACTCGCAGGGAATTGAAACCAAGAAGGATCTTCTGGGCCATGCTTGCGGAAACGGAAATAACATCCCCGCATAGCGGGAACGTTGAGAACTAGATTGTTTGAAGCTCCAAGATGGAATTGGTTGTTTAACATAATTGATCACTATGTTTAAAACTACCAAAACCTCATGGAGAATCTACACAAGTGGAACTCAACGCTCCTGACTTGCGAGGAGGTTACAGACCTACCCGCATCATACCCAAAGATCAAGCAGAAAAGTCGGGAATTTCTGCACGTGACATTAGGACTTCCGCGGGAAGAATCCCCATGGAAAACCTTAAAACTAAACCCTTTTCAAAACCCCTTGCTTAAGTCCAAAAGTTCACATCACTTATTAACAATTCATGAGAAGAACAATAGACTGGGGGGACTTGAAGAGGTAGGTCCCAGCAGAGACCAGTTGGACCCGCAAGACTCACCTTGAACAGGGACGTCTGCGCTGTTGGACCCGCAAGACTCACCTTAAACAGGGACGTCTGCGCAGTTGGACCCGCAAGACTCACCTCGAAGAGGGACGTCTGCGCAGTTGAACTCGCAAGACTCACCTTAAAGAGGGACGTCTGCGCAAAGACCAACTGGATCCGCAGGACCAACCATGCTCAGAGAGATGACGTCCTTACGCGCAGTACGCAAGCTGTTCCCGCAGGAAAAGCCTCCCAATGGTGACGTACTCCGCCTGTTCCCGCAGCTGCGGATACTAGCCATCAGGGAAGGCTACCCGCACTAACAGCAAGGCTACACGCACAAGGCACTAACTCTCAAATAATTCAGTAATGTCACCTGAAGAGGGAATGAGCAAGCCGGGTATACTCCCGCCCAAAGCCGGGAATTCTCCCGCCCAAATGAGCCAGTCCGTACGCTACTGGAGGACCTTTTGTACTATACCTGCCAAGGTATGGACAAAAGATCTGACCAAAGCTGCGACAGCTCACTGACAACAGTACGACGAGCAGCACGCTCTAGTACTTAATGTCACTATCAGCCGCTCCCTACTCACCAACCCTTGTCGTGGCACGTACATAGCCTGCAGTTGGTGGAAAAGGAATAGTACACAGCCGGCCATGTCACTATCAGCCGCTGCCTACCCACCAACCACCAGCACGGCACGTGCGTAGCCCACAGTTGGTAGAAAAGGAATATTATACAGCCGGCTGTACCTTCTTGGACACCTACCTTCGGCTATAAATACTCCAACACCTTGGAACGGTATCATCATCTTATATCTTATTATCATCTTATATCTTCATATATTATCTGATATCTGCTCTAGTCATTTCTCTTAATATACACTTATATTCAAGAGCAATCTAGTCTGATTCTCACGCCGGAGGGTGGTCACAAGGAGATACCCCCCCCCCCCCCTTCTCAGTGACGAGCTCACGGTGTCTGTTTTGCAAGTCATCAGAAGAACAACCATCTTTGCCGGACCTAACCCTCGTGGGAAACATCTACTTAACCCCCAGACTATCCGTAATCTGCCGGGGTCGATTAGTGTTTCTTCAACTATGCAACTGAAATATCAACATCATCATCATCATTATGGTGGTTGAGTATGTTGCCACACTAAACATGTTCTTTTTTTATTATGGTAATACCGTAATAGTGTTTGATCACATGTAAAAAGGTGGGTGAATTTAGAAATTGTAATGGACTAGCTAATAATGTATTTAGACAGGTTAAAATTAGAAGAAAATTAAATGTTTTTATTATTATTATTATTATTATTATTAATTTGTGTGTGATTTTTCTACCAAGGATATAAATAATAGTTTATATTGAAACTGAATGTGAAACAACGTTATAATTGTTGACAAAAATATGCGGCTTAATAGTAGCTCCTATCTGGCTATCATATCTTGTCTGCTTTTGTCTTTAATTTCTACCTTATTAAAAAGTCAAAAATAACTTCACAATGTATAGAAAAATGATTTAGTTATATATAAGATAAAATGCATATATTTAAGAGTATTATTCACTTTTTTTTTCATGAGTTTTAATTGGATATATTAGCAATTATTTGCAGAAATTATAATCAATAAATGTTAAAATGAATTAGCCACTTGATTAGCGTCCACAAACACTGGACGGAGTAGAGTCAGGCAACAAGTTAGGGCTTTAGGCTAACACTTAATTAGGCCTCCAAATTAAAAAAAAAATTTAATTGGTAAAGTAAACTCGAAGTAATATATTGGTGTGGTGACATCACATGTTTGGCTGTTATTAAAGTATAGATTATTAGTTCAATCCTTGTAATAAACAAAATTTTTTTTAAACAATTGTTATGAAAATGCCCCAAAATCTTGTTTCGATTTAGGCCTTCACATTCGTTGAGCCGGCCCTGAAGTCAGGTGAACCGGGATTAAGCTGATACAAGGTGAGAACACCGTCCTCGGTTTTTTCCCGCATAAAATTTCACTGATAGCCAGGGACTGCCTCAAGGTTTCTCCCGAATTAACATTTTTTTAGAGTGGATGATCAAATGACTAATTGACCGTTACAAGTTGAAAAAACCAAAAATCAACCTACGTTTTCATATATTACTACTCACTCAACTCTCTTCTCTTCACATTCAAAATTTTTTTCACAATAAATATACCTTCACACAATAAATACATTGAACCAGATAAATAATTTGTATATTTTTATTATTAAATTGTTGCATTTTTAAAATGACATTTTTGTATTGTAGTTTTATTGTTACTTTAAAAATAAAAATAAATGGGTTTATATTTTTATATTTTTAGAAATAAATTAAAACTCGCTACAAAATGAGATGACACCCTGCTGTTAAATTTGAGAAAAATGATAAGAAAATGTAAAAAAGGTAAAAAAGTTGATATGACACGCGTGATCAAACGAGAGGGCTCCTAGTGCTCTAGTTGATTGACAAAATTGACTATATATTCTAACTTTTTCCTGCATGTCGATGAAACTTGGGACTATATATATATATATATCGGGAAAATTTTTAAAATACCCATTTATAATTAGTGTTTCCAAATTTATTCCTCATAATTTAAATTTTTAATTTTATTTCTTTGGTATCTCGTCGCCGTCGACATGATAACGAACACCGACGATGCGTTACCGAAACAAATATGATAACGACACGTGGCACAAGTTGGCCGGAATAGGCCGCCGCGACATGTTATATAACATGACGTCGGGGCCCTACGTTAGTGATAATATGACGCCGAGACCCAACGTTAGTGATAACGCTGAAACGACATGTTAGGTTATATAACATGACGCCGGGACCCTACGTTTGTGATAATGCATCGCTGCTACCTACGTTAGCAACATAACGCATCGTCAACCCTTTGTTATACAACGCATCGGTAACGCATCGTCGGTGTTCGTTATCATGTCGTCGGCGACGAGATAACAAAGGGATAAAATTGGAAACTTGAATTATGAGGAATAAACTTGAAAACACTAACTTTAAATGGGCTATTTTAGGAATTTTCCCATATATATTTTATAAGCCATTGGTTAGAGAAGCATTAATCTGAGCCCTTGTATAAACATACCGAACTCAATAACTTTTTATAGTCATATATTGAATAAAGTGCATATACTATAATTAGTTAGGCAATGCCACAAAATAGTCTCTGAGTCTAAACCTGCCGAACTGTTAGCCCAAACACCATAATACGTTAACATTTGTGCACATTTTAATGATTAAAAGATGGATCATAATTCATTAAGCATGCATGCATTAATGTTTGTTATGAAATAAATTGTGCACAAGAAAATCTGGATTTGTTGCTTGTTATGTACTCTTACTGTTCGGTACAGATTTTACAAAATAAGATCTTACAAGGAAAAGAAATATAAATTACTTAAAAGACAAATCAGTACAAGGGACATAATAATCGTGGTGTCGGGACCGCAACAAGTCGAGTCGCCTTGGGTGCGGTAAGTCCATACACATCACTCATGTCGATTTCACTTGGTTTCATTCCGTCGGGTAACTCCCATGTGAAACAATGAAGAAGGTGGACCAGAGCCATCTCCATCGCGTATAACCCGAGTTGCATCCCTGGACACGACCTTCGGCCTGACCCGAAAGGCAAAAACTCATAACTACTTCCTTTAAAATCCGGAGCGCCATCTTTTAGAAAGCGAGACGGGTTGAAAGTATTAGGGTCTTCCCAAGAGTTCTTATCGCGGTTGATAGCGTATACGTTGACCATCACACGCGTCCCTTTCGGGATGTGGTAGCCCGCAACCTTTGTGTCTTCGGATGATTTGTGGAGGGTGACCGGGATAGGAGGGTGGAGACGAAGCGTCTCTTTTACGACACATTTGAAGTATGTTAACTTCTCAAAGTCGGATTCTTCGACCCGACGGTCAAGACCGACAACGTCGGTCAACTCTTGTTGCACGCGCTTTAGCGTGTCAGGTGTATGCATCAACTCGGTCAACGCCCACTCTATGGCAGATGCCACTGTCTCTGTACCACCAAACATTACGTCCTATAAAAAAGTTAAGTTAACTGTGAGATCATATTCTTTTTACCTTGGGTGAATATTAAAGCAACAGTAAGGTTGTTGTCATTACTTACCATAATTATAGCTTTGATATTATCTCGGGTAAGCTTAATGGCATTTTGCGAGTCCTCGGCCTCGTTGGCTTTTCCTTCCTCGCTATAAAACGCCAACATCTCATCAACCATATCGCTATCAACATCTTCACCAGTTTTCTTTCCCTTGCTCAAATGTTCGTCGATGATCTTATCAATAAAACGGTCCAATGCAGCTCGGGCCGCAGGTAAACGAGTATTCAACCCGGCCGGGTCAATAAACCCGAGCCAAGGAATGAAGTCAGCCAAGTTGAATGCACCAAAAAGCTTAGTGTATTCTTGTAGGATTTTAATAAATTCCTCTTTACCTTCATGAGATATGGACCCAAAAGCCGCCCGGTAAATAATATCATGGGTGAGCCCAAACACAAGCTCACCCAAGTTTACCGGGGTACTAGTATTTATGGCAGTGGACTTCACCATGGAGTCCACCTCATCACGGACAGAATCCCATGATTCTGCCCGTCTACGACTAAACAACTTCATGACACTCAACTTCCGCATCTGTCTCCAAAAAGGACTATAGTCCGAAAAGGCCATATCCACTCGGTTATACGTTAAATAAGTGATGGCAATAGTGGCGGGACGGTTGGCAAATATATGATCTTGAACTTGAAGTATTTGACGTGCCATCTCGGGCGATGACACCGCCACGGTGTGGCTAAAACCCATTTTGAGATGGAGAATGCCACCGTATTTTTCAGCCAACTTGGCTAAACCACGGTGGGTGAGTTGGTCCATCATCAGCATGTTGCCGATGATGGGCCACCCCATTGGCCCAGGGGGAAATGGTTTCCGACGGAGCCAGAATAAAAAGAAGGCAGTCAAGAGACAGATCGTGACATAAAATAATATAGGGATTTGTATAGAATCCATTATTGAATGAAGTTTGTAGATATGAGATAAGTTGCAACTTGTTATATGTTGCTGCCTAGAGTGTGATAATAAGGTGCTATATATATACAAGTTATATACAAGTTGAGTGGGCACACCGGGTTTGAAAGGCTTTGGTTATAATCCTTTTATTTGTAATATTATTCTTGAAACGATATATTTTGACTAGTTCATATTAATTCCTTGAAAACTGAAGTAGGGTGTTATCAATTTATTTGACTTACCGTATACAAATTTTTCATTTTTATTTTTAGAAATAAGATGAATAATAATATCTTCACCCACTTTTAGAGCTTTCTAGCTTTTTCGATAAATAAATCGTCGGCTAGCATAACTAAATTACTAAACTAAGGAGATCGATGTGATTTGTACAACATTTTACACCATCTAATTTTTTACTTTTATCTAGTAGATGATGGGGCATGTCTCACTAAACTATATTAAAGTGGATAACTGTGTTACCGAAGTAACGGGTTATTGTTTCATGTATAGGGCTTTCACTCCACTAAATGTGTTATACACTTCTATATATTAATTAAATAATGACTTGAGCGTTAAAGGGGGACCGTAGTCTAGTTATAACGAGTTTTCTTTATGTTGTGGTTTTAAAACAGGGCCATGAAGGGTTAGAACCGACTTGCATAGTTCCGAAGCCTGAACTCATCAACCGACGCTTCAACAATATTATATCAAAAATTTATTCTAATATTACATGTTGGATGTACTTCCCTCTCAAACACAAGATGGTGTCGGGTTGGGTCGAGTGGGTCGGTTTTGAGTTATGGAATTAAGTCAATCAATGAAATTAAGGGATGAATTAAAAGATTTGTATTTGATTTATGATAGCTAATTAGATTATTAGTAGATAACATGTGGGTTTCATTTATTGTTTAATTAGAAGTTTGAGTTCATCTCTAATTGTACCGAGTCATGATCTATATAACTTAATCAAAGTTGTGATTATGATTATGAGATTGTAATATGATTTAGAGTTATACTATTCTGGTTGATAATATTGAGTTATATAATCAAATTCATCATGTGTTATTCATTTTGATTGTCAATTGGGACTTGATTATATTATAAATTGTTATTATTCAATATAATCGGTGCTATCTCATATTATTAAGTTGATATCACTAGTAAGTTTTAAGTTCTAAGATGATCATACAATCAACAAAAGTTTGAATATATATGGGTTCAAAGTCGGCTAAATCTAAAGTTGTTTTTATTGACGATATATTAATAACTATTATTAGAGATATATAAATAAACTAGACAGGTATCCGCACGATGCAGCGGGTGTTTGAACATGTTAATCACGTACAAATATAAGTGTTTATGGTTCAGTTAAAACCTGGAAATCGTTTAAATCGGTCATTGGTTTGACTTCTTTTTTCTTTTCTTTTTTTACTTTCAGTTTGTTGGTCGTTTTCAAAATTTTCAAAACGTAGTGAACGGTTGGTTCGCGGTTTATATCATCAACCGGCCATATGAAACCAGAAAAGACTGTAAATTAACCTAATTGCAATATGATTCCTTTTGTAATATTTGTTTTTATTATTTCATATCCTAGATCTTCCATTAATATTTACCATTTATGTGGTTAAAATTATCATTTTTATTTATGATCATCTCAAGTATCATATTATGTTGGTTTTTAGTTAAAATTGACGGTACATTTAAATTATTAATTATTTTAAACTAAATTTATTATTAAAGAAACGGTGTTTAGTATTTCACTTTCCACCCACGTAAAAGAGGCGACAGACAGGTGTAGGTGTACGTTACACGTGTTGCTGTTAAAGATGAAGTACAACAAAAGCAGTTAAATGTCTAACATGTAAAGCATTATATACAACAATATAAACCATGTGTACAACTTATAATGCACGATTTTGATGAAGATAGTTGTAAATTAATATATATATATATATATATTAATATGAAGAAATTTAAATCTTATGATACGACATGCTCGTTTGTATGTAGAAGGAATTGAAAATTGAAGTAATTTCGATGAAAACTCATATTCATAGGAATTCAAGAATCCTTCATTTTCAATAGGAAAGTTCAAAAAAAAATGTTTGAATGTTCAACTTGATAGAGGTTTAACGAGTTTCAAGTGGCAATGAGTTTTGGGTCAAAACAGTTTTAACGGAACATGTTTTGAGCTGAGTCGGGTTCAGGTCTTTACCACCTAGTCAAGGACATTTAGTTACAACATTAATCAACATATCTATAATGCTTGTACTCCTAAACTACTTCAATAGAAGATCTACCATAAGTCCATAATGTCAATTTTGAACCCTAGTCTTCACTTTTAAAGACAATAGTTTTTAGGAAAACATTTAGTTACACAATTAACCCATAACTTATCACTTGTAAATGTTTGGCCCAAACGTGTTACTTTTGACGGACAAATGAGTTAACTTTACATATATAGTTTCTCACTAAAAAGATATATTATAAAAAAATATAAATTCGAATTACACACCACACAAATATAAATTTTTACCACTCTACAAAAATTAACCTCACGGAATAACCGGAGTAAAACTAAAACTCTTACACTCCATCAAACTCTTCTGCACCCCGCCACCACAAAATAAAAAACTCTGAGGACACTCATACAAACAATTATCCCCTAACCGGATCGTCACACCCGACCCGGACTTCAACCGCAACAACGGACCCGGTATCAACCCGAACAAATAATTCCCACCCAACAATAACCTCTCAAACGGGCCCACACCCCACTCACCCTCCGTCACCGCCGTCACCGCCTTCACCGCATACTGCATCGGAATCACGCCGGAAAACTTATTATTCTCCAAACTCAAAGCCGATAGCTTTGGCATCCAACCCATGAACCCGGGTAAAAACCCATTAATATTATTGTTACTTAAATCAACTGCTATCAGCTCGCTGTTGTTAATATTATTCACCGGAATTTGAACCTGTTGAAGCTGGTTGTGTGATAGTGTTAATTGTTGTAATGATGGGTGTGTGAAAAGCTCCGGCGGGATTGAACCGGTGAGATTGTTGTAGCTTAAGTCTAGTACTTGAAGATAAACGGAATCTTTTACTAAACTCGCCGGAATATTCCCTTGTAGTGAGTTGTTTCTCATCGTCAGTTCGATTAAGTTGGCCGGAAATGATATTAAGTTGCCGGAGATTAAATTGTTGCTGACGTCAAGAAAGTTTAATGTACTGAGTTGACTCAACTCGGGTAACTCGCCACTGAGTTGGTTTTGTTGAAGCTCGAGTCTTTTTAAGTTTTTTAATTTGTTAAGGGTATATGGAATGGGCCCACTGAGATTATTATTGTCGAGTAGAAGTTCTTCGAGTGAGTTAGGTAAGGACCCGATTGACTCGATTGACCCGGTGAGCGAGTTGGTTGACACACTGAGTCGACTCATACGAGTTAGTTTTGAGAACGAGTTGGGAATCGGACCGGTGAAGTAGTTGTTTGTTAAGTCTAGTGTTTGGAGGTAAGGGAGGTTCCATGAACTAGAATTGAGTGGACCGGTGTAGCCGGCTTGGTCGAGTGTGATTTCGGTTATTCTGGCAATGTGGGATATTGTTTGGTCGCATCGGATGCCACAAGTGAATTTATCGGTTGAGAGGGAGTCGCATGGGTCGGATGTGAAGTCCCATGAGGATAGGCAAGAGCCCGGGCTGATTGATTCCGAAACGACACCGTTTCGGAATTGTTTTAGGGATTGTATGTCTTCCCAATGTGTGATAGAATAGGCATGAAAAATGAGTTGAGTGAAAATGATGAAAAAATGGAAATTGAATAGATTCATTTTTTTGAATTTGGGAGTGAATCTTGGAAGTGAATTTTAAATGGAAGTGAGTGAGTGAGTGAGTGAGTGAGTGAGTGTGAGTGAGTGGGTGTTTTATGATTTGGGCAGTGTGTGGTTGTCAGAGGCTCCATTGGGTTCTTTAATATCTTTTGTACAGAAATGGGTTGATGAATTTTAATTATTTTTAGCAAGGTGATGAAATGAAATGATGTGATACAAACTTTGGATCCTAAAGTTTTAAGTGTTTAATGTTTTTGTATCTAGTACAATGTTGTTTTAACATGTCCTTTGAAAGAGGAGAAATTGGTTGGGTTTTAATTGGGATGGTACATTTTGTATAAATGTTGTGGATTACTAAGGACAAAAAGTTAAAAGGATTTCAAGGTTGGATTGGTGTTAGATTTTGTAGAGCTAAATATGAGAGGCCCAATTAATGTTTTCTTATTTGTTTTGTCTTTTTAAGTATACATTAAACCTATGGGACCAACTTCTTGTTTTACCTTTATGATAAAAGTTCACATATATAATCCAACTGCTAGCAAAATAGAAAGTGATCTTGTCATTAAATTTTGTTTATATAATTGAACTCAATAAAAACTTCAAAGCAGCTTACTTAAGTTATGCATAGGACCGTTGTATGGTCAATGGTGGAGTGCTTTATAATCCATCCGGTTCCACCATATCTTGTTAATCCAAGTACACAACCCTCTACATCATCTTTTCATATTTATAAACCAAAAAAAGTTGTAGCTACAAATCAAGCTAATCGTGATATGTCTAGACCGGTTCGTAAAAACTTAAATTAAGTCAAGTTTTTTAAATGCAAATGAATCTATGCTGCAGCTCAACCAAAAAGCTCAAACATGAGCTTCATAAACCAAGTATTACTAGACCGCGGTTATAAACAAGTCTATTACTAAGTAAAATGGCAGTTTTATTTAATATAATGTAATATTTTATAGAATGATAAAGATAATAATATTTGATTAGTATGAGAATAAATAAATATATAAAAAATATAATTATATTATTATAAATAAAAGTAAAAGTGACTATAAAATAAACCGTGTCAAATAAAATGGATTTAGATCTTGAAAACTAGTAATTACATTGAAACATATTTTAAAAATATTTTGAAGTTATAATATTACTATGCAAGACTTAATCTTTTAAAAACTAAGTTTGACGATTTCTTTTGTTAAAGTATGGTGCATTTGAGATATTTAATCATTTAGGGGGGCTGACTTTTCTCTTTAATAGCAAATAGGGTAATAGTATTTGATAATGGCGAATAAGGGTTTGTGTATAGGTGTGTAAGAGATGGTCAGAGAAGATTGTCAGATCAGAAACCTTAATTTCAATTGATAGACAAATAAGCTTAATCTGATTTGATAGTGGCACATAAGCTTAATCTCGTTTGATGGTGACGAAAAAGAGTGATATGACAAGAGCTCACGTGACTAGATGTTATTTATACAGTTTCTCATCATACCTTCTCAACCTACATACACCACCACCTCCAAAATTCTATGATTGATATAAAGCGTAACCAGCTTATGATTATTTTTTAAAAGCAACAAATTGTTGGCTAAAGGACTGGAACTAAAACGTCATGCCATTTTGTAATGTGAATGAAAACAAATTATATGGATAGTGATCATAGAGGTTTTGAGATGAAGTTATTTTTCTCTTTTTGGAGAAATGATTATCTGGGTATCTACATGGCAAGATATGAACGTGAATGTTATTTTTAAAAGATGTAAATGCATGTGATATGTGAATGTGATTATTAAGAAGCACATAACTTCAAAAGCTGGCAATGTGGAAATTAAAGAGAAGTGATATTTGGAATTGATATAAAAGTGATTTATAAGATGGATGATTTAAATTTATGAGCATTTGATTTTTGAATTTTGTGAATGTGAATGCATTAGGTTCTCACTATGCAAATCAAAGTGAAGTTCAATCAACAAAGAATCTCACATGCATTCAGATTGCCAAGTTTTTTTATGCATATTTTGTTGAAACATATGAACATAAATGATCTTTAATTAAATTAAAATGCATTCTTATTCGCCAACAGTAATAACAAATAGATAGGCTAAGCTTGGGTTGAGTTATTCTACAAAGTGTAACAAATATGAGAAGTGTGAGAAACCATAGTTAATTGACATGTGTCAGGTAGGGATCAAATGGAAAATGATATAAAAGTAATAGTATACATTTTCTCTCTTCACATGCAAGTCATATGTTAATTCCCTCATCATTTTTAAACGTTTATAACTTTTTCATATGATTTTTTTAAAAAATTAAAATTTACCATAATAACAAACTTTTTTTTATCTTTAATACGAGTATGATTTTGTTATATAAAATATTTTTTTTACGTAATTGTGTCTTCTTTTATTATAATTGTGTCTTTCTGTTTGTCAATGTGTTTTTTTTTCGCCATTGTGCCTTTTAACTGATCATTGTGTTTTTTTAATACTAATAACACCATTGTGTAATAATATGTAAATATAATGAAAAATACCAACAAATTGTCTAATACATAAAACACAATGATGAATACATATTACATAATAACCCGAAACACAAAACACAATAATGAATACATATAACACGATGGCTTGATATGTAAGACACAAGAGTACATACATATACACAATGACCTGAAACGTAAAACAATGGAATCTACATATTACACAATGACTTGAACGTAATACACAATGAACATAATACTATTTGTCTCAACTTAAGTGAATGTTGATCATAATGACTAAAAACACAATGATAAGTAGAAAGACGAATGTTGAACATAAAAAAACAATGATGTAATCTTTGTTTTAATTTTTATCTTTAATATGAGTACAATTGAAAAACACAATGATCAAAATTTATAACACAATGTATAGAAAAATTCAATTAAAAAACACAGTGAACAACCAAATAACACAATATAAAAAAACCCACTAACTTTTTTTTATTTTTATATAACAATATGATATTCATATGAAAGATAAAAAAACGGTTATTATTATGGAAAAAAAATTCTAAAATGTTGTATGAAAAAGTTATAAACGTTTTAAAATGATGAAGGAATTGACATGTGCCTTGCATGTAGAGAGAGAAAGTAAACATAAGTGAGTTATTATCTTTATGCCATTTTCATCAATTTTTATTCTTAAATTAATTTCCACCATCCAAATTTAAGATCAATGGATTAGATTCATTTTTACCCTTCTCATTTTTGTTATACTTTGTATTTTAACTTTAACATATTCGCCAATATTAAGAGAAATTAACCTTATTCGCCGCTACAATTGAAAATTAAGGTTTTTGATATGACACTCCTCGCTACCAGTCTCTTACACACCTATATCTAAATACTTATTCGTCGTTATCAAATACCATTACCCTATTTGTGATTTAAAAAATAAGTCAACCCCCCAAATGATTAAATACCTCAAATACACCATACTTATAAAAATTAAAGGTTGACTCATCTAAAACTATGCAAATCAAAGTCACTTTGTTTATAACTATTGTAAGAGTGGTTAAATAATACATTAATACACTAGCAGAGATGCACGGAATTAAGCTATAAAAATTAAATGATTATATTTATATAAAAATCTATATTTATTAAATTAAATAGTTTTAAAAATTCAAATTATATTTTCTAATGAAATATTCATACAAATACGTCATACATTATCACACAATTTCTTCATAATCACGAAAAATATGCACTTAGTGATTTTATAAGTTGTAATTATATGTTTTTTAATGAAATAGTGGATTCTAACAAAAGATGATAAAATGTTTTACATAAAGTTAGCATAAATAAAATACACTTTTGTGTTACAGTTTCGAAAGAAATGGATGAACACTCTATGGATCCATAGAGGTTGAATGAATATGTGAGAATAAAATTGATATTCATTCAGAATTTTTTCTTGTCTTTATCATCTTAAACTTATAAATATCATTAACTGAATTTTATCACATTCAACTCATACACTAAAGTTTTGTATATAAATTGATTTAATAAAAAAAATTAGAATTAATTTCATTAAAAGGATAAATATTTTGATTATATTGACATAAATCCTCGCATATTTTAATTTATAGGTAATTAGTTATTTGATTAAATCATAGATTGATTTATGAAAGGAAAATTAAAAGAGGTGTTCCTAAGTTTCATTAAAAGAAAGAAAAAGAGAAGAGAGAAAAGGAAATGATGAGTAAAATAAAAGAATTTACATCTTTTCAAATTGAAAAGATTTGAAAGGAAAATAAAGTGAAAAGAAAGATGAGACACCAAAAGAAATGATAAGAAAATAAAACTTTCTTTTCTTTGCCTTTCTTTTCATAAGTTAAAGTCTATTGTACATCCGATGAGGGCTATTATTGTTAAAAATTAAATGAATTTTAAGTATAAAGTATTTACATTACTATAAATAAATGAGTTTTCTAAGGACACCCACTTTTTTTCTAAAAAACCCCTTTATTGGCTATACACCCAATATAGCCATATACAAGGCGTATTGGGTCCCTATATGTTCCGTATAATCTTATACGGGATGTATAGAATGGTGTCCGGGTGTCTGAGTGTCAATAGTAGGACCCATAAATGCAAGTTTCAGGGTTGACCTTTTCAAACTAAATAACTACACCCTCATAAAATGTTCCTGGAATTCAACAAAAGATAATAGCATGGGTGTTAGTGCCTGAGACCAGTGGTTTATTGAATTATTGCACTTTGACCATTTCGTTCACATTTTCTTTAAAACTATTTTTACAAGGAAAAAAGTTATAAGTTACAGCTTCCAAGTTATTCTACAAGCAAATGATGCATGCTATATAAAATCCCTTTTAGGGAGGGGGTTAAAGTTAAAATATAAAAAGAGACAAAAACGAGAAGTGTGAGAAGGATTTGTGAACACAAAAAAAACCTTTTAGAAATAAATTCAAAAAAAATAATAAAAAAATCACAACTCAAAATATAAATAAAAAGCGAAAAAAATTTATAACTATAATGTTTCTGCCATCATTCCCGTTCCAAAAAAAATGACGAGAAAATAAAAAAAATGACGAAAAGACACAATGACGAAAATGAACAAAAGACACAATTATAACAATAAAAAGACACAATAGATAGCAAAATATAACACAATGACGAACAAAATATAGCACAATGTTGATAATATAACACAATATAAAGAAAAAATGACATAATGTCAAAAGAAAAAAATACAATCAATGATGAAAACAAACCCAAAACGCAATGATAAACAAAAGACACGACTTTTTTTCACTACCATTGTATTTTTTTTAGTACGAGAAATACGGTGGAAACATTTTTATGTTTAACTTTTTTCGTTTTTTTTATTAATTTTAAGTTATGATTTTTTTATTAAATTTTTTAGAGTCATTTTATGTGACTATAATTATTTCTCATACTTCTCATTTTTGTTTCATTTTGAAGAATAACTTGACTCTTAAAAGGGAGCAATAAAAGAACATTAGAACATAGATATAAAAATCTAATTAAGATGGGTACGGGTCGGTGCTTTGTGAATGGGGAGCAACATGAGGACCCATCATTTATTGAGTCAGTTTTATGATCCGGATGATGGGCATCATCACGAATCACATGGGCATGGGACATCAAACTCTTATAATTTTACCAACCTATAGGTGTATTAGGAATTTTATAAAAATAGATAATATGTTTTTTTTTCTTGGTTTAATTCTTCTATATGAGAAAGTACTCTTTTATCAAACTATCAAACACCAAAGCGTATCTAGCCCACGCCCTACGTCATATTTAAGGTGTGTAGGAAATGTGTTTAACAAATTTATCAACTCGGTTGGTAGAGCACACGTAGTGATCCCGATTCTTCCGGGTCAATTTTCTTTCCATTTTCCCTGACTTTCCCAATTTTCTTCTTGCAAATCTCTACCCCCCCACCACACACACACACCATACGGTGAATACTTTACTTCACTACAACCTTGAGGTCCACAAAAAACCCGAACCCGGAACCGGACCCGAAATAAATACCCGGAACCGGTTTTTCTAATACCCGAACCCGACCCTACCTGTAGGGTACGGATAGGGTATGCATTTTGGCACTAAAACCCAAACCCGAACCGGACCCGATTTGTACCCGGTAATAACCGAACCCGGAACCGAGGTTTTCCAATACCCGAAACCGGGTACTTCAAATACCCGATGTATACCAGAAAAATACCTTAAAAATACCCTAATAATACCCCTAAAAAGTGTAAACTTTTAAAAAATCCAATCTATATAAAAAAAATACCGGAAAAAACCCGGAAAAACCCGTAAATAGAGTTTTTTCAATACCCGATAATAGGGTATTCAAAAACCCGGTTTTAGAATACCCGGTTCTATACCCAACCCGAACCCGATGCATAGGGTATGATTTTTAGAGACAATACCCGACCTGAACCCTACCCGATTATTACCAATACCCGGTCATACCCGTACCCGGTCATACCCGAACCCGGTTCTATACCCGAACCTGGGTATTTAGAAAACCCGATTTGTGCACCTCTACTACAACCAGTTAAAAATGACCTGGGAAAAAACTGAGGGACAGTGTTTCTTACCCGGTACCGGTTTTCTCATGTAACTTTCCACTCCTCACTTTGTGTGCTTTTAAATTAGTCTAATGGTTTTATCAACGAATGTAACAATTTGGTCTATTTACGTGAAAACCATTCCTATACAAAATTATATATGCTTGATAACGATCAAATATGCAAAACAATCTTGTACGATATGTTACTTTTAATAAAATTTTAGATTATTATTTTAATATATAATACTACTAGTTTTTATCCCCCGTATTACGGGAGCTGTTTTATATTATCTGTTTATAATATTTGTTTAGTTTTTGAATTTTTATTTTTTTTATTGTATGAAAGTTAATAATATATTTATGGTTTGATGATAAATTGTTTCATAAGTAAATGAGATGTTATAACCCGTTTTAAAAATTATATGGGTTTGATGAGACCCATGACCTATTTATTTATTTACTATAAAATTGGTTTTTTAATTATAAATAATACATAACTTTTTTAAATAAATTAGATATTAATTTTGAGTATATTCCTACTTTATAGGATTTTTTTAAATCAAATATTTGGTGAGATTTTTTTTTAATTTAATGAGATGTTATAACTCGTTTAAGAAATATTTGGGTTTGATAACAATCATACCCATTAATTTGGTTCAAATGCATGAGAAGTTTCAATTTAAAAATCAAGCAAATCTAGTGACTTCAAAAAAGGAGGGAGCGATCACATCACGACACCTATAATTTTTGAGTTTTCGTTTATATATATTATAGATTTAACAGTTTCATTAAATATTAGATGATAAGTATAGATGGGAAAATTCTATATATAAGTAAGATAATAAAATATAGATATTTTGGATGACTCGGTTGCAATTAAAATTTAAAATACTATGTTTAAACTTTGACCAACGTTACTGTATAATACTAAAATAATATAATAGAAAATGAAAATCTAATGAGAAATGATAGCCGTTACATAATAAAGATGGTAAAATATTGAGCATATAATAAAATATTAGGGAAGGAAATAGAAATACAACGCAACAGAGTGATGTAACATGTTTTTATTAAGTTTGTCTTTCGGTCTACATTATTTGATATGAAACGTAAAAAATACGTACAACCGACATTATATATCATTTGTTTTATTAGCTCGATGGTTATTTATTTATCTATTTATTTTATCAAAATAAAAAAGTCACTCAAAAAATAAAAGCAAGATGAACTCTAACGACTCACGATACCTCACAGTGTGCTAAAGTGTAGGTGATCTCTGATCGTAAAAGAATGAAACCGTTAAGATGAAAGGACCACTCATGATACGTGGCATGGAGGTAAGAAGAATGAAAGAAATCCCCACCAATAGAAAGAGAGAAGTCACTATCAAACCATTGGAATGTCATCTATTTAAAAAAATTCCTTATACTAGGTCAATATATCTTCGTTTTCATAATAGGTTGTATTTGATCTCGTATTGATGAGTTTTTGAGAACTCCCCATCTTTTATAATTTTCTTCATCAACTTCCGTTGTATAAAATGTTTATCACTATGTTTCTTTTAAAGACTATTTGAGTACTCTTGGGTTACATATCCTTTGATTGAAAGACGAATAAATGAAAATCTAAGTAAACAACTAAACAACACAAATCAAAATCTCAAATCCAAAGTAAATTTGTAGGCAAATGAGAGTATTAAATTTTTGTAAGAGTTAAAACAAATAAATAGTTTAGTTTGTCTATATTGAAACTCTTGGGCGTAATTTAAAAACTGAGATATTTGGGTTATGTTGTCTTTAAGTTAGAGCCTTAGAGGTGCACACAGTTAGAACCCGGAAACAACCCACCTAATAACCAGTTATTAAAAAACCAGTTTGTAACTGATTCACTAGGTTAGGAACCGGTTGTGTGTTTTGGAAAAGGAACTGCTTTAAACCGAGTTTTTTTGAATGAGTTACGATTATTACCATTAGTAAAAATGTCGTTATAAAGCCGGGGGGGGGGGGGAGGGGTTGGACCATTTTGCCCCTCATAAGTTACTATAAATAGGTATTGGGCAGAGGTGTCAATCACGGCCCACTGATAAAAACCAAGGGTTGATTTGGGCAAAACTAAAATGTCAATAGTTAAATTTGAGTCACCTTAAATCAGTTGGTCAAACTAGGTTACCTTATACTAATCAAATACTTATCATACAACTTAAAAAGGGTCAACATAAGTTAGAAGTAGTTAGCACCACTAATGACCATAGTTTGTCTCCCTGACTTCTGCTGCCACGACCGGTATCAATGCCCCTTTTGCCATCAACATTCCACTACTGTAGCCACCCCACCGGTGGGTGGGGGTGGGTATAAAAAAAAACACAATTCAATCGAGGTGGGGTGGGTGGGTAGTGTTTTGTGTGTGTGTTCTTCCTAAAATGGTTCATTTAAACCTGATTCCGTTTTGGCCAAACCCGTCATGACCCCAACCAAATTGATACTTTTTCAAAACAGCTCACTTTGACCTGAGTTTGTTTTGCTTAGAACCCGTTTCGGCCCAAACTAACCCTACCTTGTTCTGACATGTACCTGAACCCGCC
The DNA here is from genome assembly GCF_021521415.1 of Bidens hawaiensis. Lineage (NCBI taxonomy): Eukaryota > Viridiplantae > Streptophyta > Magnoliopsida > Asterales > Asteraceae > Bidens > Bidens hawaiensis. The sequence continues at coordinate 208,361 of NW_027492317.1, read as the reverse complement.
CATTTGCCAAGCCTAGTATTGGGTTTGTTCGTTTAATTACACCACTTCTCTAATTCTCAAAAACACAAAACTCCTCAAAACTCTCTAGTCTCAAGCACATGAAAATTATCAAACTGGTATTGGTGGTTAACCTCATGTGAATAACCATTTTTGGGTATATTTATTAGTTAGTTTCCACGGCAGGCAAACAAGATTTAAATCAATAGTCATAAAATACAAGATTTCACGGGTAATCAGAAACATGGAAATCTAACATGCCTATTCAAGAAAATGATTAGATAAGCAAAATAAAGTATACACGTAACAAATTTTTCCTGTATAAATATAAGTATATAAGTTGATCTTTGTACATTCCAACACATTTATAACGTAGATACGCAAAATGAATCACTTATTACAAATTTTTTTGGGCAGCAATATATTAAATTAAAAGAATAGCTAGGGCAGAAAAAGTTCACTTATTACATAACGTAAACATTTGTTCGATATGCACACTGACATATAAATATACACAAAAAAAAAAGTAAAGAAAAAGAAAGATATTCTCATGATTTACTTTTTAAGTCATAACACCATGAAAAAGACTACAAAATCAACATAGTTGGCTTAATAATTAAAATACTCAAAACTTTGCAGCAGGTTGAGTTGGATACTCACCCTTCATAAAAGTATAAACAAGCTGATATGGATGGAAGGATAGATATAACCATGAAATATGTATGTAACAAAATATTGTTTGGAATTTGGATTACTCATAATTTCATGTATAAACATTTGTATATATAAAATGAAAACTTTTGTTTCAATTGACAGACCATTCAAATGTTGTAAACTTACCTTGTGTTTTCTTCACAATGTTATCCAAGTACCATCTTACGTATCTGTCATTCATCTCAAACATGAAATCCATTCCCTTTATCTACCAAATCAAAACATAACCATGTACTACTATTTACTTGTTTTATTCTACTAAATTTAGCAAAACAAAATATGAGAAGTAAATTAATTAATTACCTGAAGCAAACAGCTTGAACCGAGCGGAGCCACCTGCCCATGAGCAACTGATATTCCGCTCATTAAAATTAAACCCTTCCCGATATTTTTAAGAGTGAATGTGCCATCGTTCTCCATCTTTATAGTAGCCTGGTTAGATAAACATGTTGACATTTATTATAAAATATATTTAGTTATTAAATGTTGGTACAAAAATAGACATGCTGGAATCAATAGAACCTTAAGTTAGTAGAATTTTTGATTTTGAAGATTCTCACCTGTTGCCTAGATATCATGTTGGCATGAGTTTCTTTTCTAAGATCAATATCAACTTCTTTGTCATCTGTTGATCTGCCTATTGTGACCTGCAACACAAATTTCATTGGTTTTATATAATTCAAGAAACAGTAAATACCTAAACATTGTAACCGAGTTGACAAATAAATGTACCTCTGTTTTCTTGATATAGTATTTGAACTGATGGCTGTAAAAGACAGCAAAGGCACCAAGAGATGACATGGCTCTTTGTGATGAAGACGACACCAGTCTATTTACTGATGGTTTATTGCGTTTGTATGTACCCCTTTTAACTGCAATCAACAACAAATCGAATAAACAATTATATACAAAATGCTCATCATAAATGGAATGAAATACTATATTAACCACCTTCATTGGTAATCCAGGACTCTTGAGCATATTCAAAGTCCAGTTTAAGTATCTGAAAGAGTAAATACAAGTATTAAAAGAGAAGAAATGATCTCAAGAAATTGTGTAAACATCAAACAAAAGGATTTCAAAGTTTACCAGAGCATCAATATCAGGAAAGCAAGGCCGGTCACTATCACTGTCAGAGTTGTTATGGTCTAATATAAGAGGATCATGATCCACTGATACATATTTACCAACATGTGGATGTGCAGAATCAAATTCACAAGACAAATCTGGACCATCCATCTGTGACTGAGTAAAACATGATGCAGGGTCGATAGAAGAATTATGACTGTTATGGTCTGATATAGAAGAATTATGATCCACTGATACAGATTTAGGAGTGCAACCGGCCTGCGGATTTGCATAATCATATTCAAAAGATAAATCTGGACCATCCTCAGTAAAACATGATGTGAGGTCAATAGAATCTAGAGCAGTTTGGAGTCTAATTGAAGCAGATCGTATTTCTGGATCTTCAATATCAGGAAAGCCATGCAGATCAATATCACTGTTATGGTCCGATGGAGAAGCAGGATTGTGATCCATTGATACATATTCAAGAGTGCAATCAACATGTGGATTTGCAGATTCAAAATCAGAAGATAAATCTGGACCATCGATCTGTGACCGAATAAAAGATGATGCGGGATCTATAGAATCTGTATCAGTTTGGGGTCTAACAGATGGAGTTGGTATTTCTGGATCTTCAGTTTCAGGAAAGCAAGGTAAATCACTATCATTGTTGTGGTCTGATGCAGAAGGATTATGATCCACCGATACAGATTTGAGAGTGCAGCCAGCATGTGTACTTGCAGATTCAAATTCAGATGATAAACATGGATCATCCATCTGTGATTGACTAAAACATGATGCGGGGTCAATAGAATACATAGCGTTTTGGGGTCCAGCAGTAGGGGATGGTACTTCTGGATCTTCAGTTTCAGGAAAGCAGGGTAAATCACTATCACTGTTATGGTCTGATATAGAAGGATTATGATCCACCGATGCAGATTTAAGAGTGCAACCAAGATGTGGACTTGCAGATTCAAATTCAGATGATAAACCCGAACCATCCATTTGTGATTGAGTAAAACATGATGTGGGGTCAATAGAATCCGTAGCAGTCTGGGGTCTAACAGAAGGAGATGGTATTGCATATTCAATATCAGGATAGCAAAATAGGTCACTATCACTAGAGTCTTTATGGTCTGATATAGAAAGATCATGATCTATTGATAAAGATTTAGGAGTGCAATCAACATGTGGATTTGCAGAATCAAACTCAGGGGATAAATTTGGACCATCCATTTGTGACCAAGTAAAAGATGATTCCAGGTCAACAGATTCTGTATCACTTTGGGGTCTTGCTGAAGGAGATGAATGATTCAGCATGAAAACATCATCATTGCATGGTATTTCTGGATCTTCTGTATTTAAATTGCAAATAGTTTCCTCTTCAATAAGATGAACAGGGTCACGGTGTGAGATTAAAATTGACTCCTCGTCATCTTCACAGTGACAAACATCCTGCTGCTCACCATCAAATGAGTCATCTTCAGAGAGACAAACATCCAGCTGATCACCATCAAATGAGTCATCTTCACAGTGACAATCATCAAGCAGATCACCATCAAATGAGGAATCTTCTAGAACACCTTCATCAGAATCTAGCAATTGTGAATCAGGAATATTATCAATCGTGTCTTCTGTATTCAAAACACAATTGATATAATCCTTACTTGAGAAGCTCAAAAGACTTGCATACTCAACTTCTGTAACAGCACTAGTGTAGGTTCCCTGGACGGATCACACGAGATATCCCGATATACACAGGTGCGGAATCCCTGTGTAGATCGTTACGGACGTAGAACACAATCACACGAACATGATACGAACAAACACACGTTATATTAATAACCCAACACGTGATACTTACAGACTCTCGATCTCACGTCACTTGACTCACTGAATTACACGTAAATTAACCAACTAAATCAACATCTAAACAGAAACCCGTAACCTATATAAATACACGACAACTTCGCCTCAGGCGAACTTGTCCATAACTTCGCTCGTTCAACAAGTTCGCCTAGGCGAACTTGTCAACAACTTCGCTTGGTTAACAAGTTCGCCTAAGCGAACTTGTCAACAACTTCGCTTTAAACAAACAAATACATAAACAATATTACAGACTCGATTACAGACATTAGACATATGAACTACTGACATTTATGCATCAACAGACTCCCCCTTGGCAGTAGCTTCATATCTTGATCTTTCAGCGCTTGTCTCGTAATCCTGTATCTTCACGCGTGCACTCATTCTCTAACACATACCGTGACTACTCGCTGATATTTCCTTGCTTCATCATTCCAAGCAGGAATATAGAATATCTTCTTTTCATTCAACACTTGCAGATCAGCTTTCGATAAGTTAACAAGATGCATCGGATCATACACCCTCAGCACTTCTTGTTCGTCTTCGTCTTCCATCACGGCTTCAGCAGTCTGGCAATCAACGTACCACCATTTTAGATTCTTCAACACATCTTGAGGCATAGTCTTCATTGAAACCTCCTTGATGCATCGGATCGGTTTGTACTTCATCACCATCCATGGCTTGCCATCTGCTCTCAATCCCCTTTCTGTATCCTCCACGAGCTTTCCCTTCTGTGGCTTTAATAATTCAAACTTCTTCTCTTTTACGCTTTCTTTCCACACGATCTTCCCAATCACTCTTGCCATGTTGTTGTCACTTCTATTTATCAGGCCCAACCTGGCCAAATCCTTCACCTCACATTCCGGCAACGTATTGAGAGATCTCAACATTCTTTTGAAGTATTGAATACCATCATAACGCTTCACCACAAACAACTTCATCTGTTCATCATATATCCAACAGATGATTCCCTTCTTCGACTCAGCATAGCCTTTGATGTTATAACTCTTATTGAACATGGCTGGAACAGCAGGCTTCTTGGTCTTAATAAACCAATGAGCACAGCCTTCCTTCCACCTAGGCTGCTCCTCCCACTTAGTCTCATCCATCTCAGTACCCATGTCGGCTTTCTCAACATCAGGGATCTCGTGTTCAACGTCTTCTTCTACTATCTCCCCCTCTTCTATCCCATCTTCAATCACAATCTGCTCACCGATCTTCTAAATCACATCACTCGGCAGCACATCTTCATCAAACAACACATCATCGCTGAACATGTCATCGTCAAGTTCCTTCAGCGCATCAATCACGTCATCCTCAACTAACACCACATCATCACCACCAGCCGCGTCGGTAGACTCCCCTTCAGCTGTGGAAGTACCAAGAGCTTGAGAAGTTCTTGGCAGCTCACCACCTGCATCTTTCGATGCATTGGGATCATCGTCTCGGTCATTTCTTCTTTTAGTCCTGAGCTCGTCGCCCTTACAGCTCATCTCCCCCTGAGATGCCAAGAACTCCTTCAAGGCATCTATAATTTTCCCATGCTCAACCAGGAGGGATGCCTGTAGTTGATTTGCTTCCACTAGGCTTTGAATAGTCTTAGATTGCTCTGCCACGATCCGCTCTAGTGAAGCTATTCTCTCTGAGTCTGAAGTAGGCGTAGGCGAGACATCAGAAGCAGGCGTAACCGCAGGTGGTACCATACCTGATAACCCTGCAGCAGTGACGACCGTTGACTCTACAAATCGTGCAGCTACCACCGACTGAGTAAGCGTTGGAGGTGGTAGAGACACGATCTCCGGAGTCAACGTCTGGATAGCAGTGATGGATGGAATGTCAGCAGCTGATGTAGCCACCACGGGAACATCCGCAGCGCTTGTACTTGTAACCTGAACAGAAGAAGGAACGATAGACATACCAGACAGTGCGGCCGGAGCAAAACGTACCATCCTTGAAGTCTCTCCAGCTCCCATGCCAGCACCTGTCCTTTCCCGTCTTGATCTTCTTATCAGCTTATGTATGTCTTCTTCCTCTTCTGACTCTTCATCATCCTCCGTTCTCTTTCTTTTCCCAAACGTTCTCTCTCGAGACACCATCAATCGTCTCTCTCATCCATGATCTTATCCAAATCTGAGTCAGCTATCGAAGTTGCTGCTCTAGTAACACTTACACCCGAACCCTGTGCAGCCGAGACCTGCACCACTTCAACTTGATCCATATCAAAATAACCTTGACCTCCAAAAACAGCGTCAAGATCTATATCCTCTGCAGCCGACACAACAGGCACAGCAGGAGCAGGAACAGCTTGAGTTGCTCTTGCCTGTCGCGGTTGAGGATCTCTGAACTCGTCCCCACCAGCAGGAACATACTCTGGGTTAATTAAAAACCCAAACAGTGGAGTATGCCTGGGACGACGTTCAGGGTTGCTCCTCGCACTCGAAGTGCGGCATTGAGCAAAGATACGTTTGCTCACAGATTCCACGTATCTTATCGGGCGTCTCTGAGGTAGATTCGGAGCCACATGGTTCAATATCATCTGGATAAAACGTGGATACATAATGAACCGCTCCCGAGACATCGCCCTTCTTTGCCTGTCAATCTCGTAAAAGACCATCTGACTGAAACTGAAGCGTTTATTGTAAGTCAGTGCAGTCATTGCAGACTGCATGGTCGCACCCATACCGTTAGTGCCCGTCTTCCTCCCAGACATGCAAACTATCATAACGTGCATGAGGAAGCGCCACTGATCTAGAAGGAAACCCTTCCTCCTCTGAGTATCAACTAATGGACCAGAGTAGCCCATTCGGAGAAACGCTCCATCACGAAACGGAGCTACGAACTCAGTTGGGTCGTCCCTCGTCTCTTCTCCAAATCGTAATGCCACCCGAATCTGTTCAGAATTGAACTGAACTTGTTGATTGTTCACAGTCGCTCTCATGACCGGGGGCTCAACACGACAGTCGTATTCGACCGTCTGCCAGAAGTCTTCGATATTTGGTAGAGATATCGGCAGAGTGTTTGTGATGGCATGAAAAATCCTCGAGCGTAGGAGGAAAGTTATAATCTCGCGGTAATCGTCCACACCGCTCGCCTCCGGGTCAAGGGTGATGTACATATTGTGACCCGGGAAAAATTGTCTCTGATTGTCACCATCATCTCCTCCTGCACCTCCAGCACCGGCTACTGCAGCCATATCTGCAACAAACGAACCAAGTTAGAACAACATAAAGACATAGCACAAGTTCGCTGATTACCATGAGCGAAGTTGTGATAAACTCTGTATAGGCGAAGTTGGGAACAACTTCGCTTCAGCTTTAAGTTCGTCTAATTAATATTAAGTAAAAATGATCTTAACTTCGCCTCATCACAACATCGCCTCAGGCGAATTTAAGTTTCAGGCGAAGTTACGGATAACTTCGCCTCAGGCGAACTTAAGCTTCGGGCGAAGTTATGGATAACTTCGCCTCAGGCGAACTTAAGTTTCAGGCGAAGTTACTGATAACTTCGCCTAAACCCTAACTTCGCCTGAATCTGAATCGGCGACAGTGAGGATTATGGAACAACGTGCAGTAGATGTTTTCGTGATTAAGGAATCCGGAAAACATGAATGAACATGGAATATATGATAATTCGACATCTCGAACCTTGAACTTAATGAAATATGGGAAAAAACAACTCGGAATCGAAATAAAACAACAAGTTCGCCGGAGAATAGGTAAGTTCGCCGGATAAGTTCGCTGGATATTTGAAAAGTGATGAACAGTTTACCTGTTGAACATCCTTATATAGGGTCTGGGTTATACAGGCGAAGTTACGGATAACTTCGCCTAGGCGAAGTTATTCACAACTTCGCCTGTTTAACAACATCGCCTATATTTACAAAATCAAACCGTATAATGTGAACATTTTTCAATTAACTCTTTAAAACTTCCCTTTAAGGAATAAATGACATGATCAATTCTAAGTAACCAGTTAAAAAATCATAAAACTATCTAAGTACAAAAACTTAAAAAATTTAAAGTATAAGGGATCAAATTTCAGTCTCGATAGGGACTGCTACGTTTTAGAAAAGATCCGAACAGGAATCATACTAAGTATGTGACTGTCACATAGATCCGTGTTTAGCTGTATTATGACACAAAGAGACAGGTTGTAAGCAGGTAAATAACTTAAGATGGTTTTCATCGTTTCTGTGATACGAGTTATATTCAATTAAGCCTCAAAATTTAAGTGGGCAACAACTCAGAAATATTGATGCCTCCAATCTATCCTCAAAGCGTATTTGACTTTCCCCAAGCCACCCCGAATTGACTTCGACCCATAGTGTCTGATTAAGCTGGAAGTACTCTTCATCTGTTTCCCGTTCTTCTTCTTACTCTAAGATTGAGAAGTCTTGATTTTATCATCACTAATATGTTTCAATAACTCCAAATATTATTATTATTTTTTTTTATTTTTTTATTTTTTAAAATAAACATAGACTTCAAAGTAGAAATTAACTGCAAGTCCCGAATCTGGATCACTGCAGTATCTTGAGACGCTATCTTCACGAGAATCAGAACACACATGGGCTCGTGTATGACTGGGTAATCGCTTTTCTGCCTATCATTCGGAAAGATATATATGAAGACATGCAAAACTCTTAAGGAGTTTCCACGTAAAATCAAGCAAATTTAGTTTGTATCACATCTACTTTTACGCACCATAAAAAGTTACCATGACATACAATGACTGTCCTAAAGCCTTTTAAGCCTAATAACTTCACTAGTTAAGCACACAGAATCAGTATATCTATCATTTTCCAAGGTTGGATCAATTTTCTGTTAAACATAGCTAACGAACTTCTTACGAAGTAACAGACTTGAAAAATAATTTCATTTCCCCTTTCTTTCAAAATTTTAACATTAATCGCCCCGACCAAAACAAAGTCTTCAGGTAAACGGCTATCCCCAAGATCCAATGGATCAGCTGGACCGACCACATACTAGTATGTGTCCTTCTAACTAAGTATGATCGACTAATTTTAAGCGAAAGAATGAAAAAATCATCATAAACCGCCCCGGTCACTATCAGTAATCTGGTTAATGGCTATCCTCAAAATCTACAAGTAGAAAATGAGGACCAAAACATATCCGAAGACAAGTCCTTCAAACTGATGTAACCGACATAATTTTAAGCGATTAGTGACGTTTTTTTTTTTTTTTTTTTTTTTTTTTTTTTTTAAATAACACAAGAAAAGCATGGTTACTCGGGATTGATCATCCCATTCAGTTCAATAAGGTTTTGAAATCTGGACTTGTCAAACGCTTTAGTATATAAATCAGCGAAATTATCAAGCGTATCCACCTTTTCAAGAATTATCAGTTTCTTCTCAGCACAATCCCGTATGAAATGATGACGTATGTCAATGTGTTTAGTTTTACTATGTTTCACGGGATTGTTAGTTACTGAGATAGCAGCTGTGTTATCAATGCAAATAGGAGTAAGTAGGAAATTCAGACCATAGTCGCGCAACTGTTGTTGAATCCAAAGAACCTGAGAGCAGCAGTTGGATGCTGCCATGTATTCTGCCTCACAGGTTGAAATTGCGACTGAAGTCTGCTTCTTGCATTGCCACGACACCAATCTGCCACCAAGAAACTGACATCCTCCAGTTGTTGACTTCCGACTCTGATTGCACCCTCCATAATCAGAATCTGTGTAAGCGACCAGCTCCAAGTCTCCTCCTCTCGGGTACCACAATCCCAGCTTCGGCTTGCCCTTGAGATACCGCAGTATCCTCTTTGCACCTTTCAAATGAGATTCTTTTGGATTTGCCTGAAAACGTGCACAAAGACAAACAGCAAACATTATATCAGGCCTAGATGCAGTTAAGTACATTAAAGAACCTATTATTGCCCGATATTGAGTTGGGTCCACATCTGCATCACCGTCTACTTCAGCACCCAATTTGTGATTGACGCAGATTGGAGTATCATATGGAGAACTGTCCTCCATCTTGAAGCGCTTGAGCACATCATGAACATACTTCGTCTGATGAATGAACATCCCGTCCTTCTTCTGATCAACCTGCAATCCTAGATAGAAAGTTAGTTCACCCATAGCACTCATTTCAAACCTTTTCTTCATGACAGCTTCAAACTCCTGACACATGGAGACTTTTGATGCAACAAATATAATGTTATCCACGTAGACTTGTACCAGCAGGAATTCGCTTCCATCTCTTTTGAAGAACAACGTGCTATCAATTTTCCCTCTTTCAAAACCATTCTCGAGCAAGTAATCCGATAAAGTTGAATACCAGGCACGAGGTGCCTGATGTAATCCATACAACGCCTTGCTCAACCTGTACACGTGATCTGGATAGTCTGGGTCAGGAAAACCCTGAGGTTGCTCAACATACACAACCTCATCAACTTTCCCATTCAAAAACGCACTCTTCACATCTAGCTGAAACACCTTCATCTTTTCATAAGCAGCAAACGCTAAAAACAATCTGATGGCTTCCAACCTAGCGACAGGAGCGAACACTTCGTTATAATCAATCCCCTCTTGTTGATTAAAACCTTTAACAACTAGTCTCGCCTTGTTTCTTATAATAATCCCCTTATCATCTCTCTTGCACTTGAACACCCATTTTGTGCCTATCGCATGCACATTCTTTGGTTTTTCAACCAAAGTCCAAACTTCCATCTTCTCGAATTGAGCCAACTCTTCTTGCATGGCTTCGACCCACGAGCTGTCCTTTAAAGCCATTTGATAATTCTTCGGTTCAATCTGGCTTATAAAGCAGGTATACAGGCATTCATTGATTATTCCTGTCTCCTTAATGCTTGTATAAACACAGGTGTGTTCATTCAAGCTACCTCTCGTTTGTACACCTGAGGACACATCACCAATCACATTATCCAAAGGGTGATCTTTATGAATTCTCGTGGTCGGAACAGAACCGACATGCAAATTATCTTCCAAATTAGAAGAGATCTCGTCAATGGTTGTTTCTGGCTGAGAGTGAAAAGGATTGATAAATTCTTCTTCAGCAGAGGCAGCAGGGGGTACCGATAGTGTTTGATGAGGAAGGTTGACATTTATCAATCAGCTGTCTTTGCAATAGATTTTCTTCCTCATCAAGTATCATCTTCGTCACAGCTCTTTCTTCTTCTTCAGAAATTTCCAAATCCGGTATGTTAAACGACTTAAAAAGCTTAACATAGTCGAAAAGCTCAGTAGGTCCATTGCTAGGTTTTGGCGGTTGGTAACTTGTGATGTCGGTGTTACACACCACCTCCACCTTGCAGGTCGAAGTATTGAAGACACGTCTGTTGGGTGTACCAACAACATAACCGACTAAGATTCCTTCATCGGCTACTTCGCCAAATTTAGAGTTTGTCTTCAAGATCGAACAAGGGGACCCGAATGGTTCAAGACCACTCAAGTTGGGCTTCCTTCCATGCATAAGCTCGTAACACGTTTTACCAAGTCTTTTAACGGTTAACACCCTATTCAGAACATAGCAGGCTGTAGCAACTGCTTCAGCCCAGAACATCACAGGAAGCTTCGAATCTGCCAGCATAGTTCTGGCTCCTTCAATTAAAGTTCGGTTCTTCCTTTCAGCCACTCCATTTTGTTGCGGAGTATACGGAGCGCTGTATTGGTGTTCAATTCCTTTCTGAAGACAGAAGATCTCCATTTCAAAATTTTTGAACTCCGTTCCATTGTCACTTCTGATGAACTTAACTGTTTTACTCATGACGTTCTCAACTTTGGTAATCAAATTCTTCACCATTTGAGCCGTCTCATCTTTCGATTTCAGAAAATATACCCACGAATATCGCGAGTAGTCATCAGTGATCACCAAGCAGTAAGAAGTACCTCCTAGACTTTTTACATTCACGGGACCGAAGAGATCCATGTGAAGCAGTTCTAGAGTACTGGCAATTGAGTTGACCTTCTTGGTGAGATGGGATTTCTTGTGTTGCTTTCCCTTCTTGCATGCAATACATTTATCTTCAAAGTTAAAACTTTTCAAGGGAACGCCCATCACAAGTCCATTCCTGACAATGTGGTTCATCTTCCGAAGATGAATGTGCCCCATCCTCCTGTGCCACAATTCGGATTCCGATTCGCTTGCTTTCGTCATTAAACATGATTCTCCCGTGGCCATTTCAGTAGACCTCATATCCATCACATAAGTATTTGTATCACGTGGAGCTTTCATCACTATCCACTCGTCTGGTATCTGAAAACCAGGCTTCAACACGATCGCCTCATTCTTCGTGAAGTGAACAGGGTAATCCTTATCACAAATCTGCGACACACTCAGCAGATTGTGCTTCAACTCTTCTACAAAGTTCACATTCTCAAGAGTTATTTTCCCATTGGATACCGTTCCTTTTCCAGTAATTCTTCCTCCACTTTCACCAGCAAAGCTAACTCTCGCTCCTTGAACAGGTTTTAAGTCGTGCAACAAATATTTGTTACCCGTCATGTGCCGGGAACAGCCGCTATCTACAATCCAAAGACTGTGGGCAGCCCTGTTCAACTGTTCCTGCACAATAAAGCAAAGGATTAGAATCTAGGGACCCAAGACCAATTGGTCTTGGATCTATACATCCCGTACTTCTGCTTTCCAAAGTTAGCATCTGGATAATTTCTGTCAGTCCTATTAGGAAATCTCCTTGGAAATTGAGTGTGAGGCCTTCCAAACCTATGTATATTGAAAGTATTATATCTTGTGGTTTGGTTATTAGCATTGTTAAACTGAGGTTTGTTTCTGTGAAAACCTGAATTAGTTACATTTCGGAACTTTGAAGGGTTTTCATTTTTAGCAGTATTACCATTAGGCTTATGCTCAGTTTTAATAGGCCTCACACCTCTGAATTTCGGCGTCAGAGAGCAATCTGCAACAAGATGTCCTAACTTATTACACCTAAAACAACACCTATACTCCATTTTCTTTTCAAATGTTGTTTTGGATGTAGAGGCTGTGTTACCGGCCGTTCGTCTCACATAAGGTGGGACGTACGGGTTGAGTGGAGTATTCTTTTTATAAGTTTTATCTTTTTCTCCACCAGTGGGTAACACTACCTTCTCTTTTGTCTTACCCGATTCGGACAACTTATCCGAATCCGATGAGACTGGACTCGTAACAGAAATTTTCACACTTGAAACAGGCGAACTCGTTTCGCCACTACTAACACTTGGTTCTTTACCCGTAACCTTGATTGGAACTGTCTGAGGAACTTCAAAATCAACAGATTTCTGAACACTAGGGTTAAAAGTGTAATTGTGGTTATAAGGTGGTGGAACCTCGTGATAACCAATTCCTCCCCTCTTTGTAGAGGTACCTTGATCACTAACAAGGTGATCAAGAATAGCTGAGGAATTTCTGAACTGTTCAAGTTTTCGGTTCAGTTCCACCACTTTCACCTGGTGGTCAGCAATCTGCTTTTCTCGTTCAGCAATCAGTTTAGTCTTTTCTTCTAAAACCTCATAACTTAGATCAATTACTTCAATTTTTTCAGCAAGTTTTGTTTTTAAGCTTTTAACATCTTTTTCACACGCTTTTATTTTAACTTTGTAACTGTTTTCTCTTGCTTTCATAAAGTGATGATCTTCTTTAAGAATTTTAAATTCAGCATCTAAACGAACATACTGATCAGTAATGGTAGCAAGTTGCTCAGACAAATTCTCACATTTAGTACAAAAAGATTTAGAACTTACCTCGAAGAGTTGATCATTGTTATCTGCCATGAAAGCTTTTTCCTTACCAGTAGCTTTCTCTTCTCCGTTAATCTTCTCACATTCTTCATTCTCAACCTTAGCCATATTTGCCTGCTCACTAGTTTCATTTGAATGCAGGTTCCAGTTGTATTCACCTGCTTCTCTGGACAGCATGGCATTGACTTCTTTACTACTCCCAGTGTGCTGTGCAGACCGGCCCTGACCACGTTCAACTCGCTCGTTTCTGCACTCTTTGGCAAAGTGCCCGTTTTGTTGACAGTTATAGCACCTCACCTTAGACTTGTCGAACCCTGGCCTGCCACCAAAAAACTTTCTCCCCGTCTTTCTCATAAACTTCTTCACTCTCCTCACTATCATGGCCATCTGCTATTGTAAATCCATTTCCTCCAGATCATCAGCATCGATCTGGTCATAGTCTTCATCCAGCATCGCTGGATCAACAACCTTTCCTTGAATATAGTTTTCATATGAAGCAATAAACGAAGCATAAAGGCCAAACTGCTCTTCAGCAGATTTGACGCTCATTGGCATCTTAGAGTAATTATTGCTTGAGGAACTTGAAGATCCACTACTCTTGCTTGCTGTCTGTTGAGTACCACTTGATCCACCCGCAACAAAGCAAACATCCCCATTTGAGTTTACTGACACATGCCCCTCCTGTGAAGAATTGGCACCCGACTCACCCTTCGAGTAGTAGGCGGCAGAATCAGTCTTTGAACTTGTATTGGAGTTTACTTTAGCACCGTACATGCCTGGATCTTGAACCTGATCCATAGATGTTTCTTTTCTTACCATATTAAGCTCAAAAGTTCTGAGCTTGTTGACAGTGGTTTCAAGATCATAAGTAGGGAAGTCCTTGTCTTCCCTCATCAGCACGGTATACATCTCCCATTTTGGTGGGAGGGCATCGAGAAGCTTTTCCACAATCTCTTCTTCTCGGTAGGAAATGGAGTAGTTACTCAATTCAGTCATTAGATGATAATATCGAGTGATAATGTCATCCAGAGATTCGTTCTTTAAGTACTTAAAGACTGAAAATTGAGTCTTGAGCAACTTTATCTTTGAAGCCCGAATACCTACATTCCCTTCAAATCTGCTCTCAAGAGCTTCCCAAAGCTCTCTAGCTGATGTATACTTTCTGAACGTATAGAGGATCTCCTGTGGAAGAGCCATTGTGATTGCAGCATGAGCCTTGCTCTCGGCTTCATACATCTTTTTCTCCTCCTCTTCCATTTTACTGTATTTCTTGATTTGGTCTCGACCCTCATACTCCATGATTGGTGGAATATATCCATCTTGGATGCATACCCACATTTTCGCATCCTGGTACTTAACGTATTGTATGAACCGATCCTTCCACGCGACAAAATCGGCTCCCTTCAGCAACCTTGGGGCCTTTGTAGCTGACCCCGCTTCAACTTCCATCTTTACAAGCTCCGAAATGTTGATCGACGACATCCTTCTTGAAGACTAAGAAACCCGAAAAATTCTGAAAATGCGAAGTTAAAAAATTTCCTCTGAACAGTACTGTAGGCGAAGTTTGACTGGGCGAAGTTGTGAATAACTTCGCTTAGGGTAAGCGAACTTAGAAAGTAGGCGAACTTGAAGAAAACTTCGCTGAGCTAGGCGAACTTGAGGAGAACTTCGCTGAGTTAGGCGAAGTTGAGGAGATAGGCGAAGTTGTAAATAACTTCGCTTCTCCTTATATCTTCGCTGAAACCCTACGTATCCTGACGGCAACTTCGCCTGATGAACAGCAACTTCGCCTGACGAACTTAAACTTTCTGCAGATCTGAAAAACGGATTTTAACGACGTTTCTGACGGTTTTAAAGGCTTAAACACACTGGTAGGAGGCTAGAATGAGCAAAAACACCACAAACTCGTCCCGTGAATACCCGAAATGGGACGTATTCTACACTCGCGTGAATATCCCGAACCACACAATTGAGCAAAAGATCTGATACCAATTGTATGTTCTCTGGACGGATCACACGAGATATCCCGATATACACAGGTGCGGAATCCCTGTGTAGATCGTTACGGACGTAGAACACAATCACACGAACACGATACGAACAAACATACGTTATATTAATAACCCAACACGTGATACTTACAGACTCTCGACCTCACGTCACTTGACTCACTGAATTACACGTAAATTAACCAACTAAATCAACATCTAAACAGAAACCCGTAACCTATATAAATACACGACAACTTCGCCTCAGGCGAAGTTGTCCATAACTTCGCTCGTTCAACAAGTTCGCCTAGGCGAACTTGTCAACAACTTCGCTTGGTTAACAAGTTCGCCTAAGCGAACTTGTCAACAACTTCGCTTTAAACAAACAAATACATAAACAATATTACAGACTCGATTACAGACATTAGACATATGAACTACTGACATTTATGCATCAACAACTAGAATCATCCGAGTCACCATTATGCACATGACTATCATAATTTGGTTCAATGCCCGTGTCAAAAAAAGTCATCAGATTATCTGTTAGTAAAAAACAATAATTTTCATTAACTTTGCATAATCCATCTTCTCTCATTGGACCATCTGAATAATCATTTTGAATTAACTCGTGACAACCAGTAGTTGCTTTACTCCCAAAATTGTTTGCAAGAGAGTCACCGGACATAGCATCATCAACTCGAGCCTCATGATTAAGTGTAACATGAGAGATAAATGACTCAGATTGTGTGCTTCTTCTCTTGCGGTAATATTGTATGCAGATGCTCCTGCCTTTTCTCTTATTAGGGATCTTCTCGTTTCCTTTAGCAAGTGCTTCCAGAGAAGCTCCAGCCTGTAAAAGAACGCCTCACTTATGAAATAAGACATAAAAGACTAGAATACAACAAAGTCAGAGTCATACAACCCCCCCCTCTCAATCCACCCATGTTCGCTACAAACGTCTTTAATCCTGCAGAACATCTATAGTTTCCCTAATTTAGGCATTAGTACATGCACATAAACGTGTTCCAGTGACATTTCATATATTCCGGATTTCATTCTATTCTAAGTTTCTAACATATTGAATCCACAGTCAAATAGATACACTAATACACAACAATTAATATTGAACTATATATCCCCCCCCCAAGCAGCTATCAAAATATATTCAAACATGTATTAGAATTAAAAAATGATTCATGAGTATAGTACATTCAACCAATAAGTATACACACACATTAGACAGTCCTGTATATATTAACGATTTTATTAGGCAACATACATAGTAACATTTCAACAAATTAGACGCAAACCCACTAAACGTTTCGCACATCACCAAAACAGAAAACCATTAACAATGATATCGTCACTGAAGTTTGGAAATGCAGATTTCTCACAGAAAACCCTAAAAAATATTAATCAACTACATAAAGCAGTAGAACAGTTTGATACCTCGATTGCACTCTCTAGCATCGGCTCATCCTCCGGAATCATCGCACAAGTTTTCATGTTCATTGAATCAAATAGATAAACATTTTGAATTGACTCGTGACATCCGGTAGTTGCATTACTTTCAAAATTGTTTGCAAGACAGTCACTGAACATAACATCATCAACCTGAGCCTCATGATTAAGTGTAACATGAGAGTTAAATGATTCAGATTGTATCCTTCTGCTCTTGCGATTAAACTGCATGCAGATGCTTCCGCCTTTTCTCTTATTAAGGATCTTCTCGTTTCCTTTAGCAAGTGGTTCCTGAGCAGCTCCACCCTGTGAAACAAGGTCTCTCTTATGAAGTAAAACACAAAAGACTAGACTACAAGTTTATAATATAGTCGGCCGTGCACGGTTCGGTTATTAGCCTCAACCGAATTAACCATTTGGTTTTCAGTTAATCAGTTAGGTTTATTCGGTTAGTTTGTCGGTTTTCGGTTCGGTTCGGTTCTGTTCAGTTAATAGCCAAAATCAAATACATGAAACAGTGATATAAAACATAAAATACATGAAATGGAGGTATAAAAGCTAGAAATATATGAATGATTCAGTTCAGTTTGGTTAAATTGTATTAACCAAAAAAAAAAAATCGATACCCGATTATTGGTTAAATTCGGTTCGGTTTCGTCTCTTTTTAATCCGATTATCGCTCACCCCCTAGTCAAAATCAACCCTCCCTCAATCCATCCGTATTCACTGCAAACGTCTTTAGTCCTGCAGGACATCTCTATTACCCATAATTTAGAGCATTCACATCAAATCCCCTATCTCCAAATCCAAAATTACACTAAAAATCACTATGTTTTTTCTCTCTCTCTCTCCTTTCAATTAAATAATATTTTTCTTATAACTTTATCATTAATCTTTCCCTCTCTTTCACTCACAACCCCTTTAAAAAAATATTAAACGATTATAGGGGGTGAACAGTAGCTTTTCATAATATACACACTGCATTTTCTCTCTCATCTACTCACACAACCCTAAACCATTCCCGGAAATATAAAAACTCCACTCACCAAATTTGGTAGTTTGAATGTGAATGCTCTTAGGCATTATTATATGCACATAAACATCTCTATTCTATACTTAATGCTAACCACAGGTATAGGTTTGTTCAGCTATCAAAATAAATTGAAACCTGTATTAGATACTAATCATGATTCATGAGCATAGCACATTCAACCAAATAAGTATACGCACACATTATACACTCGTGTATATATTAACGATTTTATTAGGCAACATACATACTACATTTAAACAAATCAGAACGCAAATCCACTAAATAGTTGGTGCTATCTCCAAAACCTAATAACGAAAACAGATAATCATGAACAGTGATAATAAGTTGAGAAATGCATATTTGTGATAGAAAACCCTAGAAAACAATAATTGAGTACATAATGAAGGAAGTAGAAGTAGAGTTTGATAATACATACCTCAACTGTAGTCTGTAGCATCAGCAGCTCATCTTCCGGTTTCATGCTCGCCGGAAGAAAACAGTCACTAATTGCTTCACATTTATTATTATTGTTCCCAAGTCATCTCCGTTTCCATTTGGAGACACTGGAGACGAAGAATTTAATTGACGCTGGAGCTTGGACTTGTAAACAAAATACTCTACAATTAATAATTTTCTAATTTTAATAACTTTTATATTTAAAAGGGCTACGAATGTTGCACCATTTTTCTATTTTGACACAGTGATATGGTTCGTATTGATCAATATAAGCTATATTGGTTTACCAAACAAATAAAAAACTGGCAGTGATTAATTTAGGTACGGCGGCTTCGCCAATATATACCATATTGGTCAATATGAACCATGATAATTTTTTGCCAATATTTAACTTGCTTATATGATAAAAAGTATTACATGGTCTTACTAAAAGGATGCAATATGATGCATATACCACTTATATGGACACCTAATATGCCACGCATTGTATTTCCTATATGATCTGTGTAGTTTTATTATTATTATTTTATTTTCAATATTAATTTTTATTTGAACGATGGGTAACATGCAATATGAAGAGGGTGATGCTTATATGCATATGATCTATATAGTTTTTATTTTTTTTTATTTTTTATTAGATATCAATTTTATTTGAAAGGAAGAGACAATATGATGCATATAATATTATATCATATTGCCCAATATGATCCATACAGTTTTTTATTTTAATTTTCTTTTTAAATACATATTTTATTTTAACGATATGGAAGAGTCAATATGATGCATATGATTCTTATATGGAGACTTGATATACATCATATTCCAATATGAACCATATATAGTTTTTTTTTTTAATATCAATTTTATTAAAAAGAAGAGGGTGCTACATATAAGCCTTATGGATCCATTAACTAATATTATTTTACTCACTCTTTTTCAGTAAAGCGCTTTTTGTTGTTCCTTAAAATGTTTTGTTTATGCAGAACCTACAAAGATACTTGTAGGTGTTCGGGGAAAACTTTCTCACACGCGTTCATGAGTGCTAGGTCCATGTCTGTTATAATGTCACGTGGCTCCATACACTCTTCTAACATAGACTTGATCATCTCCAAGACTCATATGTAGTTTTCTTCCTTTTCTTTCGAAACAAACGCATGAGCAACAACTATTCATACCACCACGCATCACATCAACGTATAAAGGGTACTAAGGTGTCACACCCTCACTTAGGGCCTAGGCGTGTGACCAATAGTTGGTTCCTGCTTCGAAAATATATCAGAGTTTTAGCGGAAGTCTTTAATAAAATATTAATTTATATTTTGAAACATTAGTTTATTTGTAAACTTTAATAAAATATTTAGTTTATTAGAAAGCTTCTCGAATAATAGTCGAGAGTTTTTAATCCTTGTTTGATTTATAAAACTTGTTTAAATATTGTTTACAATATTTTAATATTTAAAAACTGAGCCATCTCTACCTTGCGAGCATCTATCTCCATAAGTTGGCTATAATTCCATGCTACATGTGCTAACTTTATTTCCTGTAATATTTGGGGGGAAAATACGTCAGCGATATGCTGGTGAATCGTTGACTCTAAAAACATTTTATAAATCTTTCTTTGACTGACAAGATAGTTTTCATGAAACATCCTCAGCAGAAACGTCTCTTATTTCCGGGATTTGTACCACTTGCCATACACACACAATTACGGTTCTCCGGGAACTTCCGCCCATTGGAAACTGACGCCCATTGGGAACTAATGCCCGTTGGGAGTTGATGCCCATTGGAAAACTTTTATTATGATCTCTAGTCTGCGGCCACGTAGCCTTGACTGATAGACTAGATTGATTATGTTTGGATCCAGACACATGTGTAGTCGGTCTGAGTTAGTTTTATTTTCTATCTTATATTTTAATAGGGATCACGTAATCTCATAAATCTTTATTTGACTGTCTTTGTTTAAGATAAACAACCTGTTTATCTTAACTGAAAAATGTTTAACGTATTCACATGTGACTGTCTGTTCTGAATGATGTGGTGATCTCGTTTGAAAACCTTTTGTGAATGAATGAATGATTGAATGATTGACCTATAATAAAATAGGTTTATATAAATACCCGGATCGTCTGTTAATCCGGCTACATACCTTTAGTCTGGTTTTGATAACTTAAACCTGGATTGATCTTTTGTTTGAATTGAATGAAATATTTTGATATGAATTTCTTTCTCTTTATTTGCTAATCATGTGTTATGTTTCTTCTTCAAGAAGAAATGTTTATGATATGTTTCTTCTTCAAGAAGAAACGTCATTTGTCTATAACCTTTATATATAAAATCTCATGTTTCTTAATCATAAAGAAACACTATTTTTAACTATACCTCTTGTAGGTAAAACTTATCTTTCTTACTCTTGAAGAAATATTATTTTAACTATACCCCACGTATATATGAATATTTATATTTCTTAATCATAAAGAAGTTAAGTTTTAGTTATAACATTTGTTTAAATTTTGTATTCTTTAATTATAAAAAAATCTTATTTTATTATTATCTTTTAATTTAATCAAGGTCTAAGCTATACCCCTGACTAGGATCTAAGCCTTGAGATAATAATATTTTTTTAGCAGAACCCCTACCTTGTTCGGCTTATTATTTTCTAGATTCTCAGTCAGCACTTCGACGCTTGCACGTATAATGAGAATCTTGATCAACAACTCCTCGACACGCAAATCGAGGCAACGTTCGGGGGTCACCGGGTCGTGCACGTACTTCGAGGCGGTACATCTGGTCGTCTTGGGTCGGCACGGTTTACGAGGTCGTCACGCGTTACGAGGTCCTCACGTGTTACGAGGTGCGCGGTCGTCGGGATTTTCGGCACGAACTTCGAGGTGTCGGTATATGGTGCGGATTACGATGATATGATTTGTCGAGTCGGTGGAACGGAAACCGAGGTAGAGAGAGAAAGTTTCTAGAGAGAGAGTGGGATTTTGGTTTGAAAATGAATGTGCCAAACACCCCTATTTATAGGCTGGTTAGCGAACCCATCGCGGTACGCGATGGTTGCTGAAAACCCCATCGCGTATCGCGACGTAGGTTTGATGACTCACCGGTAGCGTCGCCACGTGGCGGACGCGGTGCCACGTGGTGACACGTGGCAAGACATGGTGCCACCATGTGACACGTGGAGGGACACGTGTCACCTCGTCATGCGTTTATGCCACGTGGTGACACGTGTCCTGACACGTGTCAGCCTGTCAGACCTCGTCATCGCGATACGCGATGACGTTGAGTTTTGGTTCGTCGCGTATCGCCGACAGCCCGTTTCTTGGGTTTTGAAACATACCCATCGCGATACGCGATGGGTTTTCTTTTGATCCGTCGCGTATCGCGATCGAACAGGAAAACAAAATTTTCTCTATTAGTCATTGGATTTTGAAATTTGGTATTTTTGGGTCCGAAATTTTCGTGATGTTACATCCTCCCCACCTTGGAATGAATCTCGTCCTTGAGATTCGTGGTGAGTGATTTCTTTCTTATCGATTTACAATCACACTCTTTCTAATCTGCTGCTTGAGCTTAACTTGAACCGTTTGCATGGTTTGCATTTATGATTTGTTGTTAACTTATATCTTTGGGTGACATATTCAGTCAATAGTTGAGAATATCATAAGTAATTGTAAATTGCTAAGCACAGTGGCCAGTTGTGTTTAACTATTTACCTTACCTTTTGTATTTTAAACATTTACTGATGTTAATAAGATTGCTTCTTGGATTCAGTTTATCGAGTCCTTTTAACTTACTCATCTTGATACCTTTCAAGATATTCATACTTGAGTAATAATATTCCTTTACTTCTTGATCTTGACGGATTCCTTCCGTTTATTTCTTATCAATTATACTCTTGAACTTTTTAAATGTTCGGATGACTGATTTTCCTTGAGTAGACATGTTCTTATGTCTCAGTTTAATTTATTCATTTCATCTTTAATTCATCTTTCTATAGATGATGAAATATGCTATAGCCTAAATTTAACTATCTCTTTTTATAGGTATTAGCATTCTTATGTAAAGACACGATCTATATGCTAATATCTTTTCTTTATATACACATTAGGGATTTAAATACCCTTATATGATTACAAAATTTCTCGTTTAAAACGAGATTACAAACACTTTACAAGAGCTAACTATTAGTTATTTGTAATGCCTTTAGATCTTGACTTTCATTGGCATACTCTTGTCTACTTCTATTCTTGATTGTCGGATGCTTCTCGTGTGTTTAACATATTAGCCTTTCCTTTCTTAGCACCACTTCCATTTGCGTTGTTAGTCTCATTTGGACATTCGGAGCTGAAGTGTCCGTTTTCTCCACAGCTAAAACATACAACTGTTTTCCTTTTGCAACCGTCTTCCGAATGACCGAGTTTCTTGCAAAAGTTGCATGTGATCAATGGAATATTTTTGGGGAAGTTTGTTGGTCTTAAACATTTCCTGTGATGTCTTTTGCCACAGCTTTGGTAGATTGGTCTTGTATATTTAAAAGACCATTCCTCCTTTTCTTTGTCTTTCTTTGTTTTCTTTTCCTCAAATTCTTCTCTTTTTCCCTTGTCATTCTTATCCTCTTCTTGATTTCTAATAAGACCATTCATAAGATAACCGTCTAATTCCATGGCTGAATCAGCGGTTTGAGGCAAATGAGATCTTACCATATCTCTAATTTCCCGAGGTAAACCCCAAACGTAGCGGGTTACTTTGTTGGATTCGGGTATTACCAAGTGCGGTACCAATCTACAATACTCATGAAACTTAGTATTGTATTCCTTGAGATTAGTGCCTTCCACCTTGAGGTTCAAAAACTTAGTTTGAATAAGATCGATTTCATGCATGGGAGAGAACTTTCGTAACACTAGTTCTTTGAATTCTTCCCACTTCAATTGGTACATCGTTTCTCTACCCTTTGACATGATCAGGGTATTCCACCATTCCAAAGCTTCACCTCTAAAGTATTGAGAGGAGTATTGAATCATTTGGATCTCAGTACATTTGCTGATGATAACAATGGACTCGATTTCTTCAAGCCATCGTACAGCTGATATGATACCTTTATCGCCTTAGAATTCTTTTGGTCAAAATTCCTTGAAGTTCTTAAAACTACTGCCTTGAATTACTAGTTGTTTCTTGAATTTATGATTGAATTTGTTCTCAGCGTTGGAGCTATGAACACTTTCTTCATGATGAGAAGGATTTCGATATGGATGACTTCTAGAAGATTTATTTGAGTGTTCTATTTTACGTTTGTGTGACTCTTCTTTCATTGCATCGATGAAGGGAGTCATTGTATTATGAATCATGTCTTGGATTTTGATCAGATACTACTCAGGAATCTCCTGTGCCGGTTTTGTTATATCCTAGTTGCTTCTATGAGTTGAAACTTCATCATTATCCTCTTGATTGTTTGGGTTTGACATTCTGTAGACATAATAAATTTTAATATGAACGAAATTCTTTATTTATATATTAATGATTGAATGTTTACAATGGATGTGTGACATTGAACAATTGATATAAGTACAACAGATTGACTTGTTTATGAAATGTTTAATTAAGCTTGTCACATTTCGAGAGGATTCTTTCTAATCTTTTATTCGTCTTGTAATAACGCAATCTAACTATTTATTCTTTCTTTGAGAATTTGATGTTTGAAATACTCGTATGAAACGATAATTATTTAATATTACTAAGTATTTTAATGACGATCGTCGATGGGGTTTTTGAGAGGCATCAATATTTTCTTGTTGCATATTCTTGAAATAGTTAGTACATACCTTGTGTACAAATAGACCTCAAGAATTTCTATAATTCTTATTTCTAGGTCATGTTTCATTTAATCCTTAGAGCGAACTAAAATTTGGTGGTCCCTAGAGCGAAAATTAAAGGGCCCACTGAACATGGATGTACAACGCATGCTCACCACCAATTTTCGATCAAACCTCTTCACCTTAATCTACGGCGACAACTTTGAGCCCCCCCCCCCTCCGGAAAGAGACCCAAAGAGCGGGCGAAAATGGTGACGTACGCCCGCTGGCACAACGGCCCGCACCAATGCAGTTGAAAGGCGCTCGCGAAGTAATCTGCCAAACACCTCGAGAGGATGCCGGTAGAGGAGACAATTTAAGAAAAAACATATCACCAGTCGTGCATAACTAACGACTAAAGTCTCATGGTGCAATGGATGTAGTAATGTGGTTGTGTAAGTATCAATAGGGGTTCTGTAATGGCGCTGACCTTCCCTGTGAATTTACCAAAAGGAGTCTCGACAATCACCATCCAAAAACTAACGAGAGTCTGCCTATTGTAGATAGTGACCCCTTCCGTGTAAAGCGGCATCACTGTCTCCAGCTCAGTGTACAAGCCACTATGCCTTGCAAAGGCGGTAATGGCATCTCATGCCAATGTCCCACCAAACGAAGTCGAACCTCTATGAACGTGTCGTCCAACTCCTCTGATCGATCAGCCGTTCATTCCTATGTGTTTTGAGCATGTGTTTGGGTGCCTATAGGGAAGAGGCAATATAATGTATATAGATTTTTACCCTTTAAATATCAAATTTATATGAATTTTGGAGTTGTATGAATTGGCAAAATGATACATGCATGATATGGAGACCTGATATGCATCTTATTGGTTAATATGACGCATATAAGAATTTTTTTTAAATCAACATTATATGATATTTAGGGTTGTATGAGAAGACAATATGATGCACATCAACATTATAAAATGATATATAACTGAACCGAGTAAATCGAACCGATGAACACTTTGAAAACTAATTAAAAGTACAACTGAAATGGGTTTTAAAGAAATCAAAAGATGTGATTAAAGTGAAAAATTGTGATGACCATGCGTACTGGAGGCTTTATGGAGGCGTTATGGGGTCATAAAGCTGGAACACCGCCCCCTTGGTTAAGGCTTTTTGGGTGGCGTTTTGTATAAAACGCTGGTGGAAGGCAAACGAATTTAAAAAAAAAACAAATAAACAAAGTTATGGAGGCTTTATGACTATACCCTATTTTTGTAAAAAGCCATAACTCTGACTGGACGTCACGTGACACATAATGCCTGGGAGTGAGACTTTATGACTACTCATTTATGACTACTCATGGTGTTACGTTTTTATCTCTCAGACTTGTGGTTCCGGAGTCTTATACGAAGAACTTGTAGAACACAAGGTTTGCAAGGGAGAATAATCCAATTCAACAGTCTGATCAATAGTTTTTCAAACATTTTGCAGATATTATTCTAAATAGCTACTTACATATTCATTTGATGTACATGAAACCAGTTTAATTGAGAACCTCTGTTGCCATTTGATAAAAGATCATTATTGAAATTGTTTGAATAATACATTTCAAGTTCATGATTTCCAATTTCAATATGTAACATTAACATTTTGATTCCAACTCTTCAAGATCAAGAAGGTGTTACATATGTACTCGGCCGCCACAACGACTTTCGACCACTGATCACCCGCGTTCCATCTAGCTTAACCTCCCAATCTAACGACCTTAAATGTTTCTCCAATTCGGTAATCATACTTGCTTCATCGCGAGCGATCAAGACTCCACCCGGTCTCAAAATCCTATCAATCTCCGCAATTAAACCTTTAATCCTGCACCTCTCTTTCACTTTCGAAAACAAATGGTCCGCGTGGAGAACATCATACGTTCGAGGATATGAGCTAAATGACTCACACCAATCATGGTAGATGCCGACAAGACCTCTTTCGAATATCATAGGCAATGTATCCGGTGATGAATCTACATTCACCACATTTAACACCCAAAGTTTAAAATCCTTCAATGCTGCAGCGAACCCACCATAACCAGCTCTCATGTCCATAACATTCCGCACATTCGACCAATTAATCCCTAAGTTACTAGTATATGTTTTCTTGATCACTCGTTTCCAATATTCATAATCTTGTATAAAGTCTCGTGGAGCGGGTTTCCCATAGGTGCCCATTTGGGTTTTGTTTAACCAGTAGGGTGGTTTTAGAACCCGGGCTGGCCAGTCTTCGGGCCAATGTGAACCTCTTTCCGTGTCACCCATTGGGACCATATGTGCACATGTTTGTAAAGGTACATACCAAGAAAAGTTTGGATCGTCATCGGGTTTACATATGGGAGGCTGGTGTGGCTTTGCTACCTCGTAACATGCATTCGTGTCTGGTTTGTGGTAGATAGCAACGCCCATCGCGTTTGGTTTATCCTTCTTGATGGTCACAAGCTCCCAACATAATGCCACCGTCAAAGCAGACATCTCTGATTAATAAAACAAACAAAAGTAATCAGTAAACAAGCGTACCCAATAAAATCTCACTCAGTGGGACCTGACTCATCTCTAACTAATGAGTGTACCCATATAATTTCAAGAAATCATAAAGCATAACTATAGACTATATTATTATACCTTTCCATATTTGGACATCTTCTTCAAGTGTTCCATAGACAGGTGTTCCTGACCAAACGAAATAGCCTCCGGGGCGAAGCAAGCGATTAACTTCCAAAAGAAGAATGCCACCATCTTTATGCCAAGGTACTTTACATCGAACACAATGCACAAGATCATACACCCTACTTGGAAACGGAAGGCGTTGAGTGCCCATGACAGTAGAGATCGCAGGTATCCCTCGTTCTAATGCAAATTGGATTTGAGACTCTTGATCGTCTTTAGGCGCAAATGACATTGTTAAAACCTCTTTATCAAATAGGTACCCTCCAAAATTGGCCACACCGCACCCTACATCAAGTATCACTCGCGTGCGCTTCCCCCACGCTATCTCAGGCACCACCTGTTGTTCTTAGATAGAAATAAAATAAACCAATTGAAAGGATGTCACAAGATGTATATTAAAGTTAATAGTTTATTTTTTTTGTTACCTCTTGTAGAAAGTTGATATAATGAAGAGCTCCTTTTAGGAATGTGATGAATTCTCCTGTCACCTTTATCCAGTTTTGGTTACCTTTAAAATTTGATAAGGCCTTGTTTGGCATATTATGGAGCCATATCTGTTATTCAAATTCGTTAAACATTTAAATTTAATGATGTTTTATGTAAATTGAAATATTAATCAATTACTTTATCTCTACTTTGAGGCCATGAAATAGGTGTCTTGTAGTCATTTGGAAGAGGGACTAGACACAAAGGAGGCTCATTTGGACATTGTCTCTTAATCCCATTATCCACACAAGGTATATAGTCTGCGCCGGCTGTCACATTGCATAAACTCCATTTGTAACTGTCGATAAAACCATTAACACGGCCGTTGGTCACCCTCGAGTTCCCTGCTTTGATAGGTGTAGTGTTGTTGTTGGTCACAATTGGTTCTATCTTAGCTTGCTCCATTTTGTTCTTAACATCTCTTGCTTCTTGACTTTCGACACGCACTTGTGTCTCGGCTGCTATTGAGTGAGATTCTATCGGCCCGTCCTCATGTTGTTCTTGTTCATCTTCTGGTTGATTCTCTGTCCCTTTCTTGCGGTCTTGATCCGTCGTTTCTTGTTCCAAATCACGGATATCGTCCTCTTGATTCACATTCTCACTTTGTTGATCATCATTCCTTTTTGTTTTATTGCCATCTTCTTCGTTTTTCAATGTTTTTTCGTCAATGTCCGAATCAGTTTGTTCCTCAGCCTCTTGTTTCCCAGCATCACTATCATTCAAACTCTCGGCATCATCATCATCCACAACATTATTATTAATACTTACAATTTCTTGTTGCGGCTCCTCTTCGATTTCCGCTAACCAATCCCTATCGTCATCAAGCTTATAACCATTCTGAACCGGTTCTTCATCATCTTGGGTCTTCTGTTCCTCATCATGTGACACAACATGATCACTATCACTATGAATGTGTTCATAAACACTTGTATTAATATCAATGGGGATTTTACGATTCAATCTTAAAAACGAGGAATCATCGTAAGGGGTGTTTGGTGGAGAAGTTGTGGAGTTGGAGATTAATATCCAGACACCAAACACACAGACTGTTACAAGCACCGCGGTGGTGACGGTGGATGAACATGAACCACCGGACGGTCTCTTGTTGGCACGTGGTTTTCCGATCGCCATAGGAAGAGATGAAGTAGAGTTGACGAGGTGGGAAAGACATGAAGAAACGTGAGAATATTCAGTAAGGTTTGTGGAGTTAATGTCTTGAGATCCAAAATAAAGGGGGTTGTTTATATTGTTACACTATTTTTTCTTATATCATGCAACAATACAATAAACCCCCTAACATTGTACAAAACGAAAATTACATAGATAAAAAATATAAAATCCAAGTATCACATTTTGATCGAGCTTTTAACAAATTAAACAAAACGGCTCTATAATGTTCACGATCTTCGTCATCCTAAAACGGTTGAAAGCGCTTTTATAATGTGGACTCGAGCTTGATATAAGGATACAAGATCAGAGTCCAGCTTAAAACGCTTGATCATATATATATATATATATATATATATATGTATGTATCACAAAAATTTTTACTTTCTATCATAAAAATAAGTTATTATCTAAATATCTAATAATGGTGTATTGGTGTGTATATATATTATGTATAATAATATGTAGAGAAAAGATGCAATACAATAATTGTTTAACGTACAAGAATACAAGAATACTTATTTTTCATGAAATCGATCCATAAAATCACATCACAAGATCTCGAAATCGTCAATATATATCCAATTAATCATTGGTTCACCGAAATAAACAGTTTTAGATCGTTAATTGATCAATTTTTTACTTTTCTTCACGAAAACCGTTTTTGAGGGTTTTAGTTTTTGGCTGAGCGTTTTAGGTTTCTGGTTGAGCGTTTTAGTATTTTTGCCTTTAGACGTCTCGCGTACCAATCGTACGTTAAGTCATTATTGTACAGTATCTCGACCCATAATATGTATGTATGAATATGATATATAATCGTAGCCCTAGAGGCTATGGTTAGGAGTGGTTTGTGATAGTTTAACTATGATAACTTAGACAAAGTGCATATCTACAATAAACTTTGTTGACTATATGTGTTATCATCTGAAGTCTTATCTTTTGAGGTATATATCAAAGACTTAATGTTGTGCAATCTGATGATCAAGTAAATCTATAATATTTTTATTTTAAATAACTATTTAGCGCTTTAAATGACGAGCTGTGTTTATTAAGAAACAACCACGTTATATAAATGACGATATTTGATTATAGACGTTAGTAACTATCAGTGATCTAGATTAATCCATATATAACCACGTGGTGCCATCATAGCCAGTTGGTTTAACGAAACTTCTTTTGTGGTCATAACGTACAGGCTACCTCTAGAGAGTAAATTATCAAGTAGTTAATTGTAGATAATTGCAGGCTAATGTAATGTATTCTATTTTATTTTGATTCTTTTAACTTCAAACACCACAATACTAACGTTTAAGATAATATTTCAATGTTAGAAATGTTTGTAGTGAAAATGATTTCAAGTTACACGTTTTTAGCCTATTTATGTTGTCTTCTTATAAGCCAACTTGATAATATTAATGTGCGCTTCATTGAGCTTTCGAGTTACACGTTTCGACTCCCTCCGTTGTATAATCACTCGATTGCAAGTTTGTAAAACCAAAAAGCGTTCACCGGTTATTTTTTAAACTAATGGTTGCAAAATACTTGAATGGACAATTTATCTGGGTCAATTAAACTTAAACCACCTGTTATTACCCAAAAAATATTTATGAAATAACTGGGTATTTGATTATCTTTACTATATATAATACACAAAATAAGGGCAAATTAAGACACTTATTTTTAAGTAATTTGCAACACTTAAAGCATGAGGTACATGTGTTAGTAAGGGTAAACATGTCTTTTAAACACAATCCATTCAACGTACAAGTTTGGTCCCTCATCTTTAACCATATTATGTTTTTAATTTAGCTTGTAAACTAACTTCGCACCCATGATTTTTAAACGACTATAGCCTCTTCATACGTTAATATTTTTATAAACAAATTGCACCATAAAAACGAGCATTTTATTCTCTTTAATTTGGATATGATATTGTTGTAATTTTTTTTCATTTTAAATAAATTAATATGTTACGTAAGGGTGTTCAGTGTCGGTTTTGATGGGTTTTAAGTTAAACTTGTGAGTCAAACCATTAATACTGATTTTTTGTCGTCCAAAACCAAACTCAACCATTGAAAGTTAAAACGGAATCGTTACTAACGGCCTGGTTCCAGTTTGGTTTCACAATTTAAACTTTTATAATAAATTTAGTTTAAAAAAATTAATAATTTAAATGTACCATCAATTTTAACTAAAAACCAACATAATATGATACTTGAGATGATC
Organism: Bidens hawaiensis; assembly: GCF_021521415.1. Lineage (NCBI taxonomy): Eukaryota > Viridiplantae > Streptophyta > Magnoliopsida > Asterales > Asteraceae > Bidens > Bidens hawaiensis. The sequence goes on along the minus strand of NW_027492317.1, from coordinate 177,659 downwards.
ATAAATAAAATAGATAATTTTAGTGACATAAATGGTAAATATTAATGGAAGATCTAGGACGTGAAATAATAACAACAAAGATTACAAAAGGAATCATATTGCAATTAGGTTAATTTACAGTCTTTTCTGGTTTCATATAGCCGGTTGCCGATATAAACCGACCAACAAACCAAAAGTAAAAAAGAAAAAGAAGTCAAATCAATGACCGATTTAAACGATTTCAAGGTTTTAACCGGACCATAAACACTTATATTTGTACGTGATTAACAGGTTTAAACACTCACTGCATCGCGCGGACACCCGTCTAGTATATCTATATCAGTAGTGTATTTTGTAAATTTTTGTCATTATCATCTAATGGTTTTATAGATTTGATATGGTTAAAACTTGTTACCAAGGCTAGATCTCGGGTTTAAATTGGACTTTAATAACCCTTTTTATTAAGTGTTTTCAAAAGTTTGTCATTTGACAATTTAAGTGACCTAAGTTTTACAACTTGGTTATATTTCTCACAAAGTTGACTTAAATATTTAATAAGAATAATAATTAATAAATTAGTAATAATAGTTAATTTTAATAAGGATAATGATTAATTCTGATAAAATTAAGCATTCCGATAATATATTTAAGAATGGCTCTTTTAAATATTTTATATAACCTTTTTTATATTTTATTAAATCTAACTATCTATATAATTGTCTACCATGAAAACCTACGTGTCACTATCATGTTGCTCCCCTATTCTCTAGAGCCACCGGATTGCTTGATTTCTAAATGGAGGCTTCTCATGCATTTGACCCGAATTCGCGGGTATAGGTCTTACCAAACCCGGATAGTCTTTAAATGAGTTATAACATTTCATTTATTTGTGAAACTCTTTCATAATCAACAATAATTTTTGCGGGTCATGGGTCTCACCAAACCCGGATAACCGTTAAACGGGTTATAACATCCCGTTTATTTATGAAATAACCCCTTGATCATCAAAGAATAATTTCCACGGGTTATGGATCTTACCAAACCCTAATAGCCCTCAAATGGGTTATAAGATTTCATTTATTGGTAAACACTTTCATCGTTAAACCTTAATTTAATTTATTTCTTTTACATGTTCTCTATTGCTGGTCTATCATCTCCTCCGCCGGTTAACTTTCGATACTACCCACCATCGTCAGTTACATCAACGTCCCCATTTTCATTAGACAAATATTTGTGTTCATTTAAAAAAATCAATATGCCCGTGTTCGTTTATGTTTGTTCGTTAAAAAACTAAAAAACATACACATCTCAATTGAAAAAACCTAAACGCTAAAAAATATAATAACAAACTAATATATATGTATTAAATTAAAACAAAACTACGTTAAAAAATAAAATAAATCATCATAAAATAGTTAAACGATTAAAAACAATAACTTGAATAAACTCTCATAACACAGAAGGATCAAACTAGTAGGAGATATAAAGCTATTTGTTTTCTTTAGATATTGTTTTGATCATATCATGATTTTAGTTTTTGAGTTACTTTCTTTTCGATTTTTCTCAACTAATTATACTGTGTTAAGAAGTTTTCATGATGACAATGACGGTATATATTTATGATCTAAACGATACCATAAAGTCACATGTCTTAATGTTATGTATAACGTTTTGAATACTATAAAGTATCCTATAGGAAGATGATTTGATTGAACATACCTAGTCACTCTCTATCAAATAGATTACTCTATGTCTAATAACTAAGTTTTAAAATTGCTTTAATTAACTCATAAAATCTTATGTCACAATCAAATCACTAAAGTTTCATTTGTGTTCTAATAATAGATATTTTATCTGGATAGTAGGTTATGCATATTTTTTTTTATTTTTAAATAGTTTAACATTGCAAAATAAATTTTTTTAAATTGACAAAAGTAGTAAAAATTAAGAAAGAAAAATTAAAATTGATACAACTGCAAAAAGAAAAAATAAATAAATAAAATCAATCTTTTTTTTTTTGGAATTTAAAAATCATGTTTCTCAGTTTTTTTAAAAATATTTTACAATGTCAAAGTATTTAGAAATAATAATAAACCTATACAACCTGCTATAAGGCTAAAATATCTATGATTAGAACACAAAGAAAATTTTAATGACCTGATTGGAACACAATATTTTAAGAGTGACCTGCTTGGAACAATTTCAGCACTCAATTACTATTTTATATAGTAATCCCAATGAATATTTTTGGTCGGTAGCTATGAAGTCTAAAACTACATACATACATACATACATATGTATGTATGTGTGTGCGCGCGCGCGCGCGTGTAAATTAAGAAATTATGTAAATGGAGAGGAAAATGATAATGTACATATGTACTCAAGAGAAATGATAATGTATATATGTGTACATTATGTAAGTGGAGATTAAATGTTAATATACATATGTGTTCATGATAAAGAAAAAACCAAAGGCTAAACCAAGAACTTTTTTTTAAAACCGCGATGCTAGGTAAACATTTTGATTTTTTTATTATTTTTGCTTTCTTTATTGTTTTATAATTTTAATTTTTTTACATTATGTATGTGGAGATTAGATGTTAATATACATATGTGTACCTAATAAAAAAAAACAAAAGGCTAAACTGAGAATTTTTTTTTGGAAACCAGGATGCTAGATAAACGTTTTGATTATTTTACTTTTTTTATGTTTGTGTTCTTTTTGTTTTACATTTTTTTATTTTTATTTTTGAATGGGTTTTATGAGTGATCTAAAATAGTTTTCAAAGTTCTTAATTTCCAAATGGTTCTCACATGACACACACACACACACACATTCATGATATTAAAATTACATATATCCCACTGTGATAACCGATATATCAAATATCGGTCATTGACCGGTATTCAATTTTTTATCGCAATAACTGTATCGAGTAGTAGTTATCACATAATGTAATTAGGTGAAAACTATTTGGCGATATCCTATTTAGCAACAACTTGTCTTGAGTGATAATTTGGTTTAGCGTAACTTGTGTTAGATGTAGTGATAACTTATGCTTGGCCAATTACGTAGGTCAGCGTTAACTTCGGGAGAAGGGACTACTATGAATTTCTTGGATGGTTTAGGTGATGGCATCTTGTGTGAACCTTCTATAGTTGTTCAAGGGATTCAGTTACAAAAGACTTGCGGTAAAAGTAGTTATTCACGGATTAGCTTATATCTAGATCCCTTTTTACTCGTCTTTGGGGTGGTGTGTATGCCAGTATGGGAAGGTTAATGGGTTGTATATTTATGTAAATGCAATCTTCACTTGTCCAATACAATTAATTATGCGGTCACAATCACTACCATAAGTTATATCTAAAAGTCCTTCTGAGACTATGAGGCATTAAAGCATCTAAGGGTTATCACATCCACTACAAGAAAATACGTTTCCTCACTATCAACTACTGAGATTTGAGAAAACAACAATTGTGTTATAAGGTGTGCCATACATCACAAAAAATATATTTTTCCCCGTTTATATTATTTTAGCATACTCTAATTTATAAGCAACTATCTTGACACCTATGGTAATTCAGACTATAGGTCTAAAAACATTTTGCTTGTCGAGCAACAAACTTCGTTTTAACCATATTAACTCTTGCAATTCTTCTATTTGCTATTAAGGAAATATGAGAGGTGTCATACTTAAAATGATATACGGAAGAAGAGAGAGAAAAAAGAGTTTGATTAGGCAAATTGTTAAATAATACATCACGTTGTTTCTTAAAAATAATATGATAGGAAACCGATTTCACACATGCAAACAAACCACAAACAAAAGCAATAAACGAACACAAGAGATTTAATATGGTTAAGTTTAGATCTGACTTACATCCATGAGCAACAACTAGGGCTTATATTAAGTGATAAAAACTACAAGTACAATGAGATGAATATATAGGTAAAACCTAATTAGAGTTAACCCCTGAAAACTTATTCAGCAAGTTAACTAACTAAGCGCTGTAGAGTTAGGGCCGGCCAAACCCTACCGCTTCTCCTCGTAATTGACTTGGCCCAATATGGGTCGTAGCTAGCCTACAAACATCACCATGGGTCCAAAGAGGTCATTGCTTTCAGAATTATTTCTTGTTTCTAGCACAACTTTTTTATATATAAGAAATTGTTATTGCAATAAGAAACAATATCAGAAGAGAAAGAGACATTGTTTAACATGAAAAACACACGCCCGGCCGTAAACTTACTCATAAATCTACATCATTTGTCACAATGAATCCTTACCACTTGAGAACTAAGTAATTAATTGAAATAGGAATTTTCTTTAACATAATTAAATACGAGAACCAAAAACATAGAAATTATATAATTTGATGTGTCTTTTTAGGTGTAAAAATTTCAAATATGACTTAATATTTACTAACCCGAAATATAAAGCCACAAAATTTAGAAGAATACCTAGTGAATACTAAATAGCATATGAAATGATAATATTGTACGTGTACATATAATGTCATATGTGTACGTACTTTCTTCCAAGGATTGTTTGTAGCTATAGTTTTATTCCTCATGTTTGACTGAACGCAGCCGGATGTCTGGATACCTCAACGTGCGTATAAATTAATATAGTATGCATGCAAGATCAGTACATTCAAATTTTAACAAATCATTATGGATCACATGTAACTTGAATGATTAAATAACAATTAGCTATAGCGTGTCAACTTTAGTTATGTTCTATTGGTATTTAAAGATATTAATGGACGTTATAGATTATAAATTGGTAGAAAAAAAAGCCATTTTTGAGTTTTTGGAGCATCCCATGTTTAAAATTTCCTTCTTGATATTCCTTTAGTGGGTCAGGTTATGTTGACGATGATATTTCATACTATCCTTAATATCACTTCATATTTCGATTGATGAAGTATCCATCTTTGTCGCAAGGCGTGTTTGAACTCCTTTGGGGCGCACGTAGTACATTGTAGCGAGCTCCCAAGGTTCTAGTAGCCACACAATTAGTTAAGATGTGCTCTTTAACATTTTCAGGCGCGCTGAGATTTCTGTTAAGAAAGAAACACCTGTGAATTTCTTGACAAACCCGTTGAATGGAAGGTCAACTCTTATTGACATTTTGGTATTTGTATGGATAGGAGGGAAACTCGCATGTGTAGTTTTGACAAGGGTATCGCCACTTGTGGGCTTAAGTAATAGTGTTTTCACAATTGTTCAGACGGGATTGAAAGTTGCTTTATGCAGAGAGACCAAAACCGAGAAGGCGTGCCCTGACACCAACACACATTTGTATCCTTCGCATTTATACTTATGGCTTCCTAGCGCCAATGCAGTGGAGCTACTTGTTACATGTTTAACTTTTGTATCGATGTAAGCAGTAACTTTTAAAAAAGTATATATGTTTAATATAAAAGATAGATGGATAATTAATAGCGGAAATATATTAAAATAAAAAGCTGTTTCCAATGTCTTAAGCAATATTATATCCTAGAATTAAAAGGATTAATAAATAATTAAGCTAATCCAGACTTTAATGATACACTTTCCCATTTTAAACCATGCCCATATGGTGTTGTCTTTTGGTTATTTCAAAGAAGGAAAGATACACCAAAAGTAGCGGGTTTTGTTGGATAAAAGAGCCAATGCAAAACCCTAATTATCTTCATGATCATCTCTTACTGGACTTGCATGTTTCAACTTTTGAACACTTTTTGTCTCCTGACAATCCATACACACATACCTTTAGTCCATATGTTTATAAGTTAAACAATAATAATAATAATTAGAAATCGGCCACTTCCAGCTTTTAGTTATTTCGTATGTGCGGAGATAATTAATTGACTAAGGTGTTGTTTATTTTTTTGAAAAAGGACCGTGCACTCTCTTTTGTCTGCTCAAAGTAGACAATGTCATCTGCAGATTGTTCGTTTTCTCTAAACGTTTCATTAAAAAATGCTTCTTGGTGCAGACTTGGCCCATCCACTTCTGATAGTGGCGGACGTACTTAGTAATTAGGGGTAGCCTCCGCTACCCCACAACTTTTCGTCGGCAGTGCAAATTTTGTTTAATTTTTTGGTGGTTTTTGTATTTCGTTACCCCTGAAAAAATATAACGTTATCCCTCTATGTTTAAAGCTCAACCAAATCAAAAGCTAAAATCAATTAAAGCCTAACCAAATTAAAGCTCATACCAAATAAAACCATTTTTCGTTTTCCCCTTTTGTTTGTACACTTGGCTTAGGCCACACATCAACATTCAACAAAACAAAATTTCATTCAGCCACCGTCTACACCATGCTGCCCCGACCTTAGTTGCCCTCCTCCGGTCACTGGACCTCCACTCTGGAGCCGAGTAGCCACCGATGATCCTTTAGTCCCTCTTCCACGGTTTGACTTATACTTGTTCAATCTAGGTATTCTTCTACTTTTATCTAAAATTGTAACTATTTAATTTATTTATAAATTAATTTAGAATTTTTTACGGGCAATTGAATATTTGAATTATTGATTATGTTTTTTTTTGGGTATTTGAATAATGTAAATTGGAATTGTTTAGGGGCTTGGACTTTATGTGCATATTAGAATTGATTATGGATTTATGATTTAAATTTTGTTTCTTCGAAAATTAGAGAGTTTGGAAGATGAAATAACAAAGTCTTATTAGCAATCTTTTAGACGAAAATTCAAGGAAAATGATAATATCAGTTTAACACCAAGTTAAAAAAATTATTATATGAATATGGTAAAAACGAATTTGATATTGTATAAAACACATTAAATAAAGAGTTCGTTTGCATTGTATGAAATACGAAAAAAAAAGATTTTTTGAACGTAACCCCTAAAATTTCCGCCTAGATACGTCACTGACTTATGAGATCTTCTAAGGTCTGTAGAGGGTTAAAACACCACACCCAACCAACACCCACTGTCCACCGTTCACCACCACGTACTGTTCACCACCACCCACCATCACTGTCACACCCCGACTTAGGGCCTAGGCGTGTGACCACAAGTTGGTACCTGTTTTGTAAATATATCAGAGTTTATAGGTTAATTTTAGCGGAAGACTCTAGGTTGAATATAATATTAATTTACATTGAAAATTACTTGGGAATTAAACACCCAAGTATAGTTTACAAAATATATGTTTCATAATACAAGGATTTGTTTATAAAAAAACGGAGCCATCTTGTACGCGCTTCTATCTTTATAAGACTCCAATACTTGCTAATGCTACTAATGCTTAATTACCTGCAATGGGTTGGAAAAATATGTTAGCTATATGCTGGTGAACACGTATGACTCAATAAAACATTTGAATGACATTACAATACAAATATAGTTTTCTCTACAAGCTCAGCAGAAGCATTTCTACTTCTGGTCTATGTACCACTGTCCTACACACACAATTGTTCCCGAGCCACGTAGCCCTTACTGGGAGACTAGTTATGACCATTAGCCCGCGACCACGTAGCCTTTGAATGATTAGGCTGAACGATTATGTTTGAATCCAGACACATGTGTATTCGGTCTGAGTTATTTTTATTCTCTACTTTGTATTATAACGTTTTAGAGATCATACAACCTCATGTAAACATTGATTGACTCGTTAAGACAAACACCCATTCGTCTCATTAAGTATAAATATTTTTGACTGATCAAAAAGGTTAACGTATTCACCTGTACGTCGGTGTTGTAAACCTTGACTGATTGATTGATTGTGAATGATACTTAACCTATACATAAATAGGTTCGTATGAATGTTTTGAATGATGTTAAGCTATGATTGTACGCTTAACCTTGAAATCGTTTATCTTTGATTATGAATGAAAATACTTGTTTTATGTGACGTTTGATATAGCATGCTTTGGCCTAATAAGTTCTATCACGTTGGTAAGTTTCTCCAGGTAAGTAAACGGGTCCCTCGGTTGATTGGGATTTATACGAATTACTTTTCCTTAGGCAAGAAACTTACTACTAGTGATATCCCCCTTCCAGTTACTACATGCCCGTCAAAATATATCTTTCGTTTAACATTACTTCATCATGAAGTAACGTTTATGAAAACATGATTGTGAATGATTTGTAATATACGATCAAGGTTAAAGACCATAGCCTCGATTGATAGTCTAAGCTATAATTCAAATAACTTAAACATAACTCCTACCTTAATTCGGATGCTTAGAATGATAATAAGAAAAAGCAGGATCTTGATCTACTCGCTTAAGTGATTATGACTTCGTTCCTTGCACGAATCACGAGAAAATGGTACGTCGGCTCGTCATGGCTGTTGGGCACGCCTCCTTAGGTTAACTATGTGAAAATGAAGGTGAGTTTGGGATGAATGGGGCTCATACCCGTCCTCCCCTTTTATAGCCTTTTTTGGACCCCATCGCTGTCTGGTGCCCAGTCGCGTACCGCGGCGCCGCAAAAAGACGTCGCCTTATGCGGTGGTGACACGTGGCCTGTCACAACGTGCCACGTGTTGACATGTCGTTGGACACGTGTCCACTGACTCAGCAAGCCCATCGCGCTACGCGATGGGTTGAGTGTTACCCCGTCGCGTACCGCGACGGAAGAAGATTTTCTGAATTTTCATTTTTGGTCCCTGTACTTTCTAAATTAGTACATTTAGGCTTAAATTAAATAGGGTAAAAGACGCGGTGTTACATCCTCCCTACCTTTTGAATAATCTCGTCCTCGAGATTTATTGGAATAGATTGGGATACTTTTTCTTCATTTCTGACTCGAGTCCTATGTATACTCGGGCCCTCGTCTTGAATCCCATTTGACTTTCACGAGTTTGAGTCGTTTGTGTTTGAGAAACTTGATCATACTATCTTCTATTTGGATAGGTTGTTCCACAAACTTAAGCTTCTCGTTGATCTTGACATCTTTTAATGGCATAGCAAGGGTTTCGTCGGCCAAACACTTACGTAGATTGGATACGTGAAACACGTCATGAATTCCTTTCATTTCATCGGGTAATTCTAATCGGTAAGCAACTGGTCCGATTCTTTCGAGTATCTTGAATGGCCCAACAAATCGTGGACTCAGTTTCCCTTTCTTCCCGAATATTACTACACCTTTCCAAGGCGATACTTTTAATAACACTTTGTCGCCTTCTTTGAATTCTAATGGCTTGCGGCGAATATCCGCATAACTCTTTTGCCTATCCCTTGCTGTTTTTAATCGTTCACGGATTTGTATTATTTGATCGGTGGTTCTTTGAACTATCTCGGGTCCTGACAACTGACTCTTACCTGTTTCTGACCAACATACAGGTGTTCTACACTTACGTCCATACAATGCTTCGAATGGTGCTGCTTGGATACTCGTATGATAACTATTGTTGTACGAGAATTCCATCAGCGCGAGATGAGTGTCCCAACTTCCTCCTAAGTCAATAACACAGGCACGAAGCATATCTTCCAAGGTTTGAATTGTACGTTCACTTTGGCAATCAGTTTAGGGATGGTAAGCAGTACTTAGATTTAGTCGAGTCCCCATAGCCTTTTGGAAGCTTGACCAAAAATTTAAAGTGAAACGACTATCTCTGTCGGATATGATGGATAGCAGCACACCATGTAAGGATACAATGTTTTCGACATATAAGTGTGCTAACTTATCAATGCTGAATGTTTCTTGGATTGTAATGAAATGAGCAGACTTCGTAAGTCTATCTACAATAACCCAGATTGCATCATTTTGGCGTGAAGTTTTAGGTAACTTCATAATGAAATCCATAGTTATCGTATCCCATTTCCATATCGGGATTTATGGTTGTTGAAGCAATCCTAACGGCTTTTGGTGCTCGGCTTTCACTTTGGAACACGTTAGGCATTTGGCTACATACAAGGAAATATCCTTCTTCATACCGATCCACCAATAATCATCTTTTAAATTGTGATACATCTTGTCACTTCCTGGATGCATCATGTATTTTGACTTGTGTGCTTCTTCGAGAATCTTATCTCTTAGATTTCCGACCATCGGTACCCAAATCCTTGTACCGAGTCTAAGTATTTCATCATTTCCTTTGATCAATTGGTCGATTGTACCATTCTCTTTTTCGGATTTTATGTTTCCTTCTTCCAGTGCCAACTTCTGAGCTTTTTTAATTTGGCAGGCTAAATCGACTTTAAGTTCCAATCTAAGAGTTCGAACGCTCTTTGGTTTTTCATGTTCTTTCCTACTTAAAGCGTCAGCCACAACGTTGGCTTTTCCTTCATGATACATGATCTCACAATCGTAATCATTTAGCATTTCCATCCAACGCCTTTGTCTCATATTTAGCTCTTTTTGATCAAATATGTGCTTTAAACTTTTGTGATCAGTGTATACCGTGAACTTTACACCATACAAGAAATGTCGCCATAACTTCAATGCAAAAATTATAGCGCCCAATTCAAGATCATGTGTGGTGTAATTCTGTTCATGAACTTTCAACTGCCTCGAAGCATAAGCAATTACTTTCTTTCCTTGCATTAAAACACATCCCATTCCTATGTGCGAAGCATCACAGTAAATGGTAAAGTTTTCTAGTCCATCTGGCAAAGCCAAGATAGGTGCATTGGTTAACTTTTGTTTTAGTGTTTCGAATGCTTCCTCTTGCTTCGGTCCCCATTCAAACTTAATTGACTTTCTTGTGAGTGAAGTTAATGGAACAGCTATTCGGGAAAAGTCTTGAATGAATCTGCGATAGTATCCGGCCAATCCTAGAAAGCTTCGGACTTGAGTCGGTGTCTTGGGTTTCTCCCACTTGGTTATAGCTTCGATCTTTGCTGGATCTACTTGAATACCCTTCTTATTTATAACATGACCAAGAAATTGAACTTTGGACAACCAGAATTCACACTTAGAGAATTTAGCATAAAACTTCTCGTTCCTTAGGGTTTCAAGTATGATTTTAAGATGAACTTGATATTCGTCTTTGGATTTTGAATAAACAAGAATGTCATCGATGAAAACAATAACAAACTTGTCCAAGTACGGCTTGCAAATTCGATTCATCATGTCCATAAAAGCTGCTGGAGCATTAGTGATTCCGAAAGGCATAACGGTAAACTCATAATGTCCATATCGGGTTCTAAAGGCTGTTTTAGGTATATATTCCTCTTGCACTTTTAATTGATGGTAACCTGATCTAAGATCAATCTTTGAGAAACAACTTGCTCCTTGGAGTTGATCAAACAAGTCATCGATTCTTGGTAGTGGATACTTGTTCCTGATCGTGACCTTGTTTAACTCTCTGTAATCAATACACATCCTCATTGACCCGTCCTTCTTCTTTAAAAACAGAATTGGAGCTCTCCACGGTGACGAACTTGGACGTATGAATCCATTTTCCAAAAGTTCATCTAACTGCTTCTTCAATTCCTTCATTTCCGTAGGCGCTAGGCGATAAGGAGATTTGGCTATTGGTGAAGTTCCCGGTATAAGGTCGATTCTAAACTCTACCTCTCTATCAGGCGGGGCTCCGGGTAGCTCATCAGGAAATATATCTTGAAATTCAGACACAATCGGTACTTCCTCCATTTTCTTTGGTTCAAGTTCCTTTGTTACATAGGCCATGAATGCGAGGCATCCCTTACCTAAGAATAGCTTTCTTTTATCTTGGATATGATTCTTACCTTTCCTCCTTCTTTATCTTCGGTTATACGAATGGTTTTGTTATTAGGTGTTCGAATGTCGATGGCTTTATCGTTACATAGGATACGGGCCTGATTAAACGATAACCAATCCATACCTAAAACTACATCCAAACATGCTAATGTCATGGGTAACAGTCGTACAGGTATGACATGATTGGCTAAATGTAACATCCCGAAAATATTCATACCAATTTTTGTCAATTTAGGAAGTTGAGGGACCATTTAGTCGTTTATCTATAATAAAAAATATAAAACTCTCTTGAAGCGACACATGTCCGATTACTAATAGGATGGAATCGACATGTGTCCGATGACTAATCTAGTGAAATTGACACATGTACGGTGACTAATCAAATAGATTGACATGTGTCGCCACATGTCACATGAAAGGACATGTGTCATCACAAGAATGAATAGTGGCAAGAGACGGTCCAACCGGCGGTATAAGAAACAACTATAAATAGTGGTCATGGGTTGCTCATTTGTGACATCCCGAACACCTAACCACTATCACTTCCTCGAAGTTTGTACCACCGAGTTGGAGTCCCGACACCACTCTAGAGTTTCGACGTTTCATACCCTGACACCTTACGTATAGTCAAAGCACTCCTCGTTCTTCCTTAAGCGTTATACCCATTTTAAGGTTAGAATTATGTTTAAGATTATTCAAGTTATAGCTTAGACTATCAATCAAGGCTATGGTCTTTAACCTTGATCGTATTTTACAAATCATTCACAATCATGTCTTCATAAACGTTACTTCATAATGAAGTAATATTAAACAAAAGATATATTTTGACGGGCATGTAGTAACTGGAAGGGGGATGTAAGGCCCCGTTACCGGTAACCCTACTTTCGTGTTGGATTTACTCATAAACACAGTTCTAAATATCAGAGTTAATTAAAACATTTACGCAGAAAATAAAACTTTCACAAAACTTTACATAATTCATAACTTGTCTCAAAACATTTATTGTCTTTCACATTAAAGCATTAAAATTAACACATCATAGGTCTTCAGATGCCAGATTCTTGTTCAGTGCCATGTGTCTCCTTAAGCGAGCTGCCTCATCCTACTCACCTGCGTGCATACTAAAAGTCAGCTACGCTGAGTGAGTTCTAGATAATCACATAATCATACCATTCACATAACATTATATTCTTTCAGTCATACTTTTATACTTTCATACTTTCTTACATTCATACTTTCTTACTTTCTTTTGTATTAACTTACTTTCATATCTTATGTTATAAAGAGCATTACGCCCTACATTCCTCGAGTATTATTAGGGCTCGGTACCCTCTTTCCTCGAGTATTATTAGGGCTCGGTACCCTCTTTCCTCGAGTATTATTAGGGCTCGGTACCCTTCTTCCTCGAATATTAGTAGGGTTCGGTTCCCTAGTTCTCGAATATTGGTAGGGTTCGATTCCCTCTTCGTTACCATACAACCATACATCATACCTCGAGTATTATTAGGGCTCGGTACCCTTTTCGTAACCATACCACCATACATTATCATTTCTTTCTTCTATTATCTCTATCATGTTCATACACATAAACATACATAACATACTTACCTTATACATAGCGTTACAACCTGACAGTACGTGCAATATCCGAAGATCGTTCACGTACCATCAAGCAATCATTCATACATTTCACATTATCCACATAAGGCATACACTTATCTCTTAGGATAAGTGTATTAACAAACATGTTGAGTATGCACACAGCCCCAAAAACATAACACATAAATGGGGCTAGAAACTCACCTGAACACGGTTACGTTCTCCGTTGATCGTAATCCTTTTCTTCAGTTGTGCACGGCTGACTGTATAACAAGTATACATATCAATTTAACTATCACTACTTATAACATCTTTCTAGTATTAATTACTACCCACAACGAACGGGGGTCCGGGGGCAGCGCCCCTGGCAGCGGGGTCTAGGGGCGGCAACCCCTAGCAGGGTCCAAGGGGCAGAGCCCCTGGCTGGGGTCGAGCTGCCAGGTCAGCTTGGAAAAATTTTATTTCCATTAACTGTCTTAACACATTTTTCATTAGATTTTTAATTTATTTTCTAAACGAACTTGGCTTTAGGCGAAGTTAAACCTCAGGCGAACTTAGCTTTAGGCGAAGTTAAACCTCAGGCGAACTTAGCTTTAGGCGAAGTTAAACCTCAGGCGAACTTATCATCAGGCGAACTTAAACCTCAGGCGAACTTGTCATCAGGCGAACTTAGCTTGCAGGCGAAGTTCATCAGGCGAACTTAGCTTGCAGGCGAAGTTCATCGCTTGAAGGCGAAGTTGCCCAGATGAAGGCGAAGTTGCCCAGATGTCCGCTGTTTCGGTTTCTGATCAACATTTCGGGCGATTTTAACACCCTTGTTAAGGTTCAATACCACCCACTACACTTCCCGACCATTTTCGGTCGTTTATACACTAAAAGCTCGGATCTTTAAACTTCCAAGATCAAGAATCATACCTTTTGAGCTTGTTTGGATCTCGTTTATCTTGGTATCACCACTAATCTTTCTCTCTTACCCGGACCTCGCTCGATCCTTCCTTCTTTCTCGGCCCGGCCGGCGGCGGTTTTGGGTGTGCTTGGTGTGTGTGTATGTGTGTGTTTAGGAGAGTGGGGGAAAATGAAGATATTTTGGGATTTTGGGGGTATTTATATCCCTGAAATCCCATTCTCATTTAACCCATCTCAATTAATCCAAGTCCAAGACCCGCTCCTTCCCCGACATTAATCAATTACGCGAAATCACTAAACATAACTTCCTTTATTCATCATTAAAATTTTAGGATGTTACAAGTCTTCCCCCCTTAAAGAGGTTTCGTCCCCGAAACCTAACTATTACATAAACAAACTAGGGTAAAACTTGCGCATCTCATCCTCGGCTTCCCAAGTAGCATCTGATCCCTTGCGGTGTTTCCATATTACTTTTACCGAAGGTATAATCTTGTGACGAAGCTGCTTCTCCTTGCGATCAACGATCTCTATCGGTTGCTCGATGTAGTTCAATTGTTCATCAACCTCAATGTCCATTAATGGCACGTGAGACGTGTCATCAGCTAGACACTTCCTCAGATGAGAAACATGGAAGGTTGAATGAATTCCTTCTAACTCATCGGGTAAATCCAGTTTATAAGCTACTTCACCCACACGACCTACAATCTTGAACGGTCCAATGTACCTCGGACTCAACTTTCCTCTTTTCCTAAAACGGATAATTCCTTTCCAAGGCGTGACCTTGAGCATCACATAGTCACCCACGCTAAACTCAATTGGTCGTCGCCGCTTATCTGCATAAGACTTTTGTCTGTCTTGCGCGGCTTTCAATCTTGCTTTGATCTGATCGAGCTTTGAAGACGTTTCTTGAACTACTTCTAGGCTTCCCATTTCTTTCTGACCAATCTCGCCCCAACACACCGGGGTTCTACATCGTCTACCGTAAAGCATCTCAAACGGTGGCATACCAATACTTGAATGGTAACTGTTGTTATAGGAGAACTCTGCCAGATGCAGATGATCATCCCAACTTCCACCAAAATCTAAAACACAAGCACGTAGCATATCCTCAAGGGTTTGGATCGTCCTTTCGGACTGTCCATCAGTTTGAGGATGATACGCCGTACCGATGTTCAACCTCGTCCCCATAGCTTCATGGAATTTCTTCCAGAACCTCGAAGTAAACCGTGTATCTCTATCGGACACGATCGATAACGGTACTCCATGCTTGGTTACAACTTCCTTGATGAACAAGCTTGCTAACATTTCTGACGAGATGGCCTCTCGTATGGGCAGAAAGTGAGCACTCTTGGTCAAACGGTCCACAATCACCCAGATGGTATCATGTTGCTTAGCTGTACGAGGTAGCTTAGTTATGAAATCCATGGTGATGTGTTCCCATTTCCACTCAGGTATCTCTAGCGGTTGCATCTTCCCATAAGGCTTTTGGTGCTCGGCCTTGACTTGTAAGCAAGTTAAGCACTTACTAACATAATCCACTACATCATTCTTCATTCCTGGCCACCAGTAATCTCTTTTCAGGTCTTGGTACATCTTTGTAGCTCCAGGATGGATTGAGTACCTTGACTTATGAGCTTCATATAAGATTCAACTTCTAAGTTCACCATGGCGTGGAATCCACATACGGTCAAATCTAGTTTTAACTCCATGAGTGTTTTCCATCAACTCATCTTGCTGGCCATAAATCCTTTCTTTCTTTACTAACCCTTCGTCTACTAACACTTCTGACTGCACTTTGATGATTTCTTCAAAAAGACTTGAGTTCATGATCAACTTATATGACTTCACTGTTGCAAGGACTTACTCATTCTTACGACTTAACGCATCAGCGACCACGTTAGCTTTACCGGGGTAATACCTAATCTCACAGTCGTAATCCTTTATCAATTCTAACCATCTTCTCTGCCTCATGTTCAGTTCTTTCTGTTCGAAGAAGTACTTTAAACTCTTATGATAGGTATAGATAGTACACTTAGTACCGTACAGATAATGCCTCCATATCTTAAGAGCATGCACTACAGCTGCTAACTCCAGATCATGCGTCGGATAAGTACTTTCATGGACCTTCAACTGTCTAGACGCGTAAGCTATCACCTTCCCTCGTTGCATCAACACGCAACCTAACCCTTGATGCGAGGCATCAGCACAAACAACGAAATCCTCGTCGCCATCGGGCAAAGTAAGGATTGGAGCTTGCGTGAGCCTCTTCTTCAATTCTTCAAAGGCTTCTTCCTGAAACTTTCCCCAACTGAATACTATCGACTTTCGGGTCATACCGGTCAGCGGTGCGGCTATCTTGGAGAAACCATCGATGAATCTCCTATAGTAGCCAGCTAACCCTAGGAAACTTCGTATATCAGTCGGATTCTGAGGAGTCTTCCAATTCGTTATTGCTTCAATCTTAGCTGGGTCCACGGTAATCCCTTCAGGATTAATCACGTGACCTAAAAATTGCACTTCTCTTAACCAGAACGCGCACTTCGAAAACTTGGCATACAACTTCTCTTTCTTCAGAGTCTCAAGTACCTCTCTCAGATGCTCAGCATGTTCAGACTCGCTCTTTGAATAAACCAATATATCATCGATGAAGACGATAACCGACTTATCCAACATCGGTCGACACACCCTATTCATCATGTCCATAAATGCTGCAGGAGCATTGGTTAGACCGAATGACATTATGAGGAACTCGTAGTGTCCATACCGCGTTCGGAACGCTGTCTTAGGGATGTCTGCCTCTTTCACCTTCAGCCGGTGGTAGCCTGATCTGAGATCTATTCGTGAGAACCAACTTGAACCTTGCAGTTGGTCAAACAGATCATCAATCCTTGGCAACGGATATCTATTCTTTACCGTAAGCTTATTCAACTCACGATAGTCTATGCACATCCTCATACTTCCATCCTTCTTTTTCACGAACAATACTGGTGCGCCCCACGGGGAAACACTCGGTCTTATGAAACCTTTGTCGAGGAGTTCTTGCAGTTGTGACATCAATTCTTTCATCTCGGACGGTGCTAGACGGTAAGGCGCTTTTGCGACAGGTTGGGCTCCTGGTATTAAATCTATCTGAAATTCTATCTCTCGCTCTGGTGGCAACCCCGGAAGATCCTCAGGGAATACTTCTGGGTAGTCGCGCACAATAGGAACATCTTTCATTTCTTTCGTCTCGGCCGTAGCGTTACGACATACGCCAGGTAGGCACAACACCCTCGCCTTAGCAAACCCTCGGCTTTCATCATCTAAATGACATTAAGCCCAGAACTTTCCTTATCACCATAGACCGTTACCGCGCTACCATCCAATGACTTTAACCTTATAATCCTACTCTTACATACTATCTGAGCCTCAAACTCAGACAACCAATCCATACCCAAAACCACATCGAACCCTCCCAAGGTCATAACGTACAAGGTAATCGGGAACTCATGTCCTTCCAATTCTATCTTACAGTTCTTAACCATTGTTGTTATTTTAACCGAAGTGTCACTGGCGGTTTCTACTACAAAAGTTTCAGACACTCGGCAACATTTCATTTTAGCTAGTTTACTAAATGGTGTGGCTACGAAACTTTTGTTTGCGCCCGAATCAAATAATACAGAAGCGGAAACACCGTTCACTATAAACGTACCTGTGACAACATCCGGAATCTGCTTGGCTTGTTCTTGGGTCAACATGTAGGCTCTAGTTCTTGGCCTAGCTTGATCGGCATCCTTCCTTCTACTACCTCCAGCTTCACTCTCGGTACACTCCCTAGCAAAATGACCCGTCTTACCACACTTGTAGCATGCAGGCTTAGAACTGCACTCATGAGCATAATGACCTGCCTTCCCACACTTGTAGCAAACATTCGACCCAAATTTACATTCTCCGGCATGTATCTTTCCACACATATGACATGTATCCGAACCCCTTCCCCACCTACACTCACCACTGTGCGCCTTGCCACAAGTCTTGCATGACCTGTTCTCCCAAACTCTCGGCTGCTTGTTCTTAGGGTTCCACATCTGGGTACCGGGTCGTTTAGCAGGAGCGACCCCTTTCCTCTCTTTCTTCTCATCTCCCACCACCACATCATCCGCAACCAAGTCTGCGTAGACCATTTCTGCGAGTTCGACAGCAGAATTGAAAGTAGTAGGTTTACTTGTTCTGACTAACATGCGAACTCTCTGTGGTAATCCCCTCACATAACACTTGATCCTTTTAGCCTCAGTGTTGATCATATCGGGCACCAACCTAGACATTCGATTGAACTCGGTGGTGTACTCACGATGCGTCATTGTCCCAGCTTTCAAATTTAGGAACTTCATCTCCGCCCTTTCAACCTCGGCGTCAGCACAAAACTTCTTCATTACTAACTCCTTCAGGTCGTCCCACTTCATTTCTTTGATCTCTTCACGGGTCTTCCTCTGCTCCACACTCTCCCACCAATACATAGCCTCATCTTCAAACGATTGGGTGGCATAACCGACAGCTTGATCGGGACGGCACTCGCTAATGCGGATAACCTTATCCATGGCGGTTATCCACTGAAGAGTAGCGATTGCGTCTCCTAAACCAGTCAGCTTAGGCGGGTCACAACCTTTGAAGGACTTATAGTTGCAACCGCCTCGGCCCCTCTTCCTATCATCATCTTTTACAGACCTTTCCTCACTTGAGTCACCCCTTTCCCTATCGTCATCCTTTCCACCATTACCACCAGCCCCTCCTGCAGTTCGTTCACGGCTTCCAGCAGATCTTTCAGGATTCAGGTCCTTCACAGCAGCAACTACAGCTTGAACGATGGCTGCTTGAACTGCGGGGCTAAGTTGAATTTCTTCGTTGTTGTTCTGGTCTCCTCCAGCTGCGCTTCCTTCATTTTCGGTGTGGGAAGCTCCTTCTACCGAGGGTTGCCGGACAAGACGAGGCCTGCCACGACGTCCAGTGCGACCCCCAGTTTCAACAAATTCTCCAGCTCCAGCCATCAGTATTCTAAAAGGGAAAACACAAACATCATCACTCAAGGAACTATTTAGTACAAGGATAGTAAGGCTAACAGGTAATAACAGTGGCCAGTTGTGATTAGCTGATCACGTTACTTTCCGTGTCCTATACACTTCCCTTTATGAGTCTATTTGTGCTGGTCCTACTTAAGCAGTTTGTCAAAGTAAACAATCAATTATTCCTATCCCTGCCGTTCACATATCTTTCCTTTCCCATTAACATATATCATTTAATCATACCATTTACCTTTACTGATCTTGCTTGAGCGACACATGGCATTCTTGAACTGGCATCTTCTTTCCTTTCTTACTTAAATCCCATACTCTGTTAGAGTCTAAGCATGTAGGATGCTTAAATCTCTCGAACTTATGCTCTGATACCAACTTGTAAGGCCCCGTTACCGGTAACCCTACTTTCGTGTTGGATTTACTCATAAACACAGTTCTAAATATCAGAGTTAATTAAAACATTTACGCGGAAAATAAAACTTTCACAAAACTTTACATAATTCATAACTTGTCTCAAAACATTTATTGTCTTTCACATTAAAGCATTAAAATTAACACATCATAGGTCTTCAGATGCCAGATTCTTGTTCAGTGCCATGTGTCTCCTTAAGCGAGCTGCCTCATCCTACTCACCTGCGTGCATACTAAAAGTCAGCAACGCTGAGTGAGTTCTAGATAATCACACAATCATACCATTCACATAACATTATATTCTTTCAGTCATACTTTTATACTTTCATACTTTCTTACATTCATACTTTCTTACTTTCTTTTGTATTAACTTACTTTCATATCTTATGTTATAAAGAGCATTACGCCCTACATTCCTCGAGTATTATTAGGGCTCGGTACCCTCTTTCCTCGAGTATTATTAGGGCTCGGTACCCTCTTTCCTCGAGTATTATTAGGGCTCGGTACCCTCTTTCCTCGAGTATTATTAGGGCTCGGTACCCTTCTTCCTCGAATATTAGTAGGGTTCGGTTCCCTAGTTCTCGAATATTGGTAGGGTTCGATTCCCTCTTCGTTACCATACAACCATACATCATACCTCGAGTATTATTAGGGCTCGGTACCCTTTTCGTAACCATACCACCATACATTATCATTTCTTTCTTCTATTATCTCTATCATGTTCATACACATAAACATACATAACATACTTACCTTATACATAGCGTTACAACCTGACAGTACGTGCAATATCCGAAGATCGTTCACGTACCATCAAGCAATCATTCATACATTTCACATTATCCACATAAGGCATACACTTATCTCTTAGGATAAGTGTATTAACAAACATGTTGAGTATGCACACAGCCCCGAAAACATAACACATAAATGGGGCTAGAAACTCACCTGAACACGGTTACGTTCTCCGTTGATCGTAATCCTTTTCTTCAGTTGTGCACGGCTGACTGTATAACAAGTATACATATCAATTTAACTATCACTACTTATAACATCTTTCTAGTCTTAATTACTACCCACAACGAACGGGGGTCCGGGGGCAGCGCCCCTGGCAGCGGGGTCTAGGGGCGGCAGCCCCTAGCAGGGTCCAAGGGGCAGAGCCCCTGGCTGGGGTCGAGCTGCCAGGTCAGCTTGGAAAAATTTTATTTCCATTAACTGTCTTAACACATTTTTCATTAGATTTTTAATTTATTTTCTAAACGAACTTGGCTTTAGGCGAAGTTAAACCTCAGGCGAACTTAGCTTTAGGCGAAGTTAAACCTCAGGCGAACTTATCATCAGGCGAACTTAAACCTCAGGCGAACTTGTCATCAGGCGAACTTAGCTTGCAGGCGAAGTTCATCAGGCGAACTTAGCTTGCAGGCGAAGTTCATCGCTTGAAGGCGAAGTTGCCCAGATGAAGGCGAAGTTGCCCAGATGTCCGCTGTTTCGGTTTCTGATCAACATTTCGGGCGATTTTAACACCCTTGTTAAGGTTCAATACCACCCACTACACTTCCCGACCATTTTCGGTCGTTTATACACTAAAAGCTCGGATCTTTAAACTTCCAAGATCAAGAATCATACCTTTTGAGCTTGTTTGGATCTCGTTTATCTTGGTATCACCACTAATCTTTCTCTCTTACCCGGACCTCGCTCGATCCTTCCTTCTTTCTCGGCCCGGCCGGCGGCGGTTTTGGGTGTGCTTGGTGTGTGTGTATGTGTGTGTTTAGGAGAGTGGGGGAAAATGAAGATATTTTGGGATTTTGGGGGTATTTATATCCCTGAAATCCCATTCTCATTTAACCCATCTCAATTAATCCAAGTCCAAGACCCGCTCCTTCCCCGACATTAATCAATTACGCGAAATCACTAAACATAACTTCCTTTATTCATCATTAAAATTTTAGGATGTTACAAGTCTTCCCCCCTTAAAGAGGTTTCGTCCCCGAAACCTAACTATTACATAAACAAACTAGGGTAAAACTTGTGCATCTCATCCTCGGCTTCCCAAGTAGCATCTGATCCCTTGCGGTGTTTCCATATTACTTTTACCGAAGGTATAATCTTGTGACGAAGCTGCTTCTCCTTGCGATCAACGATCTCTATCGGTTGCTCGATGTAGTTCAATTGTTCATCAACCTCAATGTCCATTAATGGCACGTGAGACGTGTCATCAGCTAGACACTTCCTCAGATGAGAAACATGGAAGGTTGAATGAATTCCTTCTAACTCATCGGGTAAATCCAGTTTATAAGCTACTTCACCCACACGACCTACAATCTTGAACGGTCCAATGTACCTCGGACTCAACTTTCCTCTTTTCCTAAAACGGATAATTCCTTTCCAAGGCGTGACCTTGAGCATCACATAGTCACCCACGCTAAACTCAATTGGTCGTCGCCGCTTATCTGCATAAGACTTTTGTCTGTCTTGCGCGGCTTTCAATCTTGCTTTGATCTGATCGAGCTTTGAAGACGTTTCTTGAACTACTTCTAGGCTTCCCATTTCTTTCTGACCAATCTCGCCCCAACACACCGGGGTTCTACATCGTCTACCGTAAAGCATCTCAAACGGTGGCATACCAATACTTGAATGGTAACTGTTGTTATAGGAGAACTCTGCCAGATGCAGATGATCATCCCAACTTCCACCAAAATCTAAAACACAAGCACGTAGCATATCCTCAAGGGTTTGGATCGTCCTTTCGGACTGTCCATCAGTTTGAGGATGATACGCCGTACCGATGTTCAACCTCGTCCCCATAGCTTCATGGAATTTCTTCCAGAACCTCGAAGTAAACCGTGTATCTCTATCGGACACGATCGATAACGGTACTCCATGCTTGGTTACAACTTCCTTGATGAACAAGCTTGCTAACATTTCTGACGAGATGGCCTCTCGTATGGGCAGAAAGTGAGCACTCTTGGTCAAACGGTCCACAATCACCCAGATGGTATCATGTTGCTTAGCTGTACGAGGTAGCTTAGTTATGAAATCCATGGTGATGTGTTCCCATTTCCACTCAGGTATCTCTAGCGGTTGCATCTTCCCATAAGGCTTTTGGTGCTCGGCCTTGACTTGTAAGCAAGTTAAGCACTTACTAACATAATCCACTACATCATTCTTCATTCCTGGCCACCAGTAATCTCTTTTCCAGGTCAGCTTGGAAAAATTTTATTTCCATTAACTGTCTTAACACATTTTTCATTAGATTTTTAATTTATTTTCTAAACGAACTTGGCTTTAGGCGAAGTTAAACCTCAGGCGAACTTAGCTTTAGGCGAAGTTAAACCTCAGGCGAACTTAGCTTTAGGCGAAGTTAAACCTCAGGCGAACTTATCATCAGGCGAACTTAAACCTCAGGCGAACTTGTCATCAGGCGAACTTAGCTTGCAGGCGAAGTTCATCAGGCGAACTTAGCTTGCAGGCGAAGTTCATCGCTTGAAGGCGAAGTTGCCCAGATGAAGGCGAAGTTGCCCAGATGTCCGCTGTTTCGGTTTCTGATCAACATTTCGGGCGATTTTAACACCCTTGTTAAGGTTCAATACCACCCACTACACTTCCCGACCATTTTCGGTCGTTTATACACTAAAAGCTCGGATCTTTAAACTTCCAAGATCAAGAATCATACCTTTTGAGCTTGTTTGGATCTCGTTTATCTTGGTATCACCACTAATCTTTCTCTCTTACCCGGACCTCGCTCGATCCTTCCTTCTTTCTCGGCCCGGCCGGCGGCGGTTTTGGGTGTGCTTGGTGTGTGTGTATGTGTGTGTTTAGGAGAGTGGGGGAAAATGAAGATATTTTGGGATTTTGGGGGTATTTATATCCCTGAAATCCCATTCTCATTTAACCCATCTCAATTAATCCAAGTCCAAGACCCGCTCCTTCCCCGACATTAATCAATTACGCGAAATCACTAAACATAACTTCCTTTATTCATCATTAAAATTTTAGGATGTTACAGGGGATATCACTAGTAGTAAGTTTCTTGCCTAAGAAAAAGTAATTCGCATAAATCCCAATCAACCGAGGGACCCGTTTACTTACCTGGAGAAACTTACCAACGTGATAGAACCTATTAGGCCAAAGCATGCTATATCAAACGTCACATAAAACAAATGTTTTCATTCACAATCAAAGACAAACGATTTCAAGGTTAAGCTTACAATCATAGCTTAATATCATTCAAAACATTCATACAAACCTATTTATGTATAGGTTAAATATCATTCACAATCAATCAATCAGTCAAGGTTTACAACATCGACGGTACAGGTGAATATGTTAACCTTTTTGATCAGTCAAAAATATTTATACTCAATGAGACGAACGGGTGTTTTCTTAACGAGTCAATCAATGTTTACATGAGGTTGTATGATCTCTAAAGCGTTACAATACAAAGTAGAGAATAAAATCAACTCAGACCGATTACACATGTGTCTGGATCCAAACATAATCGTTCAGCTTAAATCATTCCAAGGCTACGTGGCCGCGGGCTAATGGTCATAACTAATCTCCCAGTAAGGGCTACGTGGCTCATGAACAATTTTGTGTGTAGGGCAGTGGTACATAGACCACAAGTAGAAATGCTTCTGCTGAGCTTGTAGAGAAAACTATATTTGTATTGTAATGTCATTCAAATGTTTTATTGAGTCATACGTGTTCACTAGCATATAGCTGACGTATTTTTCCAACCCATTGCAGGTAATTAAGCTTAAGTAGCATTAACATGGATTGGAGTCTTAATGAAGATAGAAGCGCGTACAAGATGGCTCCGTTTTTTATATAGAAATCCTTGTAATATGAAACATATATTTGGTAAACTCATACTCGGGTATTTGATTCCCGAGTAAATTTTCAATGTAAATTAATATTATATTCAACTTAAAGTCTTCTGCTAAAATTTACCCATAATCTCTTATATGTTTGCAAAAAAGGTACCAACTTGTGGTCACACGCCTAGGCCCTAAGTCGGGGTGTGACACTAAAGAAATTGTGGCATTATCTAAAGCCTCGGTTATTCTACTTATACCTCCATCAGCAGTTTCTACTTCATAATGTTTATCTAATTTAACTAAGGGCTCATTTAATAGACTACAAAATTTATAATCTATAAAGCTTTGGTTGCACCCGAGTCAAATAATATTCTAGCATAAACATTATTTATAGGAAATGTACCGGTGATCACATCCGGTATATCTGCTGCCTTCTGGGTGTCTAGCATAAAGACACGAGTGTTTCCTTTCTTGGCATCGGTCTTCGCATCGCTACCACTTGCACCAATCGTTACCGTCATGGGTTTCTTCTTTTTCGAACACTCATTGCTATAATGTCCCTTTTCACCACATACGAAACATTCTACTGTTTTCCTTGTGCAGTCGGTTTCTACGTGACCAGGTCTCTTGCAGAAATTACATGTGACCGTGTTATTTGGCCGAAGACATCTTCCGAAGTGTCTCCTTCCACATGACTT
Organism: Bidens hawaiensis; assembly: GCF_021521415.1. Classification (NCBI taxonomy): domain Eukaryota; kingdom Viridiplantae; phylum Streptophyta; class Magnoliopsida; order Asterales; family Asteraceae; genus Bidens; species Bidens hawaiensis. The sequence goes on along the minus strand of NW_027492317.1, from coordinate 152,558 downwards.
ACACAGAGGGCGAATATATACAAATGCCCCTTCCCTTTTCTACTCAGTTTTCCTCACTTTTCCTCCAACTGGCGTCTTGCCATCGTCTTTCTTCCTCTCGTCCCGATTCTTTATCATTCCATCCATCAAATACCCGGCCAATTCCATGGCCGATTCCGTCGAGGACGGCATGTGTGAACGTACTAGATCACGGATTTCTATTGGTAACCCGTAAATATAGCGCGCCACTTTATTAACTTCGGGAGTGACCAAGTGAGGAACAATCCTACAATACTCAAGAAACTTGGTGTTATATTCCTTGAGATTGGTTCCCACAACTTTGTGATTCCACAACTTGGTTTGTATTTGATCCATTTCGTTTATTGGACAAAACTTCTTCAATATCATTGCCTTAAACGTTGCCCAATCTAGATTGTATAAACTTTCCCTACCCTTGATTCCGATTAGGGTATTCCACCATTCCAATGCCTCTCCTTTGAACATCTGGGAGGTATATTGAACTTTCTCACTCTCCGTACACTTGCTGATCAATACAATTGATCCCATTTCCTCCAGCCATCGAAGGGTATGTATCGCTCCTTTATCCCCGTGAAATTCTTTGGGGTTATACACTTTAAACACCTTGAAATCACAACCTTCGTGTATTTTAAGTTTCTTTGTTTTCTCATGTAGGTCGTTTTCAGCTGTTGAACTTGCATCACTCGTTTCTCAATTTCTTTCGGTTTCCTTTTTGGATTCTTTCTTTGATTCTCTTTTCGAATTAACCGTTTCACTTCGACTTGCTCTTTTGTTAGATTGTGAGGCGGTTCTACTTGGATCATTTTTCAGAATTTCATAGATTGGATTTACAGCCTCTTTTATCAAATCGCGGATACCAAGCATATAATTTTGTGGTATGGCTTGTATATTTTCCATGGTAGCTTTTTCTTGTAAAATTTCTTCAATTGTCTTTCCTTTATTGTTTACTTGAATTTCTGGATTACTGTTTGCTTTAGACATGTTGTTACATGAATAAAACAAGATTTAGGAAGGACACACTTTATATTACATTATTTATCTTATAGGAAAAAAGATTACCACAATACAACAGTACACAACTATGATTTCTAATCCTTAATCCATTTTGTAACAAGATTTTTCATCTTGTCACATTTCTTAGCAATCTTTCTCCCCATTCTCTTTTTGCCCACTTTCTCATTTCTCAGCTCGTCCATCACCGAATTTGGCGGGTTCCGATATCCTGTTGGTGCGGATGCGGCTGGAAAGAGATAAGCATTCTCTTGGGGATAGAGATGTGGATTAGCAACGTATGCATGCATTTCTTCATCGGGAATATTATTGGTATAAAACTTCTCGATGAGATTTGCCTCCTCTCAAATCTCCTTTGCTTGTTGGGGAGATTGACGGTCTCGGTCCTAAGTATGAAGGAAAATTGGGATTCTCGTTCTCCTCTTCCTCGAGATCCTCCTCTTCTTCAGGATCCTCGTCAGATCATAAGGGTTCTTGATTGGTGCTTGAAAAGTTATCTTTTCATGGGGCATTGTAACCCTCATTTTTGGTTTATGACTGGGTTCTGTAGATGCTGGTGGGGTCTCGTATTGATAGTTCAATGGTGGTGATCCAAATTGCCATCTCCTTTGATCGGAGTGACAATTCATCCAGCTAGACGATTCCGATTCTATTTCTTGTTTCATCTTACTCTGGACTTCCTGTTCCTCGGAAGGATGGTAAGTCGGAACCTCCAATAGATAATACTGAGGATTGTTGTCGGTGGTGTTGTCAAAAATCTCTATTGGCATTTGCTGACTCCCTAGGAGATACACGGGTTGGCTCCCATAGGGTATCACCGGATTGATTGGTTGATTGTGACTGAAAAAGCTAGTATAATAACTATTGCTACTCTCCATATCGGAGGGTACAAGATTGATTGTCGGTTTTGATCTAATGGCTACTCGGTGTCTACGACCAAAGTAGTTAATATAATACATCTGCATTTAATTAGATTAGGGATAGGAGGTTTACCAATCCTATCTTATCCCTATGAATAATAATAATAATAATGGTTAAAGCCTAGGTACTAGTATCTAATACCTAATTCGCTGAAACCGATGGCTTTGATACCAACCTGTCACACCCCGACTTAGGGCCTAGGCGTGTGACCACAAGTTGGTACCTGTTTTGTAAATATATCAGAGTTTATGGGTTAATTTTAGTGGAAGACTTTAGGTTGATTATAATATTAATTTACATTGAAAATTACTTGGGAATTAAACACCCAAGTATAGTTTACAAAATATATGTTTCATAATACAAGGATTTGTTTATAAAAAACGGAGCCATCTTGTACGCGCTTCTATCTTTATAAGACTCCAATCCTTTCTAATGCTACTAATGCTTAATTACCTGCAATGGGTTGGAAAAATACGTCAGTTATATGCTGGTGAACACGTATGACTCAATAAAACATTTGAATGACATTACAATACAAATATAGTTTTCTCTACAAGCTCAGCAGAAGCATTTCTACTTCTGGTCTATGCACCACTGCCCTACACACACAATTGTTCCCGAGCCACGTAGCCCTTACTGGGAGACTAGTTATGATCATTAGCCCGCGACCACGTAGCCTTTGAATGATTAGACTGAACGGTTATGTTTGGATCCAGACACATGTGTATACGGTCTGAGTTGTTTTTATTCTCTACTTTGTATTATAACGTTTTAGAGATCATACAACCTCATGTAAACATTGATTGACTCGTTAAGAAAACACCCGTTCGTCTCATTGAGTATAAATATTTTTGACTGATCAAAAAGGTTAACGTATTCACCTGTACGTCGGTGTTGTAAACCTTGACTGACTGATTGATTGTGAATTATACTTAACCTATACATAAATAGGTTCGTATGAATGTTTTGAATGATGTTAAGCTATGATTGTACGTTTAACCTTGAAATTGTTTATCTTTGATTATGAATGAAAATACTTGTTTTATGTGACGTTTGATATAGCATTCTTTGGCCTAATAGGTTCTATCACGTTGGTAAGTTTCTCCAGGTAAGTAAACGGGTCCCTCTGTTTATTGGGATTTATACGAATTACTTTTCCTTAGGCAAGAAACTTACTACTAGTGATATCCCCCTTCCAGTTACTACATGCCCGTCAAAATATATCTTTCATTTAACATTACTTCATCATGAAGTAACGTTTATGAAAACATGATTGTGAATGATTTGTAATATACGATCAAGGTTAAAGACCATAGCATTGATTGATAGTCTAAGCTATAATTCAAATAACTTAAACATAACTCCTACCTTAATTCGGATGCTTAGAATGATAATAAGAAAAGGCAGGATCTTGATCTACTCGCTTAAGTGATTATGACTTCGTTCCTTGTACGAATCACGAGAAAATGGTACGTCGGCTCGTCACGGCTGTTGGGCACGCCTCCCTAGGTTAACTATGTGAAAATGAAGGTGAGTTTGGGATGAATGGGGCTCATACCCGTCCTCCCCTTTTATAGCCGTTTTTGGACCCCATCGCGGTACGCGATGGGTTCCTGGTGCCTGGTCGTGTACCGCGGCGCCGCAAAAAGGCGCCGCCTTATGCGGTGGTGACACGTGGCCTGTCACAACGCGCCACGTGTTGACACGTCGTTGGACACGTGTCCACTAACTCAGCAAGCCCATCGCGCTACGTGATGGGTTGAGTGTTACCCCGTCGCGTACCGCGACGGGAAAAGATTTTCAGAATTTTCATTTTTGGTCACTGTACTTTCTAAATTAGTACATTTAGGCTTAAATTAAATAGGGTAAAAGACGCGGTGTTACAATCACCGTCCACCACTCACCCATCATCCGCCTCCACCACCACCCACCGTTTTCCACTACCACCTCTTTTGTCTACGTCGCACAGATCACGTGCATACATTGTCATATGCAGACTATTTTTTTTCTTAAATAAGTTTTATTGAAAAATGTCTACGCAAGCTCTTTTTGGTGTAGACTTGGCTCATCCACTTTTGAGATCTTCTAATGTCTTTTAAGTGTTAAAACACCACACCCAATCAACACCCAACTGTCCACCACAACCACCACCCACCGTTCATCACCACCACCATCCACCACCCACCCACCGTTCACCACCACCATTCACCTCCCACCCACCGTCCGCCGCTACCACCACCCACCGTCCGCCACCGCCACCACCACCGTCTACCCCCACCACCCACCCACCGTCTGTCGCCACCAGCGTTCACCACCCACCACCACCGTCCACCACTACCACCCACCTACACCGTCTACAACCCACCGTCCACCACCACCACTATCGTTCACCACCCACCACCACCTTCTACCAGTTACCACCATCTACCACCCATCATTCGCCACCACCACCCACCACTATCATCATTCAGCACCATCATCACTCACTATCATAGTTCGTACACCACCACCAGTTTATTTTAGTAATTTACAGACGTTAAAAAGCAATCTTCTTCATGCATACTGCAGAGGTTTGGTTCACATCTTCTTTTACAGATGTGGTCTGCAGAATGCATACATTTTAGATCTGAAAAAAAAAACAGCAAAATTATCATCGTTAATTATTAGTAGACTAAACCAAGTTCGCCTACAAAGTCAACGGGCGGTTACTATAATTCTTAAAACAAGTAAAAAACATGCATATTCCATTCCAACGATGACGACTTATTTGAATTGGATAAGTGTAAGGATATTTAATAGTTTTATGCAAGATCCTTGGACATTGTATATTAATTGTACATTTGTTAACGTGTATACTGCAAATTGTGTATGGTGTAGTCTTAAACTCTAAATCTTAACTTCACCGAGACTACTTTAATATAACATATAGAAATAGAACACGTATTAGTGATTACAGTCTTATATTACGTCTATCAGTTTGCATGTTTGATGCATGAAATGAAAATTAAATAAATAAGTCAACAATAAATAAAGATTGGCCGGATTAGAGGGAAATATTATAATTTTTTTTATTAGAACGAGAATTTACACACTCTCTCTAATTCTATTAAATTGCATTTATATGTGAACCAATGGATTGAACTCAAACTATCATCTCTTAAAAGACAAAGCCTTTCCAACTTGATATCACTAGACCGATTATAAACCTTACTAATTAGTGCATACCCAATTTAGTTGAAAAGGTCAAAATGAAGAGCTCCATATTATATATGTGTGTAAATTTACTTCATTTTGTAAATTATAAGAAAAATTATCATTGTGTTGAAAATTAGTTATAAAATATTTGTCATAACATCTATGATACAATATTCACATGAATTAGGTGAATATAGATTAATATCTTGCATTGATGGTTTATTAGTTATTCTTAGAGTTATATATATATATATATATATATATATATATATAGGATGAGTATCATTACAGAACTGTTAAATTATTTAAGAACTTGAAGGAACCTTTGAAAACTAACGTTTTTTATAAAAAATTTTGTATGTTAATGCTCTTTGAGAGTAGTTTTATCATTTTTTATATCTATATCTACAATTACAATTTTGAAAATTAGTTTTTATACATATCTATGTTTTATTTTACACCTATATAAATTTGTTAGTACAAAAATTTTACATATATGTAAACTTGTGCTTAATATATGTAATCAAAATTTTTTATATAAAATATGATAAAACTAATCTTAAATAATGTTAATATATAAAAAAAATTAAAAAATTGTTTGATTGTTAAGGGTTCTTAAGAGTTCTTAACTTTTTTAAAGTTCTTAAATGATACCAACCCTATATATATATATAGTAACACATTATGCTATATCACTTTATAATGTAATTCGTGTGCATGTCTTGATCACTTATGTGTTTTAAATAATCACAATTATGTCCTATTGGTAAATAACAATCCAAACTTTAACCTTATTTTGTGACGATCCCAACTAAAAAGGCATTTGTTTTTAACAGACCACAACTAATGAATGCTAACTCCGTTAGTCTGATGCTTATGTGACATGCCTAGTTGTCAAGAAACTGATTACGTGACAACTAGTCATAATAATAATAAAACCCTAACTCCCCGTCCATCTTTCCCACCACAACCCAACCACCGCCGCCTGCATTGCACCACCGTCTTCCTTCATACCACCACCCAACCATAACCACCCATCAACCACCACCGTTGCTTCCACATGCGATTAATTGTGAGCCGAGCAGATTTGGAGGAGTGTACCAAGCTTCGGGGCTAAGGTTTTGCCGAGCAGATCTGGAGAGGTGTACAAAGCGATGGTGAGCCAAGAAGATCACAGGTTTGTAGTAGATCGGACTAATTTGTTGTCAATGTTGCACTTTGAAGCTTCGCCGGAATTAATTTGTGTCTCCGGTGATGGTGGTGAAGGTCTGAATATGTATTCCGATATCGTTAGGGTTTGATATAAATTAGGGCTCTTTGGTAAGGAATTGAATTTGGGCTTTTTTGATCTTGTAATTGACTATGATTGACGATAAGGTGGTGGTGATGCTATGGTTTGGTGGTGGCAGGTGGTGGTGGTGGGTGAACTGCAGGAGAGAGAGAGAGAGAGAGAGAGAGAGAATGAAGAAACTAAGCCACATAAGCTGCCACGTAATCAGTTTCTTGACAACTAGACATGCCACGTAAGGATCAGACTAACAGACTTAGCATCCGTTAGTCGCAGTCTGTTAACAACAAATGCCCTTTAGTTGTGATCGTCACCAGGCAAGGTTGAAGTTGGGACTGTTATTTACCAATAAGATATAGTTGGGATTATTTAAAACCAATATTCCAACAATTTAAAATAATATTATTAGGCATATTGTGTTCTTTAATGATGCATGCAAGATATAAGTGCTCATGAATGTATAAAACTAGTGTTAACTCGTTAAAATAGGTTAATCTATGTTATATATACGCCATTCATTTACACTTGACCTAATCTTCTTTGTGTATTAAGAATGAGGGTTCTTTGAGTTGAAAGGACTTCCTTTTTGAGTTGTTACCGAGGGAGGCCCATAACATGATCGTTCATACAAGATGTTATCAAATTTCAGACCTTGAAGATAAGATAACATATTAACTTGTAACATCCCAGCTACCGCTGCACTATAATATTGTATCCACCATCGTCTCACAGATTTTCTTTTGGCTGCCTAGGTGGAGACTTCCTAGGTGGTCACCTATCATGATACTACACTGAGCACGCTTAATTATGACAGTTCTGTGAGTCGAAAGGACTTCCTTTTTGAGCTCTTATCGAGGAAGGCCCATGACATGATCGTTCATACAAGATGGTATCAAATTTCAGACATTTAAGGTAAGATAACATATTAACAAATGGTGGTTCTTGTTGAAACTAAACCGCCTTAACAAGATTGAAAAAGGTAGGTGAGAATGTGACTTTCTAAAACAATTAAGCATGTTGTTGATCTTGCTTTCCAAGGTAATCTTGTAACATGCATCCTAAGCAATGAGACTTCCTTTTAAGCTTAACACAAGGGCACAAAGAGAAAATACTTAGCACATAGAGTAATTTTACAGGAGTAAGTGTACAAAATACATAGAGTGTGCATACTCATAAATGTAAATGATATATATCAGCCACATGAAATGATGTTATACATTATATGCAAGCTATCACTATGAAGAATACAATAGATTAATCTACATCTTTATATAATGCCTCGAGAGTCCTTGAGCAAAAACCTAGATTTTTTTCTTATGCATTTACAAGACTTGAATCCCGAGGCTTGTGCGCATCTCGTGCTTCAAAACTATATAGTTATCATACTCATGTAGTATAAGTTAAAAAGATGTGAGAAGTTCAACTTAGCACAATCCTTATTCACCATGTTTGCATAAGCACATAGTTATATATGTATATTCATTAATTACTCGGATTTGGTGTTAATCACACAATCAAGTATACGATAGGTTAAGTTCAACTAGTGTTTACTTGCAACGATGCCATGAAATGCTAAAAGACTAGTGAGAAAATATTTTCTTTGTTATGTTTATACCTATTAAGAGGGATTAAAGCTTTTATACTAAGGGGCCATTTGGTTCACATAATTCTTTGGAATTATGATGTAATTGAAATTCATTATGTTGAAATTTAATGTTTGGTTGGCACATGATGGAATTGTAATTTCTTTGAACATATTCCATTGTTCATTGAATGTAACAATCCTTCACTACCTTAACGAAATTTCAACTTCTTAATGAAATGTTAACCAATTACCAAAGATATCCTACATTATCACCTTCATCCTCTAATTCATCTACTTCAATTAGTAAATTTACCAATCATTAACAATTCTATTTTTTACTAGAGTTAAATCTAATTCCATCAAATTATAGCTGCTTTCAAATAATTCTACGAACAAAATGGACCCTAAGGGGACTTGTTGATATTTGAGCATATTTTTAACTTAGTTATGAAAATGATGAAGAGAAAGTAGAAAAGACCCTTTATTTTATTGTTTAATATTAATATTGAGTATCGGTTGAATCTAAAATAAAAGGATTTTTGCTCTAAAGAAGTTGAATATTAACATACAACAATAAATAGAGAGAAACATATAAAATGAAGATATAAGATACATGATGATAATTTATAAGCTTACTATTTATCACCAAATTCATTTACACACAAAATAATAACAATAATAATATATTATTATTATTATTACTAATTATTATTTACTCCTATTCACATTCTAGTAGTACAAAAGAAAACTCATTTGTAAATATTAATGTAAAAGGTTGGTATATTATGTTTCGATGATTAATATAAATGCTATTTAACATTAAGAATGACAAGTGTGACCTATTTACTAAAGAATTAGTCATTTTGTCCTACTTTATACAAAAAAATATGACACCACACACACATATATACATACACACATGATCAAGTTCATACGAAAAATGCAAGAAATGTAAAAAAAGATATCAACCACTAATCACTTAAATCAATGGTCTAAACTTATAATTAATAATGACATATTTGTAATTAAATAGAAAATTCAATGTATAAATTATTTAGCTAATGGACGTAGTACTGGAATTCAATTTTCTTATCATTGATATGTTTCCTGGTACGTGGTGGGTGTAGTATGTAAAATGTGTTAATTTTTTCAAAGATTTGTTCACTCAATGTTAAATTTTAAATTTATAAAAATGATTATTATCTTAACTAAACCACACACAAATAGGCAAGTGTACCTATCGTATATGTAGTAAAGTATAGGTAAGAATCAAGTATCGATCCACGGACACACTTATAGATTTTTTTACTACCAAATCGTTGTATTTATTTTAACCGGAAGTGAATATCATTTTGGTTTTGGTAAATGAGTGTGAAGACACGTAAATTAAAATTGAAAGATAATATTTTTGGGTTTTTATATTTTTAGGTAGAAAGAAGATTAAAGATAAAAGTGTATCTCTTTGTTGAAACTCATTTTAACTTGGTTTAATAGTTTATTAGTAAACATGTGATATGAGCTTGCTATGGTGATTAAATGTGATAACAACATTGTTAGTCATGTTATTCCATGATAATTAAAGAAAGAGATAACTCGTGATCCCTTTTTATAAAACATCATTTTATGTAAGTAAGTGGTTTTTGATAAACATAAGTTAACTCACTTTAAAAATAAGACAATCCCTTAAATTACTAACTTAATTGTCCTTGATACTTTAGTTAAAATAACATTTGTAATATACCTAAAATATCAATTGAGATTAGTTGAGTTGTAAGACCATTCCCATTGGCAACCCAATGATGGGTTGGATTGCCACATGACATTAAAGAAAATAAAATATTATTTTTTTATAATTGATTATCACCAAACTAGTCCATCCAAACAAACTAGTTTGCAAACTTTTTTTATGCCATGTGTTATGAAATTACTAGTTCATGTTTTTTTATCTATTTTTTTTATTTATTAACAATTAATATAAGATATAATTTGGTTTTTGTTTAATAACTTACATTGTTAGCTTTAAAAACAAAATCTAAAAACACAACCGTGTTTTAATTCTAACTTCGATATAAATTTTATTAAAAATGAGGTTCTTTCAGAAATATGTATTTTTTCTTAGTAGTTTTCTGATATAATATTATTGTTTCGTAAATTTATTATTTAAAGTTTTATTCTTTTTATATATGTTAAATAATCATAAATTATATTTATATAATAAAAATGTTGGTTGAGGTTGGATTGTGAATGAGAGTGGAAATTTAGATTAGGTTGGGTTATGTTTGTTGATGAGAGAGAAATTAAATTTTTATTAAAAGATTGAATTGAGTTAAGTTGTTAATGGGAATGATCTAAAGGATTAACCTTGAATCACCAAGTATTAACTAAAGGTCGGGTAAAAGTCATGCATATTATGATATTGTTTGTTTACTTTTAGTTTATATATTATGTGAACTTTGGTACTTCAAGCGTGTTTATGTGTTCCAGGATATTTGACGTTTAGGACGCTTATCGGGATGAATTACGGGCTTGGAACGAATATGTAAAAGACTCATGATGATTGATACGCTTTCCTATGCCAAATAAAAGAAGAAAATAAAGATGATGTGTGAGATACCCCTTAGCGCGGCGCTAAGCGGTCCTGAGGGTGATGTTAGAAATACTCTAAGATCATCAGACAAATGAGTCTTTAGCGTGGCGCTAAAGGCTCACCCCTTGGATGTTAGCGCCTCGCTAACATCCCTTCTGACGGGAAAATTACCCTAACTTTGATATAATCAGTTTTGAGCTCCCATTTCGACCCATCCTTCATTCCAGCAACCAAGTACAAGCCCTAAGACGATTTTCCACCATCCCGAAGCCTCCGGTTCGTCCGTTCATCGCATGCTTTCGTCTTCTCATCAGATAAGCGAATCCTTTGTGATGCCAATGTCAGGCTAAACCATTGTATTCACTTTAGGCTATGGTTTTGTGTAAACTAACTTTGATAAGATTCTATATTTTGAATGAATATAAACTTGATTGAATGTCTTTAATCTTGTTTTACATTAGAATTGAATGTTTAAACAGTTTATAATTTTGATTATCAAACTTTACATCACTTTTCTGGTTGTGTTCATCACATGTAGGGTTTGCACTTATGTCATTGAACCAATAATCGTTAGTCATTGCTTATAAATGATTTTCATATTTTAAATTGGTAATTGGGTAAACCGGAGCTCAGTTGTGTCAACAATTCGGTTAGGGTATCGTTTGTCCTCACAACCCAACTGTTAGGTTTAGTAATTACTGCATAATTAATCTTTATGAATCTGTGATTAGTCGGTTATCACTTTACCTGAACCTGAAGTGAATCATTCTCTCATAATTGTTTACAGTCTAATTAAAGTAATCGTGTTTTATTAAATCGTCTTTTATAAACCGCTTGACATCGTTTGTCCGCTTAATATAATAATTAATAATTATGAACTTTACTTGCACTTTCCACTGATTCCCTGTGAATACGACCTTACTTACCCATACTAGTTATAGGTATTTAAGTCTTATAAATACTTGTTTTTTATTAGAGCACGACATCTACATCATTAACCCACACAACTCTTGAACAATTATAGAACTTGTGTAATAACCACTCAAGAGTTGCTTATAACAGGTTATGTTGCACACTCAATAAACGAGTAATTAACCAATCTTAGTGGATGAACACCAACAATCCGTTTTCACAACATTGTTGACAATTCCCGTTCTAAAATGGTCAATCACCACTAATTACTCATTTGGTCCATGTTAATAGTAGGATTCACGTTCTTTTTCCAACCAAGCCCTTACAAGAACGACGATTTCTCGGATTACCATCATACTCAGAATCTTGGCGGCTCTTTAAAAAATTTCTTAGGTTATTCCCCAAACCCTCACAAGAGTATCAGTTCCCGGCTTATCGTAAAGCTCGGTATTTGGAGGTTAATTTTAAGGATTCTAAATTTATTAATCAGTTCTCACAAGAATAGTGATTTCTCGACTTATCATCAAGTTCGGGGTCTTGGTGTCTATTTTAAAGTTCTCCGAGGCTTCGCAAGATTAGCAATTTCTCATCTTATCGTCAAGCATAGCACTCGGGGTATCTTTTAAAAGTATTTTAACATTCCTCATCAAATGATAATTCCAACATAACCATTAGTTATTTAAAACTCATCACATGTTTTACTATCATAATTAAACTCCAATCAATATTCACTATTAACCAAGATGATACTATGGAAGTTTAGCCACTAATAAACATAATGATAATTATCAAAGTAATAGATACAAACATGATCAAATTGAAACAATCTAACCAATTTTGATGACTAATCTTTGACTAATAACTTCTTCCAAAAGCTTAATCTCCTTAATCTTCAAGGGTTAAATGAGATTAATTCCATTAATGGTGGTGAAAAGAGGTTGTTAGAGAGTATTGAATGCTTCTCCAAGGATGTTCAAGTACATTTAATGAAGAAAAAGAACCTTCAATTTATAGGTTGTCTAGGTTCTCTAGGCACGGCTGTGTTAAGCAGGGCACGACCGCGTCGTCATTTTTTGTCATGCTGCAATAATTGTCCATATCAGATCGTACAGCTTAAGGTTAACACGAACGTGTTAAGTAAGGCATGGCCGTGTTGAGTTCCAAAATAGTCTAAACTTCTTCAGTTTTGTCTTTTGCTCTAGTACTTAAAGGCATGGTCGTGTCTTAGGAAGGAACGATCGTGTTTTGCTTCAGATACTTCTATTTTGTCTTTTCTTCCTTATTTTGATAACATGGGGTGTGTTTTGGTTAACATGGCCATATTTTGATTTTCTGATTTTTGGTTTTACTTCATATGCTCTAGGAATGACCATGTCTTGATTCACCATGGAGTTTGTTGAGTTGGTTTTCACTGTTTATCGCAGTTTTTCTTCGTAATTCAACTTGTTTTATTTCTTATGACTATATTTACCTATAGATTGAAATTATAAACATTATTGATCATTTATTTTAATATAACTGCCGAAATTACGTTTATATAGAGATATTTTAGTACTAGAAAGATGTATAATTTCTTATACATCATTTCTTCATAATTAAATGAGTTAAGATGGCTTTAAATGTTAGTTATATTTTATTATAAAATTATGTGATAAAAACAAACTAGTGCTACATTACTATTTGTTTTTATTTTTTAATAGTTTTTAGTCTGTTTTATTTTTAAAATATTAATATATGTAAGCTTTTTTTATTGTTTTTTCTATAGGTTATTATGCATTTCACATTTTTTATTATATTTTATAATGTATAGATGTTTATGACTATATTTGTAAGAACATTTTTCATGTAAGATGTATTATTCGTTAATCATGCTATCGTCTACAAATGGTGAAATTTATGTGTGAAAACAACATTTAAAAATCTTTTTTCATAAATGTAGTTTGTGGGTAATTTTGTGTAGGTTATATGTGTTTGTTGCTAATATAATACAGACGGTATGTTATATGTTTTTCCATGTAGTTATATGTATTTGTTGATGTTGAAATACATATGTATGCTATATATTTTTATGTAGGTTATATATTTATTGCAAAAACACATAAATGTATTATATTTGATTTTGTGTAGGTTATATTTATATGCGTGATAAAAATGTTTTTTATATGCAAAAAAAATGGAGCTTATATGTTTATTTTACAAAATAGAAGTGTAAGTTATTCAATAACACAGGTGTAATACATGAAAAAAATTATACTTGTGTACGATGAAAACATGAAGAGTAAAAAATATTATGGTTTAATTAATTGTACTAATTAACTGTACCCCCCACCCCAAAAAAGAAAATCAAAACACACACTCACATGTCAATTGACTAAAGTTGAAATATTAATTAAACTAATAAAAAAATGGGTGAAAAAGATCATTATGTCACCCAAGTGTAAGTTTAATGTAAGCAACTTTATGAATAATGAATCCTATTAGATTAGTGTAAATCCTTATTACAGAAGGGATGATGGGTTAAAGCAAACTCAAATTGACTTGGATAAGTTAATTAAGCATGTTTTTTTACAATTACACATATCTTAGGACATGATTGAGGATATGGCTTCCTAGATGCATAGGTATGTGGTTAAGGACCTTTTGGGGGAGGGGTCAGTTCTTGTTATAACATTGTCTGTTTTGCTTAATTTGAACTTAGATTTGGTTTCGTGTCTCTATGATGTTTGATCATACTTTTCCATAAATTTATCTTACTCGAATATTACTAATATTATATTTGCTAGTATATTATTTTTATATTATTATTCTACTTTTTACTACTTGTTACCTATTTTTGTTGTTTTTTCTATGTTGTCTTAGATGCTGTTTAGCATTCTACTCTTGAATCATGAAAAATTTTGACTGATTAAAAGATAGCCTATTAATCATTCAACATGTCTCTGTAACTTGACCATTAAGAGGCTCCATGAGCCACTAAGATTTGTAACCAAGCATACATACAGTCTGACTGATTCAAAGGTAGTCTTTTAAGGATTCCATTAAGAAGCTACGAAACAACTCCTTCGAGTTCTTATGTAACATTCTATGTTGCTTTTATGTTGTCTACCACAATTGATCATCTAGCTAGTGACAAATCACATGTAAACTTAGCCCTTTCTTACTAACCAATATTGATACTTTATATATAAGTAGCTTATTACTTTATTTTGTTAAATTACATGAGTAGAGACTTTATAGATAGTCACATATCATTTTATTTCTACCATCCAAATACTCCTTTACTCTAGAGTTTATCCTTGTATTTCTACCATCCAAAGACTTTTAACTCTAGAGTTCTCTCTTATCCATAATAAATGCACCAAAACCACGTCAATATTATTTTAGGTTGGACATTCCTTATGAACAAACAATTATCGATTCCATGAGTGTTGTTGGAATTGCTTAGTGTGTTATATTCACACAATTTAAGGACTCGTTTTCCTCGATGGGGGTTTCCTTATCATCCTAATCGGGGAAGTGGGCCTAAAGTGCCATCCTAAACACTTCCAAGTAGTAATCATCATTCGTGATGTTTATCCAACCATCTTATGTCAACAGGAGTGAGTTTGATATCATTCAAGCCCCAATATAAAAAAGTTGTGTTTGCTTTTCCCTATAGATCTAAAGTCTTTGTTTCTTGTTAACCGGATGGAGACTTCCTAGTATTCATATAGACTCAAATTACCCGCTTGAGAAACTTAACTTTGTAGATTTCTTCTTGTCTACAAACAATGTATCCAAAATGCGTAGGTCTAACATTCCAAACAAACCTAACATCTCACTTATTGATGGCTAATGTGGGTATGCCTAGAGTGTTACATTACTAAATGTCAAACTACTTAACACAACCTTATATGACATCTTTAGGTTATTAACAATGGATACATGCATGAACAAAATATAAAGGTCACAATATGCATCCAACAAATATGATTATAACAACTTATATTAAACATGGTGATCATTTGGCATGTTAAAAAGTTATGTATGAGATTGCAATGGTAATGAAAACTAGACTCTAAGTGGAAATGATAAAGAGAAATTTGTTCCCATATAAGTGATCTTAAGTTAATGCTCTAGCTAAGTTGTTAACAAAATTACACATCAAAAATTTCTAGAATATGAAAAGGAAAACTTTAGGATTCTCTAACAACTTCAACTTACTTCTTCATTTGAAGGAAGAAATCACAAAACAAGATCTCGAATGCTCTATCAGGTGATATTCATACTTGCCAACTCTAATGACATTGTATGAACGATCTATATGGTAGATGGTGAAGAAAAAATAACACAAAACATCATCACAAGTAAATGTGTCAATTCACAACCCTCTCCCTACAACATCATTATCATTCTTCTGAAACATTCATTCTCCTAATGCTTAAATTCTACAAAATCATCATTATATAAGAATGATAGTTTTGCTAATAACAAACATATTACCCCACCATGTCTAAGCCCAAGTTTGAATAAAGAAGTCCTTTCTAGTCATTATCTCACATTTATTCGTTAAGTTATAACACCAAACAACTAGGTGTGTTTAATGATGTGCACGCATTCATTTCTGCACTCATCTTCCCATTCCCTTTGGTAAGACATAACATCAAGAACCTAATGTGTATCAGATGAAGGTCTAAGCGTAGCAAGGGATTATGGCACCTTAGTGGTAGCTATCATTCCACATCATCCTATACATTAGGTTAACAGTATAATCGCATCTTCAAATGCAACTCATAATGCATATAATAGAAATAACAACATATTTCCTTGAAAGCTTGATTGGTGGAAGAACATTATAAGGATTGTGAAGATCATAATATTGTTTGAAGTAACTATAGAGTATCAAAACCAAAACTTTGTTAACGGGAAAACTAAACAAGACAAGGCCAATGAATAAGCAGTTTGGGAAACTATTAGATAAGGTGGTATCGTGAAAATCTAATGTAGTGTATCAATAGGTCATTAAGCAAATTGGTTGTCTCACATCAACCAATGGACATGGTTGAGGATATGAATTCTTGGAAAAGTAGAATTAAAGTTAAGGATTTTTAGGGAGAAAGGAATACCTTAGGGATTCTATTTACCTTATTTTAGTCACACACCATAATAATATTTTCTCTACATTATTATTATTATTATTATTATTATTATTATTATTATTATTATTATTATTATTATTACTACTGTCGAACTCTTATTTCCTCTGTATTGTTTCATACACATGTACTTTAGAGCTGAGGGTCTCTCTGGAAGCCACCTCTTTATCTATGTGGATAGAGGTACGGTGTGCCTACATCCCACCCTCCTCAGACCCTACTTATAGCTATGCTATTGGTGGGACTTCACTGGGTATGATTGATTGATTGATTGATTGATATACATCAACCAATGTAGAGGATTATATGAATAAAATCTTGAATCATCCACAGTTATAATCGATAGTCGTCTGGGAAATGAATACAATTCATCGCATGTGAATGTTTATTAGATAATATAAGAGATAGTGAGTAAATATTCAAGAAAAGAAACATAATAAGCTATGACCATGTGACTTAGGATCATGGAGAAGCAAAAAAAAGTCAAAAACACGTATTATTTATTTACTATGAACGAATAAGATATGTTTTTCAAACAAGATCAATGGGTTAGAGACACTCTCACTATTCTTATGAATCAACTATTCTCATATGATTCCATGTATATGTGTGTATGCGCACACACGTATGTGTATATGTATATATAGACACATATATTAAGATACACATATACATGTGCACAAATATACATGCACATGCACTTGCACAAATGATGTGTTTAATGATGTGTACGTATTCATTTTTGCACTCATCCTTCCATTCCCTTTAGTAAGACATAAGATTAAGAACCTAATGTGTATCAAATGAAGGTCTAAGCTAAGCAAGGGATTATAGCACCTTAGCAGTTGCTATCATTCCATTATCACCCTTGTTTTGTTGGATTAGGTTAACAGTATAATCGCATCTTCAAATGCAACTCATAATACATATAATAGAAATAACAACATATATCCTTGAAAGCTTGATTGGTGGAAGAACATTACAAGGATTGTGAAGATCAAAATATAGTTTGAAGTAACTATAGAGTATCAAAACCAAAACTTTGTTAACGGGAAAACTAAACAAGACAAGGCCAATGAATAAGTAGTTTGGGAAACTATTAGATAAGGTGGTATCATGAAAATCTAATGTAATGTATCAATAGGTCATTAAACAAATTGGTTGTCTCACATCAACCAATGTAGAGGATAAGATGAATAGAATCTTGAATATTCCACAATTAGAATCGATAGTCGTATGGGAAATGCATACAAGTCATCGTATGTGAATGTTTATTAGAGAATATAAGAGATCGTTAGTAAATATTCAAGAAAATAAACATAATAAGCAATGACCATATGACTTAGGATCACGGAGAAAAATAAAAAGTCAAAAACACATATTATTTCTTTATTATGAACGAATAAGATCTGTTTTTCAAACAAGATCAATGGGTGAGAGTTGCTCTCACTATTCTCATGAATCAACTATTCTCATATGATTCCATGTATATGTGTGTATGCGCACACATGTATGTGTATGTATATATACACATATACATGTGCATAAATATACATGAACATGAACATGCACAAACACATACTCATACACATGTGCATGAACATATACTGTAAGGCCCATTTCTACTTAGTCTTTTGTATTTGTAACATATAGTTTGTTTGTAGTTTGTTTAACACTTTAACTTGTCTCAGTAATGTTTGGGTTGAATGTCACTTGTACTTAAGCCCGTTGGGCTATTTTGGTAAATGAAAGACTTGTGCATGAGAATACACACACTATATATATTTCTCATGCACAAGTATAGTATGTGTATCCTCATGCACAAGTCTTTTATTTTCTAAAATAATCCAATGGGCTTAAGTAAAAGTGGCCGAAATATTACTAAGACAAGTTAAACAAACTACAAACAAACTATATGCTACAAATGCAAAAGACTAACTACAAATGTGCCTTACAATCTCCCTCTAGTCTTTAGTATTTGTGTTATTATCTTCCAGTCACACTCGGACTCATACTCGAAGACATCGTCTGGATCTTGAAATGGTTGTTCTTCAACAAGAAGTTTGACAAACTTGTTGAACTTTCCGACGATCGCGTTCGTGTTTTCACGGCGGACATCTTCTACAGTACACAAGGGCGACTCCACAAGCTTCTTTAAGTCGCTCAATCCAAAACCTGCAAGTTCGTGTTCATCAAAGAACCTTAGGTCATGAGTGCGCTTGTAGTAAATGATGACTTCGCCGTGCTCATTATCAAATTCCCAAGCAATGAAGTCAAAGAGAAAGTCGTCTTCAAATGGCATGTCGTGACAGATTGTTTCACCATGATCTTCAGGCATCTTGTATCTTCGACCTTTGACGGCTTGTTGGTGAAGGGGTTGATTGTCTTTGATTTGTAAGATCTACCCGGATTGATGGTGAACGTTAGGTAGTCTTCCCTCCACTCTATCTTCAAGAACCGTTTGAACCATGATTCCACTGAGTCCTTTTTGTCGTCCTGAGCTATGGTCTTTCTGAAGTAGATCATGTCGAGGAAGACTCACTCGGGTAGACGGTTGACATCCGGTCTCAAGAATGCTCACTCAGGTATTAAAGATACTTTCAAACGTTGTTAAAAAAACTTTATGTTAGGAAGAAACACAAACTATGTGATTATACCTAGACTGGTATAGTGTTTTAAAATAATGAGAGTTATATGCTTCAAACAAGTCCTAGAAGTCATCAACCCTTCTACATATGTTTTATGACTTCAACCCTTTTTCATCGACAAACAAACTCTGTAATTCTGCTTCTAATTCTCCGTGTTTGTCTACCATCATACTTGAACACTCAACTACATGAGTAGGAATACTTACATACTTCCCTGGATACCGATGGATCAAATGCCCTTAGGTAGATGCCTTTAATTACCTACTTAATAAATTTGCAACTTATGTTTTAAAACAAGGCTATGAAATCAGAGTTGATTTTAAAACTTCAAACAAAATCCATATATTTCTCAAGTTTCTCTAGTTATTACATATTTAAATAGAAGGTTCATAATTAACCATTTATAGCATTAAGTATGATGTGATTATATATGTTCTTAGGACCAGTCTATACGAGACAAAAATAACTGACATAGTTGGTAGGACGACCCGGGAATAGGGGTCTGATTTACAAACATTGTTTGTAACTATATGCCAAGTTGGTTTTTCAGTTCCAATATTTTAGACTAACTAAAACTAGTCAAATAAAGAAATATTTATATTATTAGTTTCTTACATATTATCATAATATTTATAGTTTTTTCTTATATATAAGCTTATAAATACAAAAGTTGACAAAATGGGTAAGCTTGAAAATGAAGCCTCAGTTTGGAGGACCTTTAAGTAATTCACTCCCTTGAGAGTTTTCACATATCTCTCTCTCACTCACAGTGATAGAGATAGGTTTACAAGAGGATATAGAGAGAGTGAGAGGATGATGAAAGATGAAATCCCCAAAAACAAGTTGCTCCTGTCAATGAAGGAGAAGGAATTAAAGAAAGAAACAGGTTGCCTTAATGGCTATGGCGGCTTGGCAGACCTGTAATCTTTTGGCTTCTTTAATGCTTCACGTACAGCAACCACACAAACAATTGAATGAAAAAGTGTTGTATTAATTCCTCAATTCTCAGTTGAGATATTATTATCTGATTTCTATTTCAATTTCAATTCCAAGTTCCAACCCTGGAGCTATAGCTAGATATAATTAAGTCAGTCACCATCTACTTTCATAACCATTTTTTTTCCTTGTTTTGTGCTTTAAGTGTTATATTTTTTTTATATAAAATTTATCTAGAAATATATAGGGTTAGGAGAAGGTGGACATAAATGGAGTTTAGGTTGGATTTTCAATTGCTATGGATTGTTGTGAGGAGTCTCAATTGGGGTGTTGTAGTTGTAGTTGTAGTTGTAGTTGTAGTTGTAGTACCACTTGTCATCACATAGTTAACACCTTTCAGAAGCTATGGCTGGCTTCTTCTCATTAGGATCTGCAACTTACCCTACTCAACAACACCCTAACCCCAACACCAACACCAACACCAATACCAACATAAACCTTGCTTCAAATTCAAATAACCCTACTGAATCCAGCAGCTGGTTCTTGTACACCTCCACCAGAAACACCACCACCCATGACCACCGCCCCACCACCACCAAAGACTTTGAACTGTGGCAGCAGCCACCTATGACTAGTACTGGTGGTGGTGGGGATGCTAGAACTAATAATAATATTATTAATTTCTCAGATGAACCCACCTGGGGTTCTGGGGGTTTTGTGATGATGGGACATGGTATCACCGGAACAGCTACCGGTGCCGGTGGTGGTGTGAGCTGTCAAGACTGTGGAAACCAAGCCAAGAAAGACTGTCAACATATGAGGTGTAGAACTTGTTGTAAGAGCAGAGGGTTTCAGTGTCAAACACATGTGAAAAGCACGTGGGTTCCGGCGGCTAAACGCCGGGAGAGACAGCAGTATCTCTCCGCCACCGCCGCACAACAAGATCACAACCGCCGCCGTGGTATTCCAACTACCAAAAGACCAAGATCAGGTCAAGATCATGATAATAATAACAATAATAATATTAATTTGGTTAATCCGATTACTACTGCTATTGCGTATCACTACTCAGGTATATAAATTCTTTATCCAATAATATTCTTTAGGTTAATTATTATATAAATTTAGATTTCTTTCCCAAATGGTGTATTTTAAAATTTGTCTATAATCAAGAAACCTAACTGCTTCCTAGGAAAAGACTAACAAATAATTTGGACCTAGATCTTATGCAAACATATTTTATAATTTCATGAGGTCGTTACTCGTTAGTATTTTTGTATTCTATATATTTAATTAATTGTTGGAGGGAGGGAAAGTTGATGAAGATGATTAAGACTTATATTATATATTAATATTATTTTTGCACAAAAATATTTTTAATAAAAGAAGCTTTAATTAAACGTGCATAGTTGCATACAATACTCAATACTCATTTATAATATACAATCACTAGACCATAATTGTTAATAAGTTAGTACTACTGGAAATTTAAATCATTTTTACTTTAATGATTGTTTACTTGTTGTGCAACTAGGGTTTGAGGTAGGCAACTTCCCATCAGAAGTTACAACACTGGCGAACTTCAGGTGCGTAAGGGTAAGCTCGATTGATGACACCGACGATCAATTCGCATATCAAGCTGCGGTTAACATAGGTGGGCATTTGTTTAAGGGAATTCTCTATGATCAAGGCACGGAAAGTCAATACATGGGCGGGGACACCTCGTCGGGTGGCAGCGCAGGGATCCCGCAGCTAAACCTCACCACAACGTCCCCGGGTAATTCGACGGCGGCAGCAAACTTTATTGGTCATTCTTTATATCCTTCTCTTGGTGGCAACGATTACTTGACAAGTACGCAGTTTTTCCATCAAATATCAAGAGATTAATTAACTACTCAGTCAATCATCGGTTAATAATAAGTGTTGCTTCCTGTTATGATGATCAGTTTATATGTCACATCCTACAATTAGCTCAAATGAAGGTTGTGATTTGGTTTTCTGATTATAGTACCGGTACACATTTTGATGCAAAGTTGAAATTAAGGTCCTATATTTTACACTCATTGTCCTAAAGATTTCTTGATTAGTAGGAGACAATATACCTAGGAGTTGTGTCCATATTGTTTGTTTTGGTGTTTTATTTGTTTGTTTTTTAATAAAAAAATGTTGGTTTCTTAATTTCAATAATTTGTGTTGAGTGTCTCGTGGGTTTGAATTTGTTGCAAAAATTCTTCTTTTTCTTCCTTCATTTACGCCTTAAAGCTGGAATCCTCTCATTTTTTTTGTGTTCTTTTATTCGGTTTCTTTGAGCCCTACAGCCATGCATGAAAAGTATAACCACAAAACACATATTTTAACCAATTATTTTTTAAAAAAAAACCTAGTAGAACTTCCTTATGTGGGTCTAAAGATTTGACCTTTTTTTATCTTGTAGCTGCATAGAGGCACAAAAACAGCACATCTTTTCATGTCATTGGTTCTAGAAAGGGTTTACAGTTTTGTAAATGAAGAATCACCATGAGTGTTTTTTTTCTAACGATGGTGCTTTGAGTCCCAAATGAAAAAATAAATAGTAAAAGAAAAAAAAGTACACAAGAGAATATAAATGCGACTTAAAGGTGATGTTGAATACTATATGTACTGTGGAACATAAAAGAGCCATCATGTATTTCAATTATTTGTGTCTTTATTATACCTTAATAAACTTTGGTTTGCTTGTTTTAGTTGCTGCATGTCGTTCAATCTTTGCCAAGAAACTCCTACCCTGTGACTAATAAATGCATTAGCCTTTTCCAGTATTGATCGTTAGACATCTATTATTATGTTACTCCCTTAAATATCTTAGGGGTTGTTTGAATTATGAGGCTACCTCTGAATCGATTCAAGGTATAATGTTTTTTGTTCACGAATAGAAACATCATATTGTTTATGGAGCATTTTTTTAATTGTTAAGTTTCAAAGACATGTTGAATGATTCAGAGGTACCATTTAATCATTCAGACATTTTAATGACTCAACACATAATTGATAAAACAACCCCTTAATTAGTTAAATGTTATGTAATAAGTGGTTTGGGAACTAGACATGTATTTTCATTTATTTTTTGAAACTTGTACTTCTAGACAGTCTGCTTCCCTGTAAGCAAACTAGGGAAGTTCATTTATTTTGTCGGAAAACAAGCTCGGCAAGTTCGTTTGGGTGGCAATCGAACTCCATAGATGAAAGACTATGAAGTTCAGTTTCCATCTAAGCGAATTGAACTTACTGAGTTTACTTATGGATAGCAAACTGCACGTATAGAGGTGTAAGAAGTTTCAAACAACATCTTTAAGTACCTCTCGTTCCTAAACAACCTTCTCCCTCTCCCCGAAAATTCTTGTTTGTCGTCTGTTCTTCATAGTATTCAGATAGCGTAATTTAAGCGACAAGCACGGATCATCGGTTAACCTTGAGGTTTTAGAAATCATGTCAGTTAACCTCACCAAAACAACACCTAAAAATGTATGGGATTATTGAGAGAGTTCACTAATTATTAATCACTTTGCTGAGACCAATAAAAATTAGCGTGACTGATTGACAAGATATGTTGTCCTGCCTTCATTACATAATATATATTTTTATCATCTACAGTAAGGAACTGTGCTTTGGACATGAAATTACATCTTTTTCATATATATCTCCTCCCTGCAATATCAATCTTTAAGTGAGCGTCAATATCCAAAAACTTTCTGTTGATTCAACGTTTGAAAATTTTCCTTAACTGATAGTCAACATGTATATACATAAATGGGTACAAAAATATATAAATATGAGTGCAAAAGAGGTTAATCTTCTAAGGATCTAAGAAAATCATATTTCAACTCTATTTCACAAATAACCCACCTATCACGTTTAATGAAAAATGAGCATTCATATTATATCCATTAGTTTTTGTTTTTTTTTTGTACGGAATGTTTTTATAATTTAAGGAGTGGTTTAGGATGTTGTGAATTGAGGAGAGAAAAATATAGTGATTTTTTTGTATATTTGAAAAATTATTATTCACTCTTATAATTTTTTAATATTTGTTGAAAGTATTTGTGAGTAGAGGAAATAGAAAATGTAATGATAAAGGTATGGAAATATATTATTTAATTGAATAAGAGAGATGGAAAGTAGTGATGTTTAGTGTAATTTTGGATTTAAAGATAGTGAAAGGGATAAGAATGCTCTTAATATGCAAATGGAATGTTTCATTGTCGCGTAAAGATCGATACGTAAATTGGATCATTCCATTATCATTGCAATAAGACCATGTGTACTGGGGTGGCATCCCCACCCATGGAGCCCCATAATGTCGGGAACACCGTCCCCGGGGCGCTATGGAGGGTATGGACGTTTCCTACATAGTGTCGGGTGGGGGAAAATGGGTGGAATGTGATTGGTGAGTTTATTATTCGTATATTTTTTTAATAAAATATAATAATAGGGTAATGATTTGAAGGAGCTTCATACAATACGCACATTTTAGTCATAAAACCCCTATGATGATGTGGCACCATATGGCGTATAACGCCCCCCATAAGGGTTCCATCCACTACACATGGTCTAAGAAAATTGAAGGTTTGCTCATTTCGCTAAACACTAATTGAGAATGTAGCTTTCCATTATGGCATTATTACACGTAAATTCTACTTATTGCATTATAAACAAATTCTACTAATTTTCTTATTAAGAGGAATGAAGAAGATGAATGGCGTTTATTGTGTTGGCGACGATTTAGTTATTAATAGATGAAGGTATAGAACATTAGGATAAGGATAATGATCCAATTTTTAGGAGTGATCGATGCATGGTGGTAGCTATGATCTTAAATAATGATGATGATACTATGATAGTGACGATTTAGGTAATTTACTGATGTAGATGAATATCATAGTAATAATAAACCTAATTGGATTAATGGTCTAGGGTTAAGTTATTTGATAAAAGGGAATAAAAATGAGAAGAATGGTCTAGGGTCAAGTTATTCTATAAATGAGAACAAAAATGAGAAGGATTTCTAACAACACAAAAAAACCCCTAAAAAAATAAATGGATTTCAAACAACTCAAAATTTAATAAAAAAATGAAAAATGTATAAACACAAAAATGTTTCCACCGCCTATCTTGTTCTCATAAAAAAAATATAATGGTAAGTGAAAAAAGTCGTGTCTTTTTATTTACTGCGTCTTTTTTTCTTGACACTGTGTCCTTTTTTTTCTTTATATTGTGTTATATTACTCAATATTATGTTATATTTTATTCGACATTGTGTTATATTTTGCGATCTATTGTGTTATTTTTAGTTATAATTGTGTCTTTTATTCATTTTTATCATTGTGTTTTGATCTCACCATTGTGTCTTTCGTCATTTATTTTTTAATTTTTTTGTTTATTTTTTTTGAACGGGAATGATGGCGGAAACATTTTTATTTTTTATTTTTTTTTCGTTTTTTATTTATATTTTGAGTTAGGAAAATCAGTTTTATTGGTCCCAACTATCGTCTTTTTGTCACTGCCGGTCCCAACTAACGAATTGGCTGTTGACGGTCCAAACTTTTAATGTATTTATTTTTAACGGTCCGCGACCAATAGAATTCTAATGTCGTTAGTTTCAGGTCGCCGAAAAACGTTTTTGGCCGGAAAACGCATATTTTCTCCCGAAAACTCAACAATTTTGTCCCAAACATCATGGTAACTTTGTATCGTACCTTTAGGAACCTTTTTCTAGTAAAAGCCCCAATTATTGACGTCGCCGGAACCCTAGAACCATCGTCGATATCAGTTAATGGTGCTTAAGTGATGGTGGTTGGTTGGCGGTGAGTCAATTGGTGGTGGTGGCGGTGTTCATGTGGTGTTTTCTGGCAAAAAAATTAACTTTCCCGGCATAAAACGTTTTTCCGGCGATCTGAAACTAACAGCGATAGGATTCTGTTAGTCGTGGACCGTTAGAAACATATACATTAAAAATTGGGACCATCAGTGACCAATTCGTTAGTTGGGACCGGCAATGACCAAAAGGAAATAGTTGGGACCAATAAAAACCAATTTTCTTTGAGTTATGATTTTTTTATTATTTTTTTTGAATTTATTTTTAAAGGGTTTTTTGTGTTGTCACAAATCTTTCTCACACTTCTATTTTTTGTCTCCCTTTAAATTTTAATTTTACCCTAATGGTCTATTGATTTTAGAACCCTACAAACACAAATTTAACGATGAGGTAAAGATATAGTTGTCACCTAATGTACATGCGACAAACGACGAACTTAAGTTTCAAGACACGTAAAAAAGTAAATTGCATATAAAACTAAATAATAACGCAACTATTAAAATTATTACGTAATAGTCATGTCATCGCCTGCTTGCATATCTATCACACAAACCAAGTCATTTTGTCGCCCCCTTTGCACCCCATAATGTACAGCCGGTCGAAAGAGAAGGATATTAAACTTCTGTAAAATCTTCTAAAAAGGCAAGAAAGTAAAAAATTGAGTGAAACTATCTTATATCTAAACAAAATCTTTCAAACATAAGCAAGATATATAATCTAGTGAGAGAGGTGCTAAACAAAGGCATATAATAGCCGCAATCTTTGATTTCCGTAAGTCATTTCGTGCTTTGTTGTTATCGACTTTCACAATATTAATGTTATAATATTATGCACATCATAACACATGTAACCTACAGGCTACAACAATACTTGTTCTACAATATCGAGTAATTAGGCACGAGGTAGATAATAACAATCACGCTCCAAAAATGTTACATAATGACACATGTTTTAAATTGTTATAATTACAAACACGTGCTAGTATTTACCACGCACATATAGAAACATGTTAAGTTTCAAAAAAAATATATATATAGAAACATGTTAAAGAGGTTCAGTCAGGCAACCTAGACAATTATGACACTACGCACGTTGTGTTTTTAAAAGCGATGTGTGTCATTATATTATTGGGCTCACTCACTTCGTATACTTTACTCGTTTTATAAATTTTATTTTGATATGCTATATATGTATGCGTATCTTTTTGATCCATTCGTTTTATAAATTTTTTTTCTTCCCGCACTATCTTAAATTTGATCTTTTCTCGCACATTCTTTTTCTGCAAGAAAAAAGAAGTATGAAGTATAATAATGTACATATGAATATGTAGTGGATGTACTTAAACAAATTGTTATCAAAGGGCATCTGGTATAGTGGTATCAAAGTGTGTAAAATGGAGTCGATCATCATTAGATCATGTATAGTGGTTTAACTAAAATATGAAAAATGTCTCCTCACGTCACTGCCACGTAGGCATGGAGCACTCAGCTCACTAACCTTTCTGTCAAAAACTCGTAATGGTTTAAAAAACACCATAAGTTACATTTGTTCTTGGTAAGGCCAATAATTTGTGACTTGCGATATCAATATGGCGAAACTCGTAATATATCTATGGTTAAGCTAATAATTAAAGTGGACATGAATTTAGGATCCGAGACGAGAGCTTCGGTGCATGCGTTTAGCTTCAACGAGGAAAGGCTTCTAGAAGATTTGTGTTTTGCAATTAATAGGACTTTATTTGTCATATGTATATGTGTGTTTTCCATGGTGTAAATCACCCACTCAAGGGGAGCTCACCTTGGGTGGGATTGGTGTTCGTTTATTAAATGAATATTTTATCAATTACGAGATCGTTTGTCCTTTGTATTATTTGTCGATCGTTTAATTTCACCGCACCCGCCTCGATCGTTTGTCCTTTATATTATTTGTCGATCGTTTAATTTCACCGCACCCGCCTCGATCGTTTGTCCTTCATATTATTTGTCGATCGTTTAATTTCACCGCACCCGCCTCGATCGTTTATCAAAAATAAAATCCGTTCAATGTTCAATCCAGTGTTAAGGGGCCTGCGTTCTTTTTTTTTTTTTAATTATTCACTAAACTTGGTATCGGTACTGGTATGGTACCAATAATCAACTATCTATAATACCGGCCAAAATCATAATAACATAACCAAAGCGATTGGAACTATGATTTGATTGGAGCTAATGGTTTATAATCAACTGGAACCAGGGATGAAATTTTTCTGTTGACAGATGGGAAGATTGGAAGATACAAGGCAATTAGGTTTTGAAAAGTCCGTTTGAAATCTTAAAATCGCATGATAATAAATAGCACGGGTACGTTAAGTCATGAGTGTTGGAAACCCAATAAAAACCCTACATATTCTATACCCGAAAATACATGTACCTAAAATTAGTAAATCTAAATATGTACCTGTATCAAATAAACGAATACAGATACGGATACCAATACAAGTAAGATACGGAAATTCATTGAAAAAATCACATCCTTAAATTCTTTTTTATGGAGCAAAGCGAGTCATTTACACCTTATATAGCCATTGTGCATCAATCATACTTGAAACAGGTCAAATGACTAAAACACACAGTTTTGTTAAAATTGTTTTATAAGGTGCAGGAAGGGCCCACTTAACATATAATAAATTTTTAAGTTTGATTTTGATTTTCTTTTCAAATTCGTTTTATGATTTAGTGAATAAGAGTATTATCATTTAACCCATTAAATTTGTTGAGATGAGTTTCTATAATTTAGAGAGATTTAGGGTGGTGTGAGTGAATAAGAAAGAAAATGCAGTGTTTTTTCTATTATTTTAAAAATTCTTGTAGCACTCTATAAATCTTTTAATATTAAGTGGTTGTAAATGAAAGAGAGCAAAAAA
Source organism: Bidens hawaiensis (assembly GCF_021521415.1). Taxonomy (NCBI): domain Eukaryota; kingdom Viridiplantae; phylum Streptophyta; class Magnoliopsida; order Asterales; family Asteraceae; genus Bidens; species Bidens hawaiensis. Next base: position 123,569 of record NW_027492317.1, on the reverse strand, counting down.
AAGGTTAATAAAAATATAAAAAATATTATTTAATTGAAAACAAAGAGAAAATATATTGATTTTTAGTGTAATTTTGTATTTTGAAGATATGGGATTGAATATGAATGCTTTAAGAAATTTTACATGCGCTTAAAATGATAAACCAACTAACATCACTTTAAGTAGATGTGCACAAACCAGTTTAAAACTCAAAACTGGTTTGGGTTGAAACCAGTTCAGTTAGTTCAACAAACGTCAAAACCTGTTTAAGATCGGTTTCGGTTCGGGCTGAAACCGGTTTCTTGACCAGGTTACAATCGGTTTCAGTTAGGGTTTTAATCGGTTTCGGTTCGGGTTTTGACTTTCGGTTCGGTTAACTGGTTTGAAACCTGTTTTGGTGGAGAAAAACACAAACTGGTTCCAAACCGATTTCCACATAATCAGTTTCAAACTGGTTCGGTTTCGATTTGATTTTGAGTCGATTCAGTTAACCGGTTTATTTGCCCACCTCTACTTTTAAGGACCATCATGTATTACTGTTGAGCGTAAAAGGAAAGCATATGTGTAATTTCAGAAAGATGATGAGCATAGATACAATAATCTAATGACAGAGAGCATCCATGTAATAATTTTATGTTTTTCTTTAATTAAAACACTATAATAATAAATGTAACCATTACTTATAGAACCTCCAATGAACATAAAGTGTTGTCAAAGAGTGGCTGCTAGATTGCTAGCTAGGTTATACAATGCGGGCGGCAATTGATTTCAAACACATGCATTGGTTCCTCAATCAGGGTGTGAGGGTGGTCCATTGTCTATAAATATACAAACACGCACAAACCCTAGTTAATTTAACTTAACATAGCTTAATTTAATTAATCATCCGTACGACTTACTTTTTTTCTTCTTTATTATGATGATAAGATGAGATTTAGTATAATACTCTATTTAGTATACACATCAGGGGACAATATATTATAATATCGTTTTAAAAAGTATTGTCGAACATGTGTGAAGAAATACTAAGTGACCCCAGCAGATTACGGATAATCTTAGGGTTAAGTAAATGTTTCCCACGAGGGTTAGGTCCAGCAAAGATGGTTATTCTTCTCGACCTGCAAAACAGACACCGTAAGCTCGTCACTGAGAAGGGGGGGGGGGTTCCTCCTTATGACCACCTTCCAGCGTGAGAATCAGACTAGATTGCTCTGAATATAAGTATATATTGAGAGAAATAGCTAGAGAAAATAAGATAATGATACCGTTCCAATGTGTTGGAGTATTTATAGCCGAAGGTAGGTTTCCAAGCAGGTACGGCCAGCTGTATAATATTCCTTTTCCACCAACTACGGGCTACGTTCGTGCTACGATGGGAGTTGGTGGGTAGGCAGCGACTGATAGTGACATTTTGTACTGGAGCGTGCTCCTCCTCGTACTATTGTCGGTGAGCTGTCACCCTGTGATTGGTTCATGGGCTGCTTTTGTCAGATCTTGTCTATTTGTCCATACCTTGGCAGGTATAGTACAAAAGATCTTCTAGAAGCGTACGGACTGGCTCTTTTGGGCGGGAATATTCCCGCCCTGCTCATTCCTTCTTCAGGTGACATTGCTGAAGTATAAGAGTTAGTGCCTTATGCGTGTAGCCTTACTGTTAGTGCGGGTAGCCTTCCTTCTTGGCTTGTACCCATAGCTGCGGGAACAGGCAGGGTACTGTACCAAGGGAGGCTTTCCTGCGGGAACAGCTGGCTTACTGCGTGTAAGGTCTTTATCTCTCTGAGCATGGTGGGTCCTGCGGAACCAGTTGGTCTTTGCGCAGACGTACCTCTTCAAGGTGTGTCTTGCGGGTCCAACTGGGCTTTGCGGAGACCTACCTCTTCAAGTCCCCCCAGTCCATTGTTCTTCTCATGGATTGTTAGTGAGAGGAACTTTTGGACTTTAATCAGGGGGTTTTAAAGAGGGGTTTTCGTTTTTTAAGGTTCTCCGTGGGGATTCTTCCCGCGGTTTTCCTAATGTCACTTGCAGAAAATTCCCGATTTTTTCTGCCTGATCTTTGGATATGATGCGGGTAGGTGTGTCACCTCTTTGCAAGTCGGGAGCGTTAAGTTTCACTTGTATAGGTTCTCCACGGTGTATTGGTAGTTTTATACATAGTGATCAGTTATGTTAAACAACCAATTCCACCTTGAAGCTTCAAACAATCTAGTTCTCAACGTTCCCGCCATGCAGGGGTGTTATTTCCCTTTCCGCAAGCATGATCCATAAGATCCATCTTGGGTTCAATTCCCTGCAAGTGTTAAGAGTATGTGAAGGGTTTCGCCTTGACACTGTACCCGCACTTGTCTTACGGTTCCTTGTTTTCCAAGGTATTTTCTTGGCTTCAATTCCCTGCAAGTGCTAAGTATGTGAAGGGTTTCGCCTTGACACTGTACCCGCACTTGTTTTATGGTTTCTTGATTTCCAAGGTAAGGAGGGTATATTCCCTCTTATTTTTGAATCTTTTTGAATCTTTCTGAAATTCGAAGAGTTGGTGAAAGGATAAGGACAATCCAAACGGCTGAAGGGACGTTGGCGTCTTCTAACGGTTTCAGAACGTGTAGGAAGTTATGACGACGTGACAGCATGTGGTCAATCAGGACGCTTTTTCAGGCGCGTGGGCGCGAGTTTCATGTCACGCGCCATTCTGACACCTGTTGCCAGCTTGCTTTATCCACGTGTCGCCATTTCATTGCACCTGCACTCTCTCTCTCCTCCGCATTAAATTCATCGCATTCATTGCGATGAGTATATAAGGGGGTAGAGGGTGCATCTCATCTCATACCTTCACTTCACTATTCTTTCCCTTTTAAGCGATTTCCGGCGAATACTCATCTTTTCTGGCAAGCATTCTTCTGAAACCGCTTTCTTTTAACTTTCTTAAAAAATGTCTTCTTCCACTCACGATCCTGAGGTTAACGTCGAGGAGTCTGACGTGTACTTCGAGAACCCGATGTCTACGTCCGATAAGGACGATAACAGTACTGCTAGCGAGTGCCAGTGTACTCTTTCTGTCGATGTGTACCATTACATCGTCAAGAAGTTCATGCTGGAGCCGTATGAGCCAGAGTTTCCGGAGCCCCACCAGACGGTGTACGATGCCCCAAAGGGGAAGATAGGGGTTTACGCCTCGTTCTTCATATATGGGAATCTAAGATTCCCATTAACGAAGTTCGTATACCGTGTTTTGGAGAAACACGGTGTGCATTTGACGGAGGTGCACCCAATGGCGATTGCTAAAGTTCGCCATTTCGAATGGGTGTGCCGTATTTTGGGCATCGAGCCCCGCGTCGACCGTCTGATGACCTTCTACACCTGGAGGTGCATCCAGGGTTGGTATACCCTTGTTACTTGGATCAAGGGGTTGAAGATCTGCGCTACCGAGCGTAGTCTTCGTTCTTGGAAGCGGGAGTTTTTCTTCATCTCCGCTCGCGTCGTCCCCATCGCGATGAATGGCAGGAGACGGAATGGTTCGCCAAGATCTCCCAGATCCAGACTCCGGTCTATCGCTTCGCGGAGTCTGGGATGGTGCTGCTCGGGATGAGCCCCGTGTGGAAGGATGTTGGGTCTGGGACGCCGCAAATACCCATCATCCTTGAATACGGTTTGAACTATTTCCCTTACGGTATGCTCTGTCTTTTGTGTTGGTTTAGGGTTTTTCTTCTAACATTATCTTTTTTATTTCAGAGGGGAACGACTTACAATCGCTCTTGCATCCGCAGGAGACTGGTGGTCCCGCACGGTTGGGTACTCGTGATCTCGATGAGAACGAGTTGCCCATTCTGGAGCAAACGGCGGATAGATTCGTAGAGGTCTACCCGCCGGGCCACGAAATTTTGAGTGCCACTCGGCCAGGTAAAGAGTTTTTTAATCCTCGTCCTCTTCATGCTCAAACTTCTGCTGGAGTTCCTCTGATTTTGTCATCTTCTGATGAGGGATCCGCAGATGGGCCTTTCTTTGTGAGGAAGAAGAAGGCTGTTGGCGTGAAGGGCAAGGCGAAGGTTACTTCCGTCGTCGACCTGGGAAATCAGTCTGATTCCGAGACTGAAAGTGAGGAGGCGGCGGGGAACCTTGGTGGTGGCGAGCCCATTGTCTCGGAGGTTGAGACGGCTGTCACCTCCGAGCAACCAAGCGTTGCGACGGTGACTGGCGTGAAGAGGCCAGTTCTATCGGGTTCGTCTCCGCCTGTCAGGTCTTTCAAGATTAAGAAAACCCGAAAGTATATTTTTTGTGTACCTTTTCAGCATTTCTTTCCGCCATTGTTTTTAATATTTTGTTCTTTATGCAGAAGTGGACGTATCTGCCTTCCAGAGCGGTGCGGGAGGAAGCAGTTCAGGACCCACGACGATAGGTTTGGTCAACCTATCCGAGGCGATGACCCAGGCGGCTGCGTCTGTTTCCGGTGCTGGTTCAGTTGCTCATACTGTTGAAGCAACTGTTCCAGTTATGACGTCATCTCCGCCGGCCGTCAGTGCCATCTTTACCACATCCTTCACTTGGCCGGCGGTGACTTTTTCTGCGAGCTCCTCCGCAGCGGCGACCACGGTTATGAGTTCATCTCAAATGAGTTCATCTCCGATGGTCTCTACCACAGTGGCTTCTACCGTGCCCCCTCCGGTGTCAGCGACTGCCTCGTCCTTGGCCGGTTCTTCAGGTATGTTTGGGGTTGGGACCTCTAGACTTACCTCTGTTGATGAGGGGGTCCAATCTTTGCTTCCTTCCCATCTCCTTGACCTCTTGGATGGATATCCCTTAGGTTCGGGTGATGGGTTTGGCGGCTACCGGCCTGTTATCAACTCTTCAGGTGCGTGGGGTTACTTTGGCCTATTATTCATTCTTATCATTTTTTTCCTAACTGTTTTTTGTTTTTGCAGTTTCGGATTCCAATGAGGTGTATGCTCCACGGTGGAATATCCGCCGGGGAACGACCCTCCGGACGGCTGCGGATTGCGTTGACTGGGCGCGCCATGCCGCCCCTAGCGGTGCGTTGGGGGTGGAAATGGCTAGCTACCAGGAGGGCAGGTTGTCCAACGAGCTCCGAATCCTTCTCGCTAGGATGCAGCCGTGTGTCGAGTTACTTTGTCGTGAAAACGACAAGTTAAAGACTGCGCGTAGCCTGGAAGTGGCTCAGGTGCGATCACTGCGGGAGGAGAATAAGAAGCTTGCTGCCACCGCTGCGGAGAAGGAGAAGGCCTTCAAGGACCTTGAGGTCGAGATCCAGGCCAGGCATGAGGCCCGTTCCAAGGCTACCCAAGCTGTTAACGAACAGCTTAGGTTGGCCAAGGAAACTGCGCGTAATGCGACCGAAAGGGCCACCAAAGCTGAAGCCGTTGCTGAGCCTCTGCGCGCTGAGAACGAAGAGCTTAAAGCCAAACTAGAGAAGCTTCAGCAGGCTCATGATGCTTTGGCTTTAGAAGATGCCAAGAAGCTACAAGAGCTCTTGGATCAGAAGGGTATGCTTGATCGCACTGAGCGCAAGCTTAAGGGCGTTGAAGAGGCTGCTGCCAAGGATGTGTTGCTTGCCAACCTCAACAAGAATGAAGCCGAACGCGCCCGCGATCAAGCTCAAGCTACCCTTCAAGAAGCTCTAACCAATAAGGGATGGCTTCTACGAGAAGCGTTGCCTCAGGTACGCATAGTTCCATAATTTCTTTGCTTTACGCTTCTTTATACTTAGAAAAGTTTTATATATATATATATTTGTAGGTTGTGCATCGGATTTTCGCGAACACATTTTATGACGATGCCATGAGTGCAGCCCTCAACGCTTCTCATGAGGATGGGGAGAAAGCTGGTTTCCTGCTTGGTCTAGGATTTGCAGAGAAAGGCATCCCGCCTTCCAGATTTCCTTTACACGATGTTAACACTGAAGCTGCCTATGACCAAGCTGTGAACCAGTATGATGCCTTCTCGCATCCGGTTGTGGAGAAGATTAGTGAAGTTGCTGCCGCTGATGACGGGCTAGCTGTTCTCAAAGCTTTCCTCGAACCGCCGCAGCCGACTGATGGTGCTGGTTCAAGTGGGTTTGGAGGAAGTGGCCCCGAATCTTGAATCTTGAGATTCCTTCCAACCGTTAGGATAGATTTGTATTTTTTGTAGGCGGGTAGATACCTAGCCATTTTGTAATGTCTGAACAACTTTTATTGTGAATAAAAATGTTTTGTTAACGCCTTGCCTTGTAAACATTTATGATTTGCTCATGCATATTTTAACTTAGCAATTTTCTAAGTGTTTTGAATAAGTTAACCTTTCGACGCGTGTTAGATAATAGGTTAATGTTTTGTTTCCTCTATCATGATTGTGCGGGTAGGACCGTCACTTTCACTTAGTAAGATGACCAAACTTTATCTTTATCTGACCTGCGTGAAGGTTTTCCTCATCTTCCCCTTAGAAATGTTTACTGTTGTGTTTATGCGGGTTGTGCCGCTTTCCACACGCAACGACTTACTTCCTCCCTCACTTATTTATGCGGTGAATACCGGCATATCAGTGTGGTCAGTTCATAAGTATAAAGGTAAGGCTATCAACACAATGTGATAAGGAGAATCATTTCCATTAGAAGTGGCTCTAGGCCTTTTCTTTACAAATTTGGAATTGATCTACATGTAACATCTGCGTAATTGAGCTCCATTCCATGTTCTTGGGATGGGGGTGCCATCGAGCCTTTCGAGCCGGTATGCGCCCTTTCCCAGAACTTTTTTGATAATGTATGGCCCTTCCCAGACCGGGGCCAGCTTTCCTGGGCGCTCTTGGTTCGAAGCCTCGTTGTTGCGCAGTATGTAGTCTCCGACATTGAAGTTGCAGAGTTTTACCCGCGTGTTGTAGTACTTTTGCATTTGTCGCTTGTAGTTCTCTTCACGCGCTGCGGCTAAGTCTCTGCGTTCTTCGGTTAGCATAAGGTCTAACCGTCTTTCCGCATCATTGTCTTCTGGTTGAGTTATGACCCTTGGTGAGGGTAGACCGATTTCGACTGGGACCATGGCTTCAGTGCCATAAGTGAGGCTAAACGGGGTTTCGCCCGTGCTCGCCTTTTTTAGCGTTCTGTTTTCCCAAAGAACATGTGGAACTTCGTCCACCCAGCCGGATCTATGCTCCAAGAGTCTTTTCTTTATGCCGTCGACGATGCTCTTGTTTGCTCTTTCCACCTCACCATTACCCTGCGGGGGTGCCACTGAAGTAAAGGTGTGGGTGATTTGAAGCTCTTTCAGCCACTTTTGTAGCTTCTGGTCAGCAAAGTTGGTGCCGTTATCGCTCACCAAATTCTGTGGAAGTCCAAAACGACAAATAATAAATTCCCAAATAAATTTTTTGATATGTTTTGCGGTTGTTTGGGCTAGGGGTTTTGCTTCTATCCACTTGGTGAAGTAGTCGATGGCTACCACTAGGAACTGAACGTTCCCTGCTGCTGTGGGAAATGGGCCTGTAACATCGATGGCCCACTTCTGGAATGGCCATGAAGAAGTGACTGGAATAAGTTCGTTCTTCGGGCGATGCGTGTTGGGTGCGTAAAGCTGGCAGGACCTACATTTTCTGATGTAGGCCAGCGCATCCGTGTGCATCCCCGGCCAAAAGTATCCTGCGTTGTTTAGCTTAGCTACAACTGCGCGTGGACCTGCGTGTACTCCACAGATGCCTTCGTGTACTTCCCTTAGGAGGTAATCGACATCTTGGTCGTCAACGCATCTGAGGAGTGGGCCAAGAAAGTTACGCCTGTAAAGTATGTCATCAACAAGTTGATAGTTCAGTGATTTACAGCGTATCTTTCTTGCCTGTGTCTTTGACTCTGATAGTATACCCGCTGCAAGGTAATTTATGATTGGTGTCATCCATGTTTCCGTGTCGGTTTGGATGACACAAATTTCCTTGTGCGGGACTGATGGTGCTCCATGAAGTTCAACGCGGATGTCATTTCCCAAGTGGGTGAAGGCTAACGATGCAAGCTTGCTTAACGCATCCGCAGATTTGTTTTCGCTTCGCTTGATGTGCACAACTTTGCAATCGTTAAAATCGCGCATAAGAGTTTTGGCTTGTGCAAGGTAGCGGGCCATTATGTCATTCACGGCCGTGTACGTCCCATTTATCTGGTTGGCTACTAGCATAGAGTCCACGTGGGCTTCCAAGTTTTTTACCCCCATCTTACGCGCAATTCTTAATCCGGCCAAGAATGCTTCGTACTCCGCTTCATTGTTCGTACTTGGGAAATCAAGCCGAATAGCGTAAGTGTATTCTTGGCCTGCCGGGTTAGTTAGTTTCAACCCTGCGCCTGAACCTTCGTTATTGGCTGCTCCATCAGTATAGAGTCGTCAGACATCGTTAGTGTCTTGTGCTGGAGAGGGTTGAGCCTCTTCCTGGCACTCTTTTTCCCGCGATGCGGGGACTTCCGCAATAAAGTCGGCCAAGACCTGACCTTTTATGGCTGGTCTTGGCTTATACTTTATCGCGTATTCCCCCAACTCAATTGCCCATTTGGCTAGGCGTCCCGACAACTCGGGTTTGCCTAGAACGTTTGCAAGTTTGAAGTTGGTGAGAATGGTGATTGGGTGACCTTGAAAGTATCGTCTTAGCCTGCGTGAAGCCTGTACAAGCGCTAAGACTAATTTTTCCAGGGTAGAGTACCGGGTTTCCACGTCCGTTAAGACGCGGCTTACGTAGTAGATGGGCATCTGGATGCCTTTCGTTCTACTAGTAAGACTGCCCCGGTTGCTCTGTCTGTGGCGGAGAGGTAAAGAATTAATTCCTCCCCCACTTCTGGTGCTGTGAGCGTTGGGAGTTCGATCAAGCGTGATCGAATCTCTTGAAAAGCTGCTTCCGCTTCTGGTGTCCAGCGGAAGTGCGTTTTCTTCAAACAATTTCTCAATGTTGACACGAATGGGAATGACCTATCTGCATGGTTTGCCAAAAAGCGGTTAAGTGCGGTTAGTCGTCCATTCAGTGTCTGAGCCTGTTTGATGGTAGTAGGTGATTCCATTTTCATAATGGCTTCGACCTTTTCAGGGTTCGCTCTGAAGCCATCTTTGGTAACGATGACTCCTAAGAACTTCCTTTCTTCCATCCCAAAAGAACACTTGCTCGGGTTGAGCTTCATGTTTATCTTTCTGAGCGTGTTGAAAGTTTCTTCGATGTCTTTCAACATCGCTTCTGGCTCGAGGCTTTTGATGACCAAGTCATCCATGTAAACTTCCAAGTTCCTTCCAATTTGGGCGTGGAACTCTTTGTCCATTAGGCGTTGGTACGTGGACCCAGCATTCTTAAAGTCCGAATGGCATCATTTGGTAACAAAATGTGCCATGGGCGTCCGAAATGCGGTTTTGTCCTGATCGTCAACGGCCATGTGGATTTGATGGTATCCCTTATACGCATCAAGGAAGCATTTAAGGCGAAACGGTGCTAACGAATCTACCTTAAGGTCAATTTCGGGTAACGGGTAACAATCCTTGGGGCATGCTTTGTTTAGGTCTTTAAAATCTATACACATTTGCCATTGTTTGTTGGATTTCGGTACCATGACGGGATTTGCAACCCATGTTTGATATTTACTAACGCGTACGATTCCTGCGTCAAGGAGTTCCCTGACTTGGGTTCTACACGCGTTAGCCTGTTCCGCACCCATTAGGCGACGCTTTTGTATGACCGGCGTAAAAGCTGGGTCACACTTGAGCTTATGCTCCGCCTTACTTCGGGGTATACCAGTCATGTCAGCTGGTGTCCACGCGAAGATGTCAGCATTTTGTTGCAATAAGCGTTTGAGTAAGGTGCGTGTAGGTTTAGTGATCGTTGGGCCAATGGTAACGGCCTGGTCAGGGTACTTGCCATTGAAGGCCCATTCTTCCGGCTCGGTAATGGTTGGTTTGGCCATCTTTGGTTTGGGTTTAGATGAGACAGATGCGATGCATACCTGGGGAATACCCGTGATCATCGCGACACCCTCAGCTGTTGGCCATCCCATCATGCCATGGACCGAAGAGACCACGGCATTAAATCTTGCCATCCCATCTCTCCCGAAGAAAATGTCGTATGTGTGGTGTGGCTTCCTCATTACGACGAAGTCCACGTCTTCTGTGCGGGAGTACTTCCCGTCCGTGAGAGTGACGGGGAAAGATAGGATACCCAAGGGGGTGTTTGTGCTGCCATCGAACCCTTCCATCGAGGCGTAAACCGTTTCTAGGCGTTCTTTGTCTTCGTCATCTAGCTTGTCGAAGAACTGCCTGTACATGACCGTTGACGAAGCGCCGTTATAAGCAAGAGTGTGGGAGGTGATGTAGTGCCCCAGCTGGCTTTTGATGACTATGGGGCCTTCTTTGTTGGGCCCTCCTGGCACACGCGGGAAGCGCACTTCAGCTTCCTTCCACGCACTTGGCTCTGTTGTTAGTTGTTTTCTTCCTCTGACATTGCCATGAACCATGTGAATGCTGATGTCGACGGGCTTTCGTCCATTGCCCTTGTACCGATTGTCATTCCTCCCGCCGTTCTTGATTGACGCCACGAGGTGCATGAGTTTTCCATCTTTGACGAATGTTTCGACGATATCCTTCAAAGATGTGCATTCCTCCGTGGTGTGGCCTTTGGTCCCGTGGAAGTCACAGGATTTTCTCTGATCAGCGTTATGACGCTGTCGGATTATTGGAGCCTTTGGCCATGGGAGTTTCTCGGTGGCAAATATCTCGGTGACGCTTTTGGTGAGTAGCGTCCATCTGGGATTCCGGTTTGACGAGTGCGTGTTGTCCCTTCCGCCTAAGAGAGGGCGAGAGCTGGATGAGGTGTCAAAGTTTATCCTTGACTGCCAAATACCAAGCTTCCTCTTCTTATTTTGTCGGGCGGTACGGACGTTATTTTCTCTTGTTCTCTGCGTGTAGAGGTTTGTGCTCTGGGGAAGATTTCTGCCCAGTTGCTTCTCCGTCTCGGCGAAGCGTTTAGCTGCCGTCATGATGGCATCCCACGTGGATGGCATGCCATCTTTACCCGTCAACGTGCGGATGAGTTCTGGGTACTCAGCGCCCTGGATGAAAGCGGCGCGAACAAGGTCTTCGCTAATGGTGCCCAGACTTAGCTTCTTTGAGTTGAAGCGAGTGATGAAGTCTAGCAAAGATTCGTCTTCCTCTCGGACGCAGTTGAGGATCGTCCACTGCTCTTCAGTATATTTTCTTTGTTGACTGAAGTGCTGGCTGAACTTGTGCTGGAAGTCTGCCCAATCATAGATGTGGTGGACCGGTAGACGATCAAACCACGCTCTGGCTGCCCCGACAAGCGTCATTTGGAACATGTAACACCACGTGGGTTCCGTCCAATTACTGACGGTTGCCCCCGCTATAAATCTCTTCAGGTGATCGTCCGGGTCAGATATGCCATCGTAAGTGCCTATGTTGGACATCTGTTTGGCACTCTTTGGAGCGATTGCTTCCGCAATGTCCCTTGCGAATTTGGACGTTCCCGCATTTGCAACAGTCGGTCTGAAAGTTTTGGAGAAATTACGTGGGTTTCCCCCCGTGCTCTTTGGCTTGAAAGTTTCTCCAAAACTTTCGAGCGGAAGTCTGCTTCTTTACGCTTCCCTTTCGCCTTATGACGAGGGTTTGCGTCACTGTCAGATTCTTCCCAATCATCATCCGAATACTCGCAATCATTGCTCATGTTGAGCTGTTGTCGAGTGCTTCCGAATTCGTCATTGGCCTGTTGGAGTGAACGTAAACGTTCATTCAACACAGCTTGGAATTCTTTCTGACGTGCTTCCGCCCAAGCTTTAACTTGATCTAGTGTTTGGCGGGGAAGCCTCGTCTGCTGCTTCTCTACCTGGGTATCAATGAATCCCAGGGGAGGATTGTTTACTGCACTTGCCCCGGCTTGGGTAACCGGGGTAGTGTTCGTAAAAATCGTGTATTCACCGGTGTTCCCCCCAGTAGTTGGGGTTGTGGTTACCGGAGTTTCTTGGTCACTCGGTGGCCTTGGCATCGGAGTAACCTTAACCATCTTCCCAGAAGTTTGAAAAAACTGAGAGAATTAGTTCTAGCTGGTCCCACGGATGGCGCCAATGAAGAAACACTAAGCGACCCCAGCAGATTACGGATAATCTTAGGGTTAAGTAGATGTTTCCCACGAGGGTTAGGTCCGGCAAAGATGGTTATTCTTCTCGACCTGCAAAACAGACACCGTAAGCTCGTCACTGAGAAGAGGGGGTTCCTCCTTATGACAACCCTCCGGCGTGAGAATCAGACTAGATTGCTATGAATATAAGTATATATTGAGAGAAATAGCTAGAGAAGATAACATAATGATACTGTTCCAAGGTGTTGGAGTATTTATAGCCGAATGTAGGTTTCCAAGCAGGTACGGCCAGCTGTATAATATTCCTTTTCCACCAACTACGGGCTACGTTCGTGCCACGATGGGAGTTGGTGGGTAGGCAGCGGCTGATAGTGACATTTTGTACTGGAGCGTGCTCCTCCTCGTACTATTGTCGGTGAGCTGTCACCCTGTGATTTGTTCATGGGCTGCTTTTGTCAGATCTTGTCTATTTGTCCATACCTTGGCAGGTATAGTACAAAAGATCTTCTAGAAGCGTACGGACTGGCTCTTTTGGGCGGGAATATTCCCGCCCTGCTCATTCCTTCTTCAGGTGACATTGCTGAAGTATAAGAGTTAGTGCCTTATGCGTGTAGCCTTACTGTTAGTGCGGGTAGCCTTCCTTCTTGGCTTGTACCCATAGCTGCGGGAACAGGCAGGGCACTGTACCAAGGGAGGCTTTCCTGCGGGAACAGCTGGCTTACTGCGTGTAAGGTCTTCATCTCTCTGAGCATGGTGGGTCCTGCGGAACCAGTTGGTCTTTGCGCAGACGTACCTCTTCAAGGTGTGTCTTGCGGGTCCAACTGGGCTTTGCGGGGACCTACCTCTTCAATGTGCAAATAGAAATATTTGGAATTAGTGTTGACGGTGTTGTTTGTTTTGTAGTATGCATGTTAATTTATAAATATATAGTTATCTGGACCTTTGATTTAGATGTTGTCACCAATTATTTGGAACATGTAGAAGTTGTCACCAGTAGAAGTTATTTGGACTTTTGATTTAGATGTAGAAGTTATTTGGAACATATAGTTATTTGGACCATGTAGAAGTTGGGGTCTTATCTTTCACACTAATTGTTTTCATTGGATCTTTGATTTAGATGTTGTGCTCTAATAAAAAAACAAGTATTTATTGACTTAAGTATGAGTAAGTAAGGTCGTCTCCACATGAAATCAACAGAAAGTTGTCACACCCCACTTTAGGGCCTAGGCGTGTGACCACAAGTTGGTACCACTTTTGTAAATACATCAGAGTTGCGGGTTTTATTTCAGCGGAAGTCTTTTAAATAAAATATTATTACTTTGAAAACTTATTAAACTCTTGGATGAAAATACCCTTTTGATATTTCAAACACATTTCTTTATAAAACATAACTTTATATAATATTTTTAAATAAAATATTTGAGCCATCAAATAACATCTAATGACTATAACTCCAATCTTCTATTTCCTCTTGCTTGTCTAACTTTCTTGTTTCCCTGTAACATGGGGGAAAAATACGTCAGCACAAAGCTGGTGAATACGCTGACTCTAAAATCTCTTTTCAATATCTTTGTGAAACCAACAATAATACCTTTGTGACTACTCATTAGGCACCCAAGTAAATTGGGATCAAATTACCCTAAATACCATGTACAATTAATTATATACACAATATCATTTCTCTGAACAGTCCCGTAGACCTTCAGAGGCATGTTGATGATATGCATGGCCTCGGGGAACTCCGAGTCACCATGTATGTTTGGATCCAGACACATGTATACTCTTAATCAGAGTGTCCGTTTCTTATTATTGTACACAAAGTTTTTAAGGATTCGTAAATCCTATGCAAACATTCTGACTCAGTATAAAAAGGTTTGGGGCGTATTCACCTTTTCTGTTTATAATCAGTTTCTGTTACTGATTCCTGTTTTCTGATTCCTTCTTCTTGTTTTGTTACCTCGGACCTATAGTACGAGAATAACATTTTGTATAAATAACTAGATCAACGATCTAGCTTCAGACCTTTAGTCCATTTTGTATAGCTCTAACCTTGATAAAAAGCATTTGTTTATAAAACACTTGGACCTCTAGTCCCTTTCTTTATTTATCAATCATATGCTACGTTTCTTCTTCAAGAAGAAACGTCTATACATTATTCTTTGAATATCATATTTCTTAATAATAAATAAATACTATTATTATACCCTTGGTATATAATTACTTATGTTTCTTAGTCAAGAAGAAACTACATTTTTAACTATAACCTTTGCTTAAGAAAAGTTATATAATTCTTAATTGTAATCAAGGTTTGGTTATAACTCCGACTATGGTCTAAGCCATTTAAAATAATAATATAATAACTTAGGCAGAACCCCTTACCTCGCACGGGTATTCGGAGTTATATATTCCTAAGCTTATACGGACAGCACTTCTACTCTATGCACGTCTATCGAGGCGTTCTTGATCCACCTTTCTTGGCACGTAAATCGAGGCAATGTTCGGTTGTCGGGTCGTGCACGTTCTTCGAGACGGAATGTCGGGTTTCTTGAGTGGCACGCACTTCGAGGAAAACACCGGGTATTGGGCACGGATTACAATGTGATATTTGTCGGGTCGGTGGCACGCAAAACGGTGTTCGGCACGCAAACCGAGGTAGAGGGAGAATGAGATTCTAGAGAGAGAGTGGCTGTGGATGTCTGAAATGAATGTGCCATGGCCACCCTATTTATAACCGTTTTTGAGTCCCATCGCGAACCGCGATGGGCTCCTTTCCGGATTCCGTCGCGTACCGCGACCAACACATATCGCCACGTGGCCTGACAAGTCTGCCACGTGTCGCCACGTGGTCTGACACATTCTGCCACGTGTCCTGGCCTGCTACCACGTGTCGCCGGAGTGCGACACGTGTTGATGACTCATCACGGCCCATCGTGTACCGCGATGGCCCGCGATGGGTCCCTTAATATTATTTTTCATTTTTAGTCCCTCGTCTTTGATAGCTTGACATTTCTAGTCTAATTCTCGTTGTCCAAAAATACTAAGGCGGCTCTTGGCGATGCGAGCGTGCGAAGTGCGCCATTAAAGTGCCACATTGCGCCCTTCGCCATCGCCATCGTCCTCGCCCGAGCCCGAGCGCGTGCGCGTGCACGTCGGGTGCTACGCACCCTCCGCTAGGACCACTTGGTGCATGATATTCATAAAAGAATATTACTATAGAAAATCTCTTTCTTATAAAGAGTTTTCATTTCTTTACCACTTTCCATGTGAGACGGATTCCATTTTCCTTATTTATAGCTTAGTGGAATGCTTCCACTTTCTTACATCTTCCAATGTATGATGGAATTTCTTTCATATAAGTAAACTTTACTTTAGGAAATATTTTTATTTTCCTTATTTTTCTTATATTTCCTTATTTAAATTTTTCTCATGACTTGTCTTGGGATTATTTTTGATCCCTCAACTTTCCTAAGTTGTCAAATTTGAATCAAAATTTTGGGGATGCTACAAAAGTGTTAATCAAACTCATGACTTATCAGTTAATTAACTAATTAAGCGGACAGACGATGTCAAGCAGTTTCGAAGATTTGTTGAATGACACCGTGACTTTTAGTTGGAAACAATTATGAAAGAAATAACCAATCTCTAGGTTTCAAGCTGTGAAGCATATTGGACTATATGATTATAACTAGTTGTAAAACTAGTTTGTTTATACCTATAATCAAAGGACTAAATATTTGACATTACGGATCGTAAATAAGATTTCCATAACTACAATTTCGTAAAACTCCATTTTGCATATGACTCCGGATTTTTAATTTATAGATATGTCAAGTAAAGCTGATGTTTAATTTGAAAAACTTGACTAATATTGTTAGCCTCGTCACAATGAGAAAAGAATTTAAATTGAATTATTTCTACAGTCAATCTTCAAATTGTTTGGTGTTGGTAAGAGTTGAATAAGTAACATTTTCTTGTTATTAAGAATTTTCGTATAATGACGAGACATTCCCAAATTCATGTCTAATAAGGAGCTAAGCCAAAAGTTAGCATTATTTTACATATACCATCTAGATAAAGGAAACATTGTAGAAAATACTCAAACCTAAAAGGGATTATAACGTGAGCTACGAATGGACGTATCTTGACAAGCCGGATTATGTGAAAATAGGCGGTTTGACCTAGATGTCTGATCTAAATTCTCTCTATTTAGGCTTCGATTTCATCATTGAAAACTTTTCTAAGAATTTATGTATTAGACTAAAAGTAAAGATCATACTAACCTAGAGTGGACTTAATTGTGTTAATGCCACCTAATATTTATCGAGAAATAGAGGTGATAATGTTTCTCAGTTAAGAATATTCCGGAATCATTAGAAACCTAATGTATCTTATAATTAGCCATACTTGCATATTCTATATAAGGAGTCTAACTCTAAGTAGGTATATAAGTAATCTAGGTTTATAATATTGGACAAATATGAAGAGATTGCTTTGAAACTTGAGATACATCCTAGAATACGGATTGCATTGTACCATATATCAAGCAGTGATCAAAGGATTATTCCATATTAACAAGTGGGCATAACTATAACTGTCTTCTTAGACGACTTCCATTATATAGTCGCCCATCCCAGTGTAACACCCTAGTCCTGCCAGGGCTAACGTGTTATCATTATAGAATATCATATTTCACGTAAAGATAGAATTGAACTAAACCCAAATTCATAACCTTACAACGATTTAAGGTGAAATATATACTTGAGGTCTTAATTCAAGAAACCACAACTAGTTCTTTATTAATTTGTAAGCCCCCAAACTCAGATACCTCGAAGAGGTTGGATTTACTTACAAAACAACCATGGCAGCGGAAGGTACACAATAGCATTCAAACATTACACATTGTCATAAAATAACTAATTCCACAAATTGGCTTAACATAAATTCGTAAACGGATGCCAGTCTAATCTTGGATCGCTTGCCGATGCGCCCCAATCCTACATCCTTCAGTTGCAGCCAACTTGATGTATATACTAAAAGTCAGCTATGTTGAGTAAACTCTAATTTAACATGCATAACAAAACATAACGTAACTTCATATCGTGTCATATATATATACTACATCATATCAAGTTATGTAATTTTTTTTATCAAATTGGATAATTTCATTTCAAATAAAATGATCCAATTACAATAAAGAGGCAGGTAAGCGGGCAACAAGCTACTGAAAACAAAATTATCATTCTTCAGCGTCGTTGAGTTACCGTGCACGACCCGCTGAACTCTTTTTAGAAACGTAGCAGCATTGGGAGCAAGAGACTCAAATGTATCAAAAGCAAAAGGAATGAAGGCGTGTTGATTCTCCACACACGCATTCTTGTGCTTAGCATTTTTTTCTATTTCTGCCTTTAGCACGACCTGCCTAGCAACAAACCCGGTGTCCCTAAGCCCGACAAGAGGGGACACCCCAGTAAGGTCAACACAAGCGTGCTTCCCCCAGTCCATCCAAACACAAGAATATCCGCTGGTTGGAGAGTAGACCTTCCTTCACGCGAATCCGACAAGAAACTTACATAGCCTCTTTTCTTAACACCACCCTACCTTCACATGAATTTATATTCGTTATGTAATATAAATTATGAGTGGTACTTCTACAGTAAATGAACATGATTGTTTGGATCAATCAAACCAATGCATGATTGGATGACAAGTGACGAATGGGCCACAAATCCGCAACTGTTCTATTATAGGGCCTTTTAATTTGGACAGATTTTCTTTCACATGGACACTGTGAACTTTGATTATTTTAAATAAATATAATTTGCTAATCATAAAGTACTTTAAGTTTGATTTAGTTATAGTTAATGTAATGGTGTTATCGATCCTAGGAAGAACAAAGGAAAGCAATGTATCATGAAGGATGCATGCATGCATGGATGGTTATGGTCCACCTAAATACATAGCTTAAAGAAAAAGTACCAACACCACCCTACCTTCACATGAATTTATATTCGTTATTTAAACCTATGACTCTTTCACAACTTATAATTGAAAATATAATGAGCACGTGAATGGTGTCACGGTTACCATTACATTTGGTTAGTAATTCTAAGTTCTAACCAAAACGAAACCAGTTGATCGAACAAATAGTTTTATGGTCATGTTTGTGTTTATCTGCTCACACGGTCCATGGGACTATCCGTGCTACATGAAATTATTTTTGCACAAGTAACTCTATCTCCCTTGTATGCTATAAACACGGCCGAATCTACATGTTACACACTTACACCAATAATCAAGTGCCATTGAAAATTTTCAAGCGATAACCCTTATCCCATTGATTTTGATTGTGATAGAAACAAGTTTGTGTATCAACTTCTCTGCTACATTGCCATTGCGAAAAGGGTAAAAATGTAAAAGACTTATCAACTCGATCGGTATATCCAAAATCATTTAAATTATGATGGAAGCCAAGAAAATTTCCATATTTGTTTGTCTATCAACTATTAAAACTATTACTAGTTTTACAAGTTCAATGATCCGTTAAAAGATGTTTTACTTCAATAAAGCTTGTGAAATCATATTTGCGTCATCAATTAGTAAAACATTTTATCTAACGAATATGTAAGAAGTCGTTTTTAAAAGATGAAAACTAGCGTAGAGCAGTTATACAATGTAACTTTTTACATTTTTAACTTAATGTCAATAATCCAATCCTACCTTGAAAATTTTGTATATCAAGTTGATAGACATCCAAACATAGCAACACCATAAACCACATTAGAAAGTTCTTAAGTGCTTATATTATCTAACCATGTTAAGGCAAATGTTAAAACATTTCATCATTCGACAACGATATCCTAAACCCGCATATCAATATCAATATTAACATCAACAGAAGGGTTTCCTAAATATAAGTGAATTGATACGCGATAACCTAGTAACCTTTTTTCTCATCCTACATGTGTCTGCCTTCTCACATGATCAATATGCGCAGCCAGCTCAGCAGATTTCATTTTGGTTTCTGCAATTTGCTTCTCCAAATCCTCCATCTGATTCATCATTTCAACCCATTAGTACGCGCCTCAATTTAGGATTTTTTTTATCTAATAACGTGAATCAAAACTGAACCTACCTCAGCTTTCAACTCGGTCTCCCGTTGCAGTAACTGCTCACTCCTTCAAAAAGACATAATCATAAGTTACTCATAAATGTCACAAACAAAATCATGTTATTTATAGCAACTTATACCTCATATATAGTTGAATATTTTCCTCACATATATCATCAAAAGTCCGTGGATCATCTTCGCAAGCCACGTCTTGATCAAGACTCACAGTTTGAAATCCAGGAGGCGGCCCAACCATTGGCCCCGTCTGCGAGCCACTCAAATCGAACCTAGGGTTAGCCGCACGAGCCGGGCTCGGGCTGACTTGATCCGCAGTCTTTTGCTGTTTGCGCACGTAACTCGGATCGGGCGGGTGCCCGGCTAAGTGACAGTATTGTTTCCTGTGTTTTTTACATTATGTTAAAAACCTCAAAAGGTAATTTATTTACTAAAAAAATAATACTTTTTTATAAAAAAACTAACCAGTATTCCATTTGCATTTGTTTTAATTTTGTTTCAAGCCTTGAGAACACGAACGATCTTTCAAAGTCTTGTTTGTCATGTGCAGGTTCTATGAAATTCGCTTCAAGAACTCCAATAACACCGAAACCTTTAGAGCTTCCATCTTTTGTTACTTTCCAGAACGGCTGAAACAATTTGAAACATTTACCAATAATCTTAAAAAAAAAGAAAAAAAAACAATAAATCAAGAGTCTTAATTCTAGATATGCATACACGAATCAGACGGTTTTTATGGTACACGCAGAATCCATTAACGATAATAGCCGGTGCTTCTTTAATAAACCCAAGTTTTGCCTCCACAACAGCCTACAACGTCGAATTCATTACTAAAACAAATTACAGTAAATATAAATATCTATACTATATATATAAAGCATGAGTTAGGGACCTCTTAAATTTTAAGAGGTACCAAACTCATTGCTTTATATACAATATATAATGCATCAAAAATTTAGAAATTAGGGGTATTAAGGTCTTTACTCACTACGTAACTTTCATTCTTTCAAAGTATATTTAAAACTTTAGTCCTTCAACTTCACTACTTTTTTGTAAAGTTTAATAATAGTTACACATATGACCCCTAATTCAAAACTACCTACCCCACGACTTTTTTAACGGTCATAAATTTTTCACACGTTAATATTCTTTCAAAAAAATACATCATAAAAACGAGCATTTTATTATCTTTAATTTGATTATAACATTGCTATAGTGTTTTTAGTTTTAAAAAGTTAGCATGCTACGCGCTTGCCATTTAGAACCGGGTAACAGGTCGAGTCAGGCGAGCTTGGGTCATTTGTAAAAGTACATTAGGGTCGGAATGAGTCGATACAAAAAAATGGTTAATTTGGTTCGGGTTCGAGTAGAAAGGGGCCATGTCAGAACGTTGTCGAATCAGAATGGGTTTGGGGCCAAAACGGGTTGGTTTAAAAAAATGATTTATTCCAAATTACTGTATCTTTCAAGTTTTCCTTTTTATTTTCGTTACAAGTTACGCAGATACTGTTGTTTACATGTACCAGGGCCAATAAAGTCCAGCACCACGTAACGCACATAACCTAATCTTGGTAAACGATCAACCCAGCGCCCTACACCATTAATCACCATGAGTTACACGTGTGGTGTGGGTTAAGCATGTTTTAATGTCGGTAAGTGCATTCCCGTCTGGTTACGCGTGTTCAATCTTCGATTACACGCAACTAGCTTTGCACGAGTTACGCGTCCAAATTCAGGCCACGTGCGCACTGTCATCAGGTGACGTATGTACCAACATGGACTATTTGTTCAATGTAATGTTGCGTGTGCGCCCCGCTGCATTGCGCGGGCACCCAGCTAGTGTAAATAAAAAATGCAGTGTTACTGTTACCTCCTTCATCGAAGAAACATGTGGTTTGTATATAGCTACTTGTGGATTTACTAAATCATCTGCTATATTATACTGCTCTACGGGTTTACCCCTCAAGATGATTTTAAAGTTGTTAAACTTTTTAAGATACAACACAGAAGCATATGCCTGAAAAGAAACCAAATTAAATACATAAGACACATGAATTAAAATGTTCAATGGTTTAAGTGTTTAAAAAATAATCAATCACCCTTAATGAATGAAGAAGGCGGTAGGAAATATGCGCTTGTGTCTCGACTTCTTTCTTTCTCAATTTAGACAAATGAGCACTTTCGTCTCGCAACTTTATATCCTATAACACATAATAAAATATTATTAACGTTTTAAAAAGGTGGCACAAAACAGTCTAAAATTAACCTCATCGTCTTCGTCAAAGTTTAATTCATAGACGCCTTCATCATTGAGCCATAAGTTGTATATGATTATCTTTGTCCCGTGTGGACCAATATCATCAAACTGCAAAGTAAACATATAAGTGTGACATCATTAAATAAATGTGTATAAAAATAAACAAACCTGTTGGATTAAATCATCTCTTGAAGTGAACGGTGACCATTCGAGAATTATCTTTAAGTTATTATACCAGTCCTCCGGAGTGCCATATAATATAGGTTCTGGCCAATTCCTCGAGACATCAAAATCAATCTGCAACAAAGATTACACCATAAGAATGTAAAAAGATTGCAACTTTAGTACCCAGTTTTCAAAAACTACACCTTTGGACCAAGTGTAATTAACAAACCACAGGGACCATCAGTGTAATTAAATTGAAGTAAATAAAAGAATTTACCATTGGGACAATAACATCATCCAGTCCTGATCTGCGTAGAAACGTGTAGGATAACAAACCAACACTTTGGGTCACTCGCCTACACGACAATAAGGGCATAATCGTCATTTCCAAGAACTTAGTTAAAAAACTAAATAGCATTAATACAGTACCCATTCCGGGATGCACGGCTGAAAACAATAACATCAGCTCCTAACCGCATAGTGCTCGTTTTAAACCCGTTACCATCTGAAAGAAAAGTCAAAACTTTTATACAAACAAACAGAAAAAGGAATTAAGCCTCTAGAAGGAAAATCATTTACACTGCCCGATTGTATTTTTTCCCTTCTTTGTTGAGTATCCCAAACTCATGCACTTCCGAATGCCATCCGGATCCATTCCACCTCCATCATCTGTGGCAATATATAAGGTTACTAAATTAATCTTTAGAAACATATATCTACCTGGAAGTGTAAAACTGTAAATACATAAAGATTATTACCAATAAACAGTAAAGCAGGAGAATTATCCCTTTTGTTGTAAATTCTATCAACTTTCACAAAAGTTGACCCGTTATCCATCTGTAACACAAGGTTGACAGCAATAATGTTACACACATTAAATAATAACAATTAATAAATATCTTGTGGTATCTAAGACTAATGGTTACCTCATCAACAGCATTATCCAAAAGCTCAGCAATTGCTGCAAAAAGATACATTAAATAATCAATAACATATAAATATATAATATATATAACTTGGGCTTTGGGTGATTAGAAGGATAAATTAAGATCACACCTCCAAAAGCCCATTTGTGAGAAGTTGCATTGGAATGAAGAAACTTGGGGTGAACACGAGCATGTTCCAATTCACCTGCAACAAACCATAACTCCATCAGGATCTAAACTAGGCGTGCAAACAAGCCAAGTCGCTCGTGAGCTACTCGAGATCGGATTGATAAAAACTCAAATTGATCTAAGCCTTACAGAGCCCGAGCCTCAAACAAAGCTCGTTAAGTCATCGAGCTAGAGCCTTGTACAGGCAGATCGTTTAAGCTCGCCGAGCGTTAACAATCCTAGTGTATTTTTATGTATAAACTCTTTTGGACTTCTATATACTAGTTCTACACTACACGGCCAAGCTTGAATTTTTTTCCTGG
Source organism: Bidens hawaiensis (assembly GCF_021521415.1). NCBI lineage: Eukaryota > Viridiplantae > Streptophyta > Magnoliopsida > Asterales > Asteraceae > Bidens > Bidens hawaiensis. The sequence goes on along the minus strand of NW_027492317.1, from coordinate 100,556 downwards.
ATTAGGTGATTTAAAGAAAAAAAAAGTGGTTTTAGGTAATTTGCTATCTCAAATAGCGGATTACCAGTGCACGTCAGCATACTTTCCACGTGGCTGTCCACGTCATCAAATTTGTTTAACAAGTGTCGTCCATGTGGAATTCGTTATCTCAAATAGCTGATTACACAAATGTCGGTAAAAGGAATCCACTTAAATTCTAGTCAACCACCTAAAACCACTTTTTTTCGTTAAATCACCAAATCGCAAAAAATCCGCGAAGCTTTGGCTCGTTTAAGGCACTGCATACAAGCTCAAGCCAAGCTTAGGCTCACTAAAGATTTTTTTTCAAAATAAACAAAAAAAATTAAAAATGTACATAATTAAATAAATAACAAACGAGCCGAGCTCGAGCTAGAAAAACGACTGAATCTCGAGCTTTAGAAAAAGAGTTCGAAACAAGCCGATCGAGCTCACTTTACAAAACCTAATGTTGGCTTTGGGCCAAAATCTAATTTTGTACACGTTTATTATTTGATAAATAGGCATTTGATTAATATTAGGTCAAAAGTTTGAAACTTTGTTCGTAAACTACAGTCTGACACTCTCTTTATACCCAAAATTGAGTTCACTTTACAAAACCAACATATAAAATACCCAATGTGTTATGTAATTATATGTAATTATGTAAATGTGGGTATGATTATTAATATTAATATGTAGAAATGGACCTTGAGAAGGAGCCCATTTAGTCGGACCGATATCAAAGGCTCCGGCTTTCCAGAAACTTCGATTCTCCAGACTCCGACCATCGTTAGCGTTGGTCTGAACTTGTGGTCTGCTGCTTGGTAATGGTTGTTCATCATCATCATCATCATCGCTGCTGTCAAGGATAACTACGTTCGCATGCTTCCCGTCAACCCTAGACATTGTAGACAGCCAATTCTACCCACAATCAAAGATTAATAAAAGTAAGTTTATGGAGTCAAATTGAGTCAAGGGCCCGGTAAGTACGACCGTATGAAAGAGAAAGAAAGAGGGTAAATTATTATTATTATTATTATTATTATTATTATTATTATTTAATAAAGAGAAAGAGACCAGGTAGCGTTCGGTATAAATGATAAGGGCTTGGGGCTAATGATTAATGAACCGGTGTGGAATTACCTATTTAACAACTAATTTTATTTTCTTTAAATGTATCAAAATCCCTACTTTCTGGTTTTTTTTTCATTTAATTCCGTCTGTACTTTCTCGACACCGTCACAGCTGCCTCTACCGTCACCGATTATTATGTTTTTAGTAACTTTTATGTATCTTGAAGTATTAATGTATTTTTGTCACGTTGTAAGTTCATTTAGTAAATTTTAATTATTTCAAAGTATTGTGGGTTTAAATTGCACGGGTGTTATTAGATAGAAGAAATGTTTTGGTTACAAATGGCTTGTGTTCCCTTTGTGATTTAGGGAAGGAATCAGCTTACCATATTTCTACCGGATGTATGGTTGAACCTATTGTGTGAGATTATGTTAGTCGTTGGTGTAAAGTTCCCCATATATTTGGTTTTTGGGTTAGAGACTTGTTGGATCTACACAAATCTGTCAAGCTCGGCCCGGTCGAGAAGGAGGCATTTCATGGGATTGTGATAATCGCTTGTTGTAGGATTTAGAAGGCGAGAATCGAGAAGGTATTCGAAGGTAACAATGTCAAGATTGAAGAGGTTATATGAGATGTTAATTTGCTTGGCTATTATGTGGTGTTATTTTGAGTTAATTTGGCTTTTCTTTGGGTGTTTAGGCCTTTATCTAGGTTATGAAAGTAGTATGTTTGTTTATATACAGTTCGAAAAAAAATGCTAAGTCCACTCTTTGTTAATTGTATTATTAAGCGAGTTTGTAACGCTTAATATTCACCTCATGCTATGTATTCATCATGCTTATACCTCATTATATTGTATAATATTTGTTTTGAAGGACCAAAGCCTACTCTAAACCGTTTTTAATGCGTTTGTAAGTAGAGGGTGGTTGCGAGAAACGATAATGACGATCAGAGTGTTTTGAAAGATTTTTTTATGATAAAAGCTCAACATAGCCGCGTCAAATCTAGCATATACAATTAAAAAGGGTATATAGATGATCAATTATGAAAAAGTATAAGCTTAAACGATTCAATTATATTAAAGATGAGATAACGAAAGTGATATTCCTTAAATCCTCACCCACATCTTCACCTTCAACTTGCTTCACACGTATAAACCAATACAAATTAGAATGACTTGTGTATGGAAATTTCAATTATACACTTATCTAAAGACATATTTGTCTACACTCTAAACACCTATTATATTATCTCTTTTGAATTAATACCAAGGTTTTATTAGGAATGTTTTTATAAAGAGTTAACTGTAGTTTCCGTTCATGTGATTTATTCAAATATTCAGTTTTAGTTCAATAGTTACAAATTTGTAATTTTTGTTCATGTGGTTTCATTTTACTTGAAATTAAACCCAAATTCAGTTCTCTGTTAAGTCTGGTCGTTAAATCCACAGCATGCCCCTCACGCGAGGGGCATTTTTGTCTTTTTTCTCCCCAAATAAACCTCAATCGTAATTCGCAAGCCCCCCCACGTGAGGGGCTGAGATGTATTTGGGGGGAAGACAAAACTGCCCCTCACGTGAAGAGTACGCTGATGAGTTTAACGACCAAACTTAATTTGGTTAATGAATTCGGGTTTAATTGCAGGTGAAATGAAACCACATTAACGAAAATTGCAAAATTTAAAACTATTGAACTAAAACCGCAGATTTAAACAAACCATATGGACGAAAATCACAGTTTAGTATTTTATAAATAAAGTGTTTTAGACAAATCATTTCTTTAATAATATTCCTATAATGAAGTAGAAAGATATTTTACTTAAATATTAAATTAAAACTTATATTAATAAAAAAAATCATGGGAACTGTCACCAGCTATGATATTAATATTAACAGAAAAAGAGGAAAGGAATACATGAACTAACTTCCTCTTGTCTTGGTAGATCTATCTGCTGCATCAAAGCTACTCTCATTATTTTTATTTCACATTCTTCATGTTTCCTATTGCTAGATCTTCTTCAATTATATCCAAATGTTTTTAGGCCTTTAGCTTTATTTTTATTTCATATTATATCAGATCTATATCCCAATGTTGATTCTGTATATGTTAAATGTAGTTACTATTTGGTATTTACTAACCTTCAATTTCCCATTATAATTATTAATTAACCTCTAAATATAATTTAATAACTGTAGATCTAGTCATGGAATTGAACACAGAACCTAAGTCCATGATGATTGAGCTTGATCATGTTCCAAATAGTATGCAGATTGATCCGGCGAGAGCCCGGTTTCCATGCTGCATCGTGTGGACACCCCTCCCGGTTATTTCATGGCTGCTTCCGTTCATCGGCCATGTCGGGATAGGCCGTGAGGACGGAGTTATTGTGGACTTTGCAGGGCCTAACTTTGTGTCGGTGGATAACTTTGCGTTCGGGCCCGTGGCACGTTATCTCCAAATAACGAAAGAGAAGGTACATTACAAATTTACACTCACCTAGTGCTAATATCATTATTATTATTATTCGCCAGGTTTGGATTAAATACAAATTAAATTAACGTGCTAATTGTGAGAATCAAGTAGTGTAATTATATATACAACATAGTGTAGTTATAGTATAGTGTAGTGAGGTTATTGTACAATAATTGCTTAACGTACTATCGGTACGCGAGACGCTCAACGGCAAAAAACAAAAACGCTCAAAGGCAAAAATACTAAAACGCTCAGCCAAAAACCTAAAACGCTCAAAAATGGTTTTCGTGAAGAAAAGTAAAAAATTGATCGATTAATGATCCAGTACTGTTTATTTCGGTGCCAATGATTAATTGGATGTGTATTGAAGATTTCGAGATCTTGTGAATTGTGATGTGATTTCGTGGATCGATTTCATGAATATAAGTATTCTTGTACCTAATGTACGTTAAGCAGTTATTGTATTCTATCTTTTCTCGTATAGTGTAATTACAGCATAGTTAATTACACTACTTGTATATATAATTACACTATTTGATTCTCACAGCTAGCACGTTAATTTAGTTTGTACGTTAACTTTCCCCATTATTCGCCTGACTTATTGTTAACGAGTGTTGTAATAATAATAATTTATATAAAAAAACAGGGTTCCGAAGAGGAATACAGGTTGGTGGAATCGGGAAGAAATCATTACGGTTGGGACGAGGCTTTGAAAAAGACGACACAAGAATACCAAAAGCAGACTTACAGTGTGTTAACTTGCAACTGTCACTCGTTTCTGGCTAACCATCTTAACCGTTGGAGTCACAGGCGAGCGGGTGGAACGTGGTGAATGTTGCAGCTTTGATTATGTTTAAAGGGAAGTGGGTGAACACGCCATCTATGGTTAGAACTTATTTACCATTTATGGTTGTGCTGTTAATGGGTGTTACCTTTGGTGGTGCGAACTTTCTAAGTTTTTTGGCTTTTGTTGTGTTTATTCTGTTTGGATGGTATCTTTGTGGTACTTATTATTTAAAGAACATTATACAGATCTAGTTAGTAGGTTTGTGACCGTTTGTCACTTGCTGAAGCTGTTGATTACGTGCAGTTATGCATATACAAGTGTGAGAAGTGATACGTGTGTTGATCTAGTTTCTATGTTGTAATAGGCAGTAGTTTTCACAAATGTTCTTTGATTGCTTTATTAAAGTTGACCATGTATGTATAACGAAATTGGTCGATTGTATTTTTTTCCTTGTTCTATATGTACTTCGGACAAATATGGTGGGTACACTTGAAGTTGAAGACTAGAAATGCATGTAATATTCACATATTTTGGATATATAATGTGTATATCTTCTGTGCACATGTATATGTATATTATTGTTAATTGTTTTACCCAGTGGTCTGATACGATCTGTCATCGTATCATAGACTCATAGTTCCCATGTTTCCTTCTTAATGCATTAGTACTGCATCTGCGTTTCCTAATTAGCGCATTCATAAACCCATGCACTGCACTTTAGATGTTTCTTTCTGCATATTTAATACTTTGTATTTGCATTTGTAAATCAAGAAAATTGTTCTAAATTACTTGTCTTGTGTGAATTTACATTTTGTTATTTTACTTATTATGTGGGAGACTGCCGATATCGAATCCTGCTGCTATCATGGTATGAGATTATTAGGCAAGACCCTCTTTCTAATGGTATCTTGCACATTTAATGCTTTGACCGGTATCCATTGTGGATACCATGCCCAAGGGTTGACTTCTTTGTTTCTGCTAGGGCCTAACCGTGACCTTGGCATCCCGGCCTTCTTCCCATTGTCCTCTTCCTCGGGTATGGTTCTTTAGGGACTTGTGTTATTAAGACGAGGCCTGGTTGCTGTATCCAGGCTTAGTCGCGGGTGCAGGCCTTTCTTTGCTTACTTCTGTTGACAAATTTATGTCAAATTTATGGCGCTAATGATACGTGGCCGATTACTCATTACTTGTTAGGTTTACAACCCATTTATGAGCTTATATGGTTACTAATTAACGGTATATTAAACCAAACAGATTGAAAATATCAAATGTTAAGCACCATGCAATGTTTCAGGCTTTCAGCAGTATAAATGCATTGAAGGAGAATTTACAAGACATCAGAAAACACAATTAATTCTTGACATTAAAAAGCTGCACACATTTAACATAAATGTTCAGTATAGGATCCATTCCTAAAACCTGAACCTAGTTCCAAGGTTTCAACCCTCCAACCTTAACATTCATACAAATTAAATCACACCACATGTTCAACTGGTTCTACTTTCCGGTCAAAAACGCCAGACAACCAGTACGCCACTCGGATCCATCACGAGGCCCACAATTTAGAACCCCTGAGATCTTCTCTAATTTACACCTACATTAACTTACCTTCTAAACTTTAATAATAAATAAACTATAAACTAAATCACAACTTTCTTTGTTAATCAGTATTCCCCTTTCATCTTTACTTTCCACTCAACCTCTTGAATTCGGAGCACAAAACGCTTCAACTGTCAACCGCTTCAGTTTATTCGGACACGGGTCTTGACCAAAGTTGCTGTTCGCTATAGTCACCGCGCACGTTTCTTTACCAATGCACCTCTGCATAACACAATTCACAAATCAGTTAAGTTGGTAAAACCAATAATGCACAAAGTACAAGTATTATACCTTTTGAATAACATCATAAGATGTCAGAGAGTGGCAAGCGCCTTGCTGGAATGTTCCACATGTACCCAACGGGGTTCCATAGCTCGCGAACTTAATAGCTGAAATGGTTAGACCAGGCCCGCAGTGTAAATGGACCTTTGGTCTATGAAGCTCTTGTGTTTTACCATAGCTTTCGATATGCCAGTCCTTGATATTCGGGTGGTATTCAAACATATCCGCACACACGGTTGTGGTTGACCATTTGACCAGTGAGATGTGGGTGGGGTCTCCACCGAGCTCTTCAAACAGCACCAACGAGTTATCTGTCGGTTTTAGCCATGATCGAGGCACGTGGTAATATCGTTGTGTCGGTTGTCCACATCTGAGTTGACATTTGGGCGGGCGGTAAGACCCGGTGTAATGGCACCCTTGGCAGTTACCCGTGGCGTACGCGGTCCAGTATCGACCTATGCTTTGACCGTTGATCCATACTTGACCTTTGCCCATACTGGTCATGTCTAGAGCCAATGGCTCGTCTCCTTCGGGTGCATTGAAAGAAGCCTGAACACCATCTCAACGTTAGCGAGAATTAAATAGCAATTTGTGACAGTTTACGATGTTGGGAAATTAAAATACCTTGTGCCATGTTAGTGGCTGTTGTTTTTGAGCAATAAGCGAACCCTGCATCCACTCGACCGACGACATACGGTTCGTGGAGATAACGTCCATAGCCTCACCCTTCAAGCCGACTTGGTAGGTCCACTTAGCCCATGACAAGTCTCGCTTCCCATGGTCCAGACCATACAGTGCCACTGGTCCCGTGACCCCGGTTTCCCATGTTTCATAATGTCCTCCAATATTCTTCAAATAATAAAATAAAGTTAGCCGATAAATAAGTTGATTTGACAGTAGAATTAAGAATTAACATGTGAAACGGAAAAGAAACTAACCGGTAATCCCATGGCGACACTAAGTAGTGATATTTTATTGTTCCCGGGACGAAGATCGACTTTTTCTTTGTAAGTAATTCTCCGGTTTTCTCGTGTTCCAAAAGCCGAACCTAAACATATACACACATATTACAGATAACCCTTTTGAGTCGAGTATTTAAAAGAAAATAACTTAACATACCCGAAAGCTCTCCATTAACAAACACATGAAGTGCATGACCCGTTGACTGGACCAACAGTTTAGGATGGTCACCGCCTCTCAAAAATGACTCAGAAGAATCAACATTGACACTACAAAATAAAACATATTCTTTCAAAACCAGTGAATAATTAAAGATTAATTGGTAAATAAAACACGTGTTGGAACTTATAAAACTTACTTTGTTGTATACCAAAGATAATCACTATTATCTCTAGTGGCATTAACCTGCTCCAGCAGACCCGTCACCGTGAAAGTCGAGCTGTCGTCACCCATAGTCAAATCTTCATTATATGTCTCCCATGTAAGCAATTCAGAATTTGTCGGCAACATTTCCATTTGTGCCGATTGAACCCCGACCTGTTTACGATTTTCACAAATTACAAATGTGCAAAAAGAAAAATCAAATGATTATCAAAAAATAAGAAAGGTTCACACTTTTGCGGTGTTGAAGACGACATTAGTGCAATCGGGAAGAATACTAATTGACCATGGCGGTAAAGTATAATGCATGTTGTTGAACATAACTTTTGCAGCATTATCCGTATCGTAATTAGCTAGAAAAGCTGCACAGTGTCCTGACTCGGATGAAAATACATGCGCCTGAAAATGTAAAATAGTCAGTAATTGTATATTTTGCTTTGACTTTGGTTGAGTTTTTAGAAAATAATGATAACCTGTTGAAAGTTTCCCAAAGAGGTGACTGTAGGATCTGCAGAAACTAAAGCGGGTTCGCATTGTTTGATCGCTTTGTGAAGCTCCTTCAAATGCCCGTATTTTGGTTGTCTGATTAAACCTATAAATTTTTAACAACAATAGGTTTGACCATTAAAGTCAATGTGGCATTAAAAGTCAAAGTAGGTTGACTATAATATTGAACTCACCATATTCATCAAGTGGAGCATCATAGTCATAACTGGTAGTGATGAATGGACCGCCAGCAGAGCGACCGAAATTCGTTCCTCCATGGTACTGATTAATTAAAGAAAATAATTATATTTTGGTAATTAATATATTAATTTTGGGGATGGAAAAAAATACCAACCATGTAGTAGTTGAAAAAAGATCCACCCTTTTGTATGAACCGGGCCACACCAAATGCCAAATCTTGAACGGGCCTCTCGTGGACCGGGCCGCCAAATTCCGTGAACCAGCCACTCCAAGCCTCGGTCCAAATGGTCGGTTTGTATGGTTTGTTTGGGGAGAAAGCATCACAATAGAAACCATTGCATGTGTTTATCTATCAATTAAATAAATTAATTAATTCAAGGTTATGTAATTATGTCACATTATTATAAGCACCTGATAAAGAAATAAATATTCCTAATGGAGTATTGACCAGTATTGACCATTGACCAAACATTATTACTTTCTAACCTCATCAATTAATTAAAAAAAATTAAAACTTTATAACTTGGTAATGAATGATGATTACCAAATGTCTAAAATACCCTTATACAAGAAAACAACACAAAAAAAGTTGATCTTTATGACATGATAAAATGTAAAAATGGAAGCTTTTGCATGTGACAGAAGGAAATGAATTTTACAATAGGGTCAGGGGCATCTTCTTGCTTGCACATGACCCATGGGACACCTGTCCCTAATCCAACGGCCAGATTTGCAGCCCAAGTCATGTAGTTATGTCCAGCACCTCCAAGTGCCTTCCCAATAGACCCATACTCATTTTCTATCTGCATCCAACCACATTACATTTGTTGCCATTAACACAAAACAATGTACAGCTTCAACTGCACAAAGTACAAGTCATTATTGTACCTGAGAGAGGATTATTGGGCCTCCTTCAGACTCAAATAGTTTTTCCTTCTTCATCATATGCACAATTTTCTCAGTAAAACCCTTCATAGCCCTCTGCAAGAATATAAACTTTTATATTTTATATCTTTTATAAGATTAAACTAGAAAACTACAATCTTTTTAAGTCTTTTGTAAAATTAAACTACAAAGTTACAATCTTTTTATATCTATTGTATAATTAAATTACAACCTTTTTATATGTTATATAAAATTAGGCAACAAAATTACAAATTTTATGTCTCTCTTATAAAATTAAGCTAGAAAATTACAACCTTTTTATATCTTTTAAACAATCAACCTACAAATTACAGGTTTTTATATCTATTAAAAAATTAAACTATAAATTTACAATACTTTCATATCTTTCATAATAAAATTAAGCTACAAAAATACAATTTTTTTACACCTTTTATAAAAATAAGCAAGATAAGTAATTGTAACCTTAAATGGTTCGTTATCAGTTCTGAAGCTAATCCCAGGAACATACTTCAACCAAACTGGGAATCCTCTGAAAACATCAACACAAATGAACTTTCTATTAACTTCACATAACATCAACTGTTAAACCCTAAAAACAAAAATAATCCCAGATCTGAAACATATAAATTTCACAATTTATTTGTAAAAATTACCCAAAATTCCATTCAGCACAAACATATGGTCCAATTCTGAGATGAGCATAAAGCCCTGCTTTTTGCACCGTCTTCAAGAATCTCACCAAATCATATCTCCCTTCAAAATTATACTGAATTCCACATGTAAGAAGTTAAAATCAAAGTACAACTAGCTAAACCATGAATCTTTATAAAATTATTACTTAAAAATCCAGATCTGTTAAACCAACACTAAAATTTCTTCCAAATGGCAAAAAACCAACATTAAAAATCTTCCAAATAGCAAAAAGATAGTAAATTTTTAAACTTTAAACAAAATCACAGTAAAATTTGCACTAAAAAAACCCTAAAAACCCAAAATTTTAACCTGCATTGCAAGAAGGTAAAATCAAAGTACAGGTAGCTAAAGCATGAATCTTTATAAAACTATTAGTTAAAAATTCTATTAAACTAACACTAAATTTTTCTTCCAAGTAGCAAAAAAGATAGTAAAATTTTAAACTTTAAACAAAATTACAGTAAAATTTGCACTTAAACCAGCCCAATAAACCCTAAAAATCCAAAATTAAAGCATGAATCTTTATAAAACTATTAGTTAAAAATACAGATCTATTAAAACCAACACTAAATTTTCTTCCATATAGCAAAAAAGATAGTAAAGCTTTAAACTTTATACAAAATTAAAGTAAAACTTGCACTTGAACCACCCCAATAAACCCTAAAAAACCAAAATTAAAACAAAAAATTAACCTACATTGCCAGGAGTAGGCTCATGCACATTCCAAAACACATAAGTCTCAATCACATCAAGCCCTCCATCTTTTGCCTTCATTATCAGATCTTCCCACATCTACAAAAAAAAAAAAAAAAAACTCATAAAAAACCTACATTTCAAGTTAAAATATAAAAAAACTGAGAACCCACCTCAGGGGTACTTCTGGGATAATGTATAGAGCCAGAAATCAAGATTCTTCTTTGGCCATTGATAACAATGGCCTTGCTGTCATAAGTCACACTACACTGAATCTGATGAATACCCAGTTGAATTAAGAGCAAGATTAGCAAAACCCATTTGGAAACCGAGTTGGTTTCCATGATTTTTGGGGTGGAATTGAAATTGAAAATGGGAAGAAATGAAGTGAAGAGAGAAGAAGGATGAGTAAGAAGTGAGAGGCTGAAAAGGGGGTAATATTGTTTAGCCAGATCACCTTTGCACCGACATATATGGTGCGAATGAATGTGTATACTTTTAATTTATTTAATATTAATATTATACATACATGTGTGTATGTGTGTGTTTTTGTAACATTGATTATTATGATATCTTTTGGTTGAATTATTTGGTTTGTGTGTTGCGTCATGGCGTAAGACAATTGTCATCGTCTTACTTTGGTTTTACTTTTTTTATTTTTAAATATGTTTTCTATATTTTTTTATAATTATATAAACACAAGTTCTTTGGGTCGTGCAGAGTAACTTAACGACGCCAAAAAACGATAACTTTGTTTTTAATAGGATCGGTTTTGTCATTCAAAAAGGGTGGCGGCACAGCTTGTTGTCCGCTTACATGTCTCTCTATTATAAGTAGATCATTTTAAAGCCAGTTAATGAAAAAAGAAAAAAAGAAAGAAATAAAAAAAATTATGTGTTATTTAACTCATTAGGACATTAGGGTAATGTCAAGTTACAGTTTTGGTTTCTAATGTGAGTCATACAAGACTATATATCGTTCAGATTGTTATACCTTGAGAAACAATAAAACATATATTTCCGTTTATAGAGACTTGAAATATGAAATGATACGTGTTATATATGAAACCTCGGCCAACACCCGACAAAATAGTTCATTTAATTGTTGTGGTTGAGTGTGTGGTAGGCTGGTAGCTACTAGCTGGAACATCATTGAATATCATAGTTTGAATCAAATTTGAGAAGTATTGTGTAGTTATCTTCATTTAGTTTCTGTATACGTTCATTCAATAAATTGTTGTGGTTGAAGACATAGTATCTACTAGCTAGAACATCATTGAATATTATGGTTTGAGTCAAAAATTTCTACATTAAAAAAGTATTTTATAGCTATTTTCATTCACTTTTTGTATAAGTTCATTCAATAAATTGTTGTGGTTGAGGATGTAGTAACTAATAGAAAGAGCATCATTGAATGTTATGGTTTGAATCAAATTTTGTTTGTATAAAATGTATTTTATAGTTATTTTCATTCAGTTTTAGTATATTGTAACAGCGTTTTTCCTATGTTAAAGAAGTCTTTATTTTACTTTAATTGAAAAAATATCATTCTTTCAACTACAAATTATAAGATAATAATTAGATCCGATTTTTTTTTCAAACAGAAATAAATCAATACCATTTGCCCATAATAAAACTTCAACTCTTACCGAAACGACTTATTTTAACATCTTAATACCATTAAAGCTTTGGCTACATGCTACACTTTGTTAAATAAGAAATTATCTAACTACTAAAACAATATCATGTAGGTGTTTAAAGCATTCTGTTATTAAATGTGAAACTATATTTGTTAAATAGTATTCTGGTATTAAATGTGAAACTATATTTGTTAAATAGTTTATATGTTATTAATATTTTCTATAGTTGATTACCTTAAATGACTAAATAAGTATATAATATCATGCAATTTTATAAATAAATAGTTTACATTTTAAAAGTATAATTGATTTAAATAAAAAATAAATAAACTTAATTAAATTGTGTATGTACATTTATAAATAAAGTTATTCTATAGATACTAATTACATAAAAACTTATATACATATGTTTAAAGGTTTGCAGTAAACATATGATAATTACATTGGATCCATGGTGTCCTCTTTAAACACAACCTTTTTGTAGGCTCTCTTTTCCATTTCTGAGATATCACTGTTAAAATCCCTTCTCCCAGGCACTTGCCTTCTTTAACTTATCATGAAGATGGGTCATGTTTGCTTCTTGGCAATTTTCAAGTTTACACTACATATGGGATTCTCATTGAGCCGAGCCCAAGTCTGATTCAACTTCAAGCTCGACTAGTTAATTTTTTTGTAATAGTTCACAAACAATAGATATCAACAAGATCTTTGAAATAGTTGAGCGCGACTTACTTTCATCGCTCATATCCTTTAGTATAATATTAATGAACCAAGTTCAAAAAACACCAGTGCATAGTGCTGTTTCAACGTGTTTTGGCGACCCCTCCCCCTCCTTTATACATCCTCCCATGTCACTAAATTTATCATAGGCCGTTTGTTCACATTGATTGTATATCATCTATCTCTTCTCTACATCAGTTGTCATCTCCTCCACGCCTACGTCTAGCATGAACGGCTCCAAAAACTGCCTATTTAAGATGATCTAAAGAAGAAAAATAATAATTAATATAGTTTGATAATGGTGAAAAAAGATGGGTTGCTTCTTCCCCTTTATGTAAAAGCCTAGTAATGGGTATGGATGGGTTAAGTGGATGGTGTCATGGTGGTTGGTAAGGGGAAGTCTCATGATATGGACTTATTTACAAAATTATCAAATTAAAATAACTTGTAATTCCATTTCCATTTTTAAAGTCGACAAATGCGTTCGTTATTTATAAAACAGAAATCAAGAAATATTGTAGGAAAAGACCATTTAATCTAATGACTAAATAACCTTTGGGTTTGTAGTAAATATTGATCATGTTAAGACAGTCATGTTTTAAAATACTTTTATAAAAATTCAAATTAATGTAACCCTTAAAGAGAGTTGTAAAAACTAATTTCTACTTACCTTTTAATATTTTAGATTTTGTTTTTGGGTGCAATAGTAAGTAGAGTCGATCTTTCATTGTTTCTCAATCAATGAGATTGGCGGTGACACGAAAACTCCAAAATGACAAAATGACGTACGCAACGTGATCATCCTTACTTACTCCACCTTAGACTGAGGGATGTGGGGGCTTCAAAGGGGGCGCTAGAGCTTCTCTGCTCGCACCCCCAGACGCTAATACCACACCAAATGGGAGCTAGAGGGGGCGCAACCGAGGCGCAAACACCACCCGTGAGCATGGTAGCGGGAGAAAGAGAGAGGATGTGGGGCTTTAATATGGGCGCTAGAGGGGCACTACCCACATCAGGGGCCAGGGGCTCCAACACCCCCCTTATCCAGTTTCTCTCTCTGCCACACGTCATAATATTATTGGTTCTTGGCTCTGCTGGAGCCCCCACTAAAGCCCCCACACCCCTTAGTCTTACTTTTGCTTAATTTCTTATAAAGTCCTTATACATATAGTATCTCACTTGAGGAAAATATGTTACAATCTTAGTGATAGAAAATTTGGGTTTCTCGACTAAGACTCAAATTCAAGTCTCACTTACAGCATTTAAAAGAGGACATGGGTGGTGGCTTAATGAAGAAAGACTGAGATCTTTGTAATCTTTGGTTCAATTCTGAGTCGGGTTTTACCACCAGTGGCCTTCGGGTGGGTGAGTTTTCCCCAGAACTGAAGATAACTTGGAGGCGCTTAAGGGATCCGTACGACTGGGTTGGGCCAGCTGGCGGTGGCCTTTTGCCATTGGGTCACCCCGTACGGAGTACCTAAGCATTCTATGTTTGTTGGCCGTTCAAAAAATGTTACAGCCGGTTTTGAGTTTGGGCTCAAATTGGTGACGGTGAGAACAAGGGCTCGGTCCCATATATGTTTCCTGTTCATTAAATTATTGACCGTAGATTTATCTCTATAAATACGTTGTTTTGTAATTGTAGCTCGTGAATGTAGGTGCCCCAACAGAACTGAACATGTAAAAATTATGCATCGTGATTATTGTTAATTCTTTATTTTCGTACTGCGTGTTATTCAGAGGCGATACACGGTTATAGGAGAGTGGGTTAAACCCACCATCCAACCTTAATTTGTGGTATCAAGTCTAATATGTAGTGTAATAAATTGCTCAATTATCTTGTTTTAGTCTAAAATGTCCACCCTTCAAAACTTCAAGCGCAAGTCTCAAATCAATTATAATCCTAATTAGTTAATTTTGATTTTTAAATACATTGTGTCATCGGGTATCAACTTTTGTCTCTCAAATACTACTCCCACTTCTCATATTCTCGTGTCGCGTCACCCCTCCACCTTAGGCAATATTGCTGAAACAAAATACACAAACCAATAAAAATTATAACTAATTTAGCATGGAAACCAATAATTAAAATGCATAGGATTCAATCAGATTTTTTTTTGAACGGCCACATAATTAAAAAGTAGGGTTACGAAATCCATGAAAATTTACTTTTTAGAAAGCGGTTAAAAGTTGCTTTTATTTCATGCAAGCATGCTTGTACTGCGTGCATTAAAAGCTGTACCCAAAGTTTGTTCTTTGTAAAGTTATGTAATACGATATTTGTTTTGTTTCTTGGAAACCATGTGAAACCATTCACGTTCAACGCTCTTTAGTAGCCTCCCAGCTGTAGCATGTGAGTTTTTATCTCACATGTGAAATCAATATGCATGGCTTTATAAACTAAGAAATCAAAAATGATTTCATACGACCGAAATCGGAATAAATGATTTGATACTGTGTTTTAGGTTTGTGTTCGATTGTTTGTTTGGCTTTATTCTATAGGGTCTAGAAGTTGAAATCGAAACCTAAGTTTTGTAAAACATATTAAAATGAGTATTTGGCTCTTATCCAACCCCTAATATTTAAAACATTCACATTTCATTATTTACCTTTATTCATATAATTTAACTAAAAATTAACAATAACCTTAAATATTTTTTTAACTTTAACCTTAAATTTTTTTGTTCATCTATTAAAAGACTTTCACATCTCATTCCTTGCATTCATCATTATTCAATTGAATAATACACATTTAATTATTTTTTACTGTTATTTCTCTCTTCAACTTACAAGTAAATTATGAAAAAAGAATATATAGTGAGATGATAAATATAAGAAATCGTTATTTAACCCATTACCCATATATAATTTATAGATAAACTGATAAAGAAAGGTATAGCGAATCGGAAAGTTTTTTTTTTTTCTATGTTTTCAATGAGTTTTAAAGATATTGAAAAAATTAAAATTTTGAGTTTTTAACGTAGTCAGAAGAAAACTAACAAAAGAAGTATATAACATCTTAGTGTTTAACTGCTTACATAGTTGCATGACATTTCACGTACATGGATAGATAATGTAAGTGTTGTGTACCTATATAACGTCTCATGTAAATACTTTTAGAAATCATATACTTTTATAAAATTATTTATCTATTAAAAATATAATTCTTTTCAAAAAATTTATCAAACTTAAAAACATATCTTTTCTTATAAACTTTTTCAATATCCTGTAGTTTTTGTAAAAGTATCCGATATTGAAAATTAAATATCTGGAATGCGTACTACAATTTATAATATTTTTTGTATTAACTAATTTTTTTCACTTTGTAGAAGGAATACGTACTAAATTTTATAAAATAACTATTTTTTTTTCATTTTGTAGGGTTTGAACTCACAACCTCATATCATACAGTTTAACCACCCTATCATTCTGCTAAAGTGGGATTGACTTACCACACCTTATAACACTATTTAAATTTTTATTTATGCATATTATTATTAGTTATTAAGTTATTAATGCTTATCACCATTGCAAGTTATTTATTTAGATCATTACTTGAAAAGGGGAAAGTTTCCTACACATTTTTCCGGTAAAATATCGACAAACTCAATTTCTCACAATTCAGCGGAAATTTTCCGACAAAAAAAAGTAGAAAAAAAACAATGATTTTTCCGACAATCATCTGACAAAATACTTTCAAATAAAATTTTCTCGTAAATTTGTCGGTAGTATTCAAATGATTCTGACATTTTACCGACAAATTTGCCATTCATTAATTTCTAAGTTAAATCTAATGGGTTACATAAGAAAAATAACAATACTTTTTCTGTTTTGTCGGAAACTTGTCGAAAACGTTAAAAGACTTCCGACAATTTTCCGACAAAGAATATAAATACTGTTATTTTATCTATTATGATCATTTATAAATCTAATCTATCAACAAAATAACTGAAAAATTAAGATTTTTTTAACCTTTGTCGGAATATTGTCGGGTATATATAAGTTTCCGACAATTTTCCGACAAATATCAAAACAATTTATTTATTTTATTAAACTTTTAACAAATCTAATCGATATTTAAAAAAAGAAAAAGAATATTATTTACTAGTAGCAATAATTTAACACTTTAGTATATAAACATATTAATTATAAGTTATAATATTTTATATAAATTTTTAAAACATAATCTATAATGATGAGTGTCTGCTATAAGTATTTATTAGTGTAGTGTTAGTGTGTGTGCTATTGTATGCATGTGTATGAGTATAGGCATATGTATGATGAGTGTCTGCTATAAGTATTTATTAGTGTATGTATATCCATATGTGTTAGCGTATGTACGTCTAGGAGTGTTTATGTGTGTATGCTTATGTGTTAGTGCATGTATGTGTACGTGTGTATTACTGTGTGTGTGTGTGTGCATGCGTTAGTATATGTATATGAAGGAGTATGTGTAGGAGTGTATGTGTGTGCGCGTATGTATGTGTAAGATTGTCTATGTGTGTATGCGTATGTGTGAGTGTCTGTATGTGCACATCTGCGTGCGTGTTAGTATGTGTATGCAAAATCACAGAGTTATAGCGATAAACATAACAATTAGCAAAATCATTGTATTAGAATGAGTTTATAATATATTGAATAGGCTAATAGCTAACTAAGGATTTATGAACCTCTCATAACATTTTCAATAGCAAATTGATGAATTAACTCTTCGCAGTTTATGCTCTCTAATGTTCCGTTCTCGATAGCTATCAACAGTTGTCGATCGAAAATAAGATTTCAGTAACTATAATTTCGAAAAACTCCTTCTGCAGATTCATTTTGATGTTATCCCGCCTATTCGTTTCTTTTATTTATTTAGTTATTTAATTTATATTGATTAATTAAAAGCACTTGGTCTTTTTCAAATTTTAGTGACCTATATGTCATTGGGTAATCTAAAAAAGTGGTTATAAAAGGTGTTTAAGTATTATAAAAACAATGAGATTATAAACATTCGGGTACTCTACATTTATAACATCAATAATTTTTCAAAAAAATTATGGCCTAAAAAAAAGTGCTATGGCTGGTCGCTCATTTGGCACACCTAAGAGTCGCCCCTGACTATTATACGTATTTGTATGAGTATAGGCGCCCCGACGTGTATAAGTGCGTGAGTTTCATATATATTTTTCGTATAGTTTATATAATTCTATAGCTTATTTGCTAAATATATTTATCATCATCATCATCGTACTCAGTATATCCCACCAATAGCAAAGCTATGGTAGGGTCTGAGGAGGGTAAGATGTAGGCAGCCTTACCTCTACCCCATAGGGATAGAGAGGCTGCTTCCGGTGAGACCCCCGGCTCGATAGTAGTTTTGCATCAAGCCTTGGACATAAGGCACATAGCACTCAATCATCGGGACACCAGCTGATCGGTGCATGTACCCTTATCTTTCAGCTATCAACGCCACTACATGATGCCTGATTAACCGTCCGTCACTTTTAACGTTATTTTCACGAGATTAGTAAAATAACGTCAAAATTAGTGCAATTTCACTTTTGCCCACCCGAGGGTTCACACATATATACATCATATGTGCGCACCGCAAGCAGGGCTAAAATATATTTATCTTTTTCTATATTTTTGTAGGACTTCCGTCAAATATGGACAAGCTCCTTTCATTTTGTAATTGTTAATATATATTTTTATTTATGTTGTCTGAAGAAACACTAAGTGACCCCGGGCAGATTACGGATAATCTGGGGGTTAAGTAATGTTTCCCACGAGGATGAGGTCCAGCAAAGAAAGTTGTTCTTCGGGTGACCTGCAAAACAGACCGTAAGCTCGTCACTGAGAAGGGGGGTTCCTCCTTGTGACCACCCTCCGGCGTGAGAATCAGACTAGATTGCTCTGAATATAAGTGTATATTAAGAGATTGCTAGAGAAGATAATGAGATATCCGATGATGTCCTTACCATTCCAAGGTGTTGGAGTATTTATAGCCGAAGGTAGGTTTTCTAGAAGGTACAGCCGGCTGAATAGTATTCTTGTTCTACCAACAGTGGGCTACGCACAAGCCATGCTGGTTGGTGGATAGGCTGCGGCCGACAGTGACAAGGTCGGCTGTATACTGTTCCTTTACTGCCGGCTATGCACTGTTCCACCAACTGTAGGCTGTGCACGTCCCATAGTAAGGGTTGGTGAGTAGGCAGCGGCTAATAGTGACAAACAGTACTAGAGGGTGCTCCTCCTCGTACTGTTGTCGGTGAGCTGTCACCCTGTGATTGGTTCATGGGCTGTTCTGGTCAGATCGTCTGTTTTGCCCATACCTTAGTAGGTATAGTACAAAAGATCTTCCAGAAGCATACGGACTGGCTCATTTGGGCGGGAGTATTCCTGCCTTGCTCATTCCTTCAGGTGACTACTGAAGTAGCAAGAGTTAGTGCCTTGCGTGTAGCCTTGCTATCAGTGCGGGTAGCCTTCCTTGATGGCTTGTATCCGCAACTGCGGGAACAAGCGGGGTACTTCACCATTGGGAGGCTTTCCCTGCGGGTACAGCTGGCGTACTGCGCGTAAGGTCTTCTCTGAGCATGGTGGGTCCTGCGGAAGCAGTTGGTCGCTGCGCAGACGTCCCTGTTCAAGGTGAGTCTTGCGGGTCCAACTGGGCTCTGCTGGGACCTACCTCTTCATTGTCGGAAAGTATTCGGAAAATATGAAGATTTCCGATATAATAACAATAACATTGTTTTTCTAAAAAAACGTCCAAGGTGGGTTTCGAACTAGCATC
The DNA here is from genome assembly GCF_021521415.1 of Bidens hawaiensis. NCBI lineage: Eukaryota > Viridiplantae > Streptophyta > Magnoliopsida > Asterales > Asteraceae > Bidens > Bidens hawaiensis. The sequence goes on along the minus strand of NW_027492317.1, from coordinate 80,889 downwards.
TACTCCAACAACTTAGACAAAGCTTACCACTTGAACCACAACTCCATTTGTTGTGATTTGTATAATAATATTTATAAAGGTAACTGGTGAAAAACTTAAAACTCTGGACATCCCAACACAAAAACCAGTTGGCGCTAACTTTTCCCCCAAATCAAAACCCTTGGCGCTAAAGTCTCTCCCAAAATTAAAACCCTGGAGTCTTCAAGTCAGTTCACAAAACCCTTGCCGCCTCTTCATACCACCGAACCCCTATCTCGCTACACTGTATTGTGGACATCGTTTGAGGTTTTCTTGTGGCATAATCCTTTTCGAGGTACGTCTCTTGGTTGTGTTCATCAAGTAGCAGAGCTCAGTTGGACCCGCAAGACTCACCTTGAAGAGGGACGTCTGCGCAAAGACCAACTGGATCCGCAGGACCCACCATGCTCAGAGAGATGAAGACCTTACGCGCAGTACGCCAGCTGTTCCTGCAGGAAAAGCCTCCCAATAGTAAAGTACCCCGCCTGTTCCCGCAGCTGCGGATACAAGCCATCAGGGAAGGCTACCCGCACTAATAGTAAGGCTACACGCACAAGGCACTAACTCAATAATTCAGTAATGTCACCTGAAGAAGGAATGAGCAAGGCGGGAATACTCCCGCCCAAATGAGCCAGTCCGTACGCTTCTGGAAGATCTTTTGTACTATACCTGCCAAGGTATGGACAAATTAGACAAGTTCTGACCAAAGCAGCCCATGAACCAATCACAGGGTGACAGCTCACCGACAATAGTACGATGAGGAGCACGCTCTAGTACAAAATGTCACTATCAGCCGCTGCCTACCCACCAACCCTCATCGTGGCACGTACATAGCCTGTAGTTGGTGGAAAAGGAATAGTACACAGCCGGCCATGTCACTATCAGCCGCTGCCTACCCACCAACCAGCATGGCACGTACGTAGCCCACAGTTGGTGGAAAAGGAATATTATACAGCTGGCTGTACCTGCTTGGAAACCTACCTTCGGCTATAAATACTCCAACACCTTGGAACGGTATGGAAATCACATCTTATCACATATCATCTGATATTATCTTATCTAGCTATTTCTCTTAATATACACTTATATTCAGAGCAATCTAGTCTGATTCTCACGCCGGAGGGTGGTCACAAGGAGGTACCTCCCCCTTCTCAGTGACGAGCTCACGGTGTCTGTTTTGCAAGTCATCAAAAGAATAACCATCTTTGCCGGACCTAACCCTCGTGGGAAACATCTACTTAACCCTAAGATTATCCTTAATCTGCCGGGGTCACTTAGTGTTTCTTCAGTTGTGTTCATCAAGTAGCCGAATAACTTGTTAATAACAGATTTCTATGTTTCTTGTGAATAAGCTATTTACGGTTGAATTCTACAGTAGCTTAGTCTGGATATGTTGATTTTTTGCCTTCTTTTTTGAACAATTAAGATTAATTATGCCATAGCAATTTTATTTTATTGACATTTTGCAGAAATTAAACTATAAAAAAATATTTGCTTCATTTGTTTTATTTGGTGCACAGTTACCTTTTAATATATAAACCATAGGAGCGTCCATTAGGTAAAACTAAATAAACAAATCCTAAAAGGTACCAGGCCAGGTTTGTAGTTTACGCAGCGTCGATCATTACCAGTTAGTTTGTTTTTAAGGCGGTATATTTTGAAATCACTTAACGGGTATAAAGCTATCTGTACTTTGACTATTTTACCCCTGAATTGGACTAATAACTATAACCATATAGAACTTATTTTGTTCGTTTAACTCGTATTATAATGGATAATTAATGTTGAAAAAAGTTATAAAAAATGGTTAACGTGGCAGGCACAAAGTTTTAACCAGCACGAGCACTACAGGGCTGAGATATGGCTGTATATATTTAATGTTGGGTTAGTAAATATATGTTGAAAAAAGTCAAATTGGCAACATACAGGCCTATGTATGTCTATATAGATATGGTTAACATGTTTTATTTGTATATATTTAATGTTAGGTTAGTACATATATGTATGTATATATTGTTAGGTTAGTATGTATATGTATTCTTATTTTTAAGTTCTAACAATTAGTGGAATTATAGTTAATAGGTAAAAGTAAATGAGTTTGAAAAGAGAATGGATGTATACAATGAGAACCAATACAAATGGTTCTTTCAATCTGAGATTTCAACAAGTAGTCTCTTATTTCTTGGGTTTTGCATACGAAAATGCAACCAACATAGAAAATGGAAAAATTAGGTGTCCGTGCAGCAAATGCAAAAATCGCTACTACAAAACGAGAGTTGATGTTCAAGTTCATCTATTTGCCAAAGGATTCATGAAAGACTATCAGTTATGGCACGCGCATGGTGAAAGGTATCCCGATGAAGCTATTGACATCGACGAATGTTCAAACCCCGTACTGTCTCAACATGTGGGTGATGATGCCGATGAAGATCTTGGTGAATATACCGGATACGATGAAATGGTTATGGAAGGCATGCACCAAAATCATGATTCTTATTATCAGCAAGGATCACAAGATCCAAATCAAAAAGCAGAAGCCTTCTATAAAATGTTTGAGCAAGCCAACGAGCCTTTATGGGAGGGGGCTAAACAGGCTAGCACACTCTCTATCACCACGAGATTATTGAATTGGAAATCAGATTGTAATGTTTCCGACTCAACATTTGATAAACTACTCCCGATTATCAAAGAAATTCTGCCTGATGGTAACAAGCTATCTACCAACTTTTATGAGACCAAGAAGATGTTGAAGCCACTAGAGTTACCATCACAACAAATTCATGCATGCCAAAACCATTTCATGCTATTTAATGGACAGTATGCTGATCTTGATCGTTGTAAAGTGTGTAAAGAAGAAAGGTATAAGGAAAAGGGGAAGAAGGTTCCTAAGTTTGCGATGACCTACATGCCAATTGGACCAAGGCTTCAAAGACTGTTCTATTCAAAAAAGACGGTTCAACACTTGACTTGGCACGGAAATCGTAATCCATCAGAATAGATGAGTCATCCTAGTGATGGTCGAGTGTGGCATCATTTTAACTCGGTCTTTTCTGATTTTGCAAAAGAGACACGCAATGTTCGTCTTGGGTTGTGTACTGATGGGTTTAGCACAAATAATACAAGTGGGAGCCCATATTCATGTTGGCCGGTGTTTATCACGGTTTACAACCTACCTCCTTGGTTGGCCTTAAAAGAACAATACTTAAAAATTCCTGTGATCATTCCTGGTCTGAAGAGTCCCGGATAAAATATTGATGTTTTTCTACAACCTTTGGTAGACGAGCTGAAACATTTGTTCAATCATGGTATTGAAACTTATGATGCCCATCAACGCACCAATTTCCAAATGAGGGCAGTACTTCTATGGACAGTTAGTGACTTCCCTGCTTATGCAATGTTGTCTGGGTGGAGCACACATGGTAAATTAGCTTGCCCATATTGCTCGAGTGAATCAGGTTCATTCCAGCTTCAGTTTGGAGGGAAACCTTGTTGGTTTGACTGTCATAGACAACATCTTCCTGCTCGGCATTGTTTTTTGAAAGATAAGGTTAACTTTTTAAAATACAAAACAGTTTCGAGTGTAAGATGTATTCCACAGCCAACCGGAGAGGAAATATGGCAGATTGTAAAAGATTTGCCCATTGTTTATAAGGGTGAACCTCATAATAGTGAATTTTATACAAAACCACATAGTTTTGGGATTACACATAATTGGGTAAAGAGAAGCATCTTTTGGGAGCTCCCGTATTGGGATAAGTTGTTTATTCGACACAACCTCGACGTGATGCATATAGAGAAGAATGTATTTGAAAATTTGTTTAACACAATTATGGGCACCAACAAATCCAACGATAATATGAAGGCACGACAAGACATTGAGCTTATTTGTGACCGACGTCTTTTAAATCCGATTCATGATAACAATGGGAATATGAAAGTACATAGGGGAGATTACACTTTGTAAAAAGATAACCTTAAAAAAGTTTGTGCTTGGATGAAAAAGCTTAAATTTCCAGACGGGTATGCTTCAAACATAGGGAGTTATGTCAAAATCAAAGACAACACTTTTCACAGTTTCAAAAGCCATGATTGACATGTGTTTATGCAACGGTTACTTCCACTTGTTATTAGAGGTTTTGTTTCAAAAGAGACATATGAGTCTGTGACAGAGTTGTGCATGTTCTTCCGGGTCTTATGCTCAAAAACGTTGCATGTAGATGACTTGGTTAACATGAAGCGCACTGTCGTTGTAACTATATGCAAGTTAGAGAAAATATTTCCTCCCGGTTTTTTTGATTCAATGGAGCATTTGATCATACAACTTGCCGATGAAGCTCTTCTCGGTGGTCCCGTGCAATATAGATGGATGTATCAATATGAGAGGTAATCATACTTGTTTGTAATCTTATGAATTCTTTATGCTTGGGTTCGTTCAACATTCAAAACATATTATCACTGATTTCTAAATGTAGGAAGCTTGGCTTGATCAAAAGAAGAATTAGAAACAAGACAAGGATTGTGGGTTCAATCACGAGGGAACACCTAGTGAATGAAATCGCTACCTATTGTTCTCTTTACTTTGACAAGACAATTGAGACACACCATAATCGAGAGCCGCGTAATTTTGCACCACACCGTCCCGAATCTTCGAGTCTTGGCTATCAACTAAGCGTATTTGTTGTTCCATCGAGACGATTATATCAAAAGAGTGGAACGCGGAGACGCATGAAAATTGAAGAACAAAACAAGGCACACACATATTTTCTTCTAAATTGTGAAGAAGTTTACCCTTATATCGACGAGTTCGATGAAGAGGCACCGGAGTTATATCCGAATGAGCCGATCCCGCTTCTTTGAGATAACCACTTTGCTGAATGGTTTGAAAAGCGTGTAAGTAAATCTAACTAAATCATAATGATTAATGTTAGTGCATCATTAACCAACACGTTGCATTTGTCTTCTTCGTTGTAGATAAATATTGGCTTAGTTGATGGAAGTACCAAGCATTTAGAGATATTAGCAAGAAAACCATCAATTTTTGTCAAATCATACAATGGGTACTTTGTGAATGGTTATAAGTTCCACACACAAAAGTATGGTAAAGGACTTATGACCTCAAACTGTGGTGTATGCGTGAGAGGAGAGACGTATAACGATGAAGCGTCTGACTATTACGGCTTGGTGGATGAGGTGCTTGAGCTCCAATATGATTGCATGGGCCTCACATTGTTGTACTCTTTAAATGTACATGGTTTGATAACAAAGACGGTGTAGTAGTTCAAAAAAATAAGTTAGTTGATGTCAAACACAAGTCCCGACTTAAAAGTGATGACCCATATATCTTGGCATCACAGGCGGAATAAGTGTTTTACACATCATACCCTGCTGTGACAAGTGATACAAAAGATCTATGGGCGGTTGTCAAGACAAAAGCCTGACACGTTTATGAGGTTTCTACACCTAAAACTGAAGTCTTAAACAGTGAAAACATGGAAGCAAATGTGCCCTTTCTTATTAATGAATGATTTGAATTACCAGAAAAAGTAACTAGGAGTGAACGCTTGGACCGGGTTACAAACACCACTACAACAGAGCATATGATCGGTCAGGAGGAACTAACTAAAGATGATGATGATGATGATGATGATGACGACGACGACGCCGTTGTTAATGATGATGTTGATGTTGATGATGAAATGGCTTATTCTGACCACTTTTTAGATGATTGTTAGGAAGATAAATTGTTTGTTGTTATGAACTTATTACTATTTGACATTTATCATATGGTACTTATACTTTATATTATTCCTAATTTATATGTCTTGTTACTCTTTTATTATTTATCTAATGGTGCTTGTTTATTAATTGCAGGTTGTATGCATTATGGCTGAGAGTGGTGGTGGTAATGGTAGTCGTGGTGGTGGTGCTCGTACTCGTGGTGGAAAGGTAGCTCCAGGGAAACGTGTTGGAAGTGGCACTCACGGTATTCATATTCAGGAGCCTGATTCTTGTAATGGTGCTTGTGATAATTCAGAGCGACGTGAATCCCAAGGGTTCAATTCTAAAGGTAAAGGTAAAAAACCTGTTGAAAGAGAATATAGACAAACTTGTGGGAGATACGTAGTAACACGTGGTGGTAAAGGTGGAGGAGTTGCTGGTAGTCATAGTCGTGTTGCTAGCGGTGATGAAATGGCTGATATGGCTGGGGTAATTCGTAACCAACTAACGCTACAGAATGTTCAAGATGATGAGTATGTGGAAGTGGACGATTCTGATGAGGATGATGGTAGTCAGCATGATGATGTTTGTGAGAATGATGGAAGTGGTAAGGCTGATGACTTTGAGAATGCTAGTTTTGAGGATACTAGTGGTCAGGATGATGGTGATAATAGGGGGATCGCACGCATGGGGAGAAAGTATGTTTTTAATTTTAAAATTTTTTTACATTTTTATTTTGTGTTGATTATCATTATGGTTTATTTCAATATTATAGGTTTGGATTCGGATATGTTCATAGGAGTGCTGGTCAAATACTAGATCAAAAACTTGATGGAGATTGGATCACTTTTAAAAAGATCCCACATAGTGCTTTAAGGGATATGTTTAATACCTTTCGGGTAAATATTAATATATCATTTGTATATGTTATAATTATTTGTTTAATTTGTTAATTTAATCTTTATTTTTTATAGACACGTTGGAGATGGGATCCACGAGATGACCAGCACATTTTTGAGGGATTCGTTAATGTTCTTAAGGATCGTTATCCAGATAAGATGAGTGACCTGCGTGAACAATCAAAAAAGAAAGCCAGGGAGGACAATCATTTTATCGAGGATGGTAAACATAGATTTGATATAATTTGTAATTATCCACCCGATAAAGTGCCTGGTGACAGATGGAAACGCTGGTGTAAAGTAAGGGTGTTAACTACTTTTTATGATTTTTTTATTTTCATGTTCTTTATATTTTATGCATATATGGTTTTTTTTAATATTGCAGATGTGGGACACTGAAAAATGGTTAAACAGATCCAAGGCTGGAAAAAACAATCATAAAAATGATTTATCTCGTCATACAGGGGGGTCTATGGGTATTGATGAACATCGCATCCGCCTGGTAAGTTGATCAGATTTAATAATTCTCGTAACTGGATGTGTAACACTTATCAAAATTTATGTAGGAGAAACGAAAGGGAGGACCGGTGGGCTACGAATTTGTCTTTGTTGATACCCATGCCACCAAAGAGACTAAGAAGATATTGCGCGATGGGGAAAGCAATATTAATGACTTGGAGAAGTTAGAGTTCGTCACAACACGATCAAAAGAATCATTTGTAAGTTATCATTTATATATAGGTAATTATTGTATTAACTTTGATTAAAAAGTGACTTGCTTTGCATTGATGAAAATGTAGATATCGTTCCACAAAGAACTTGAGAAGGAGTATGGGCCAGACAACGATCAGAATCCGGATCGGGATGAGTTTGCTGTGTGGGAGCGTTTGCATCACAAAATTTGTGGTCGGGTGTTTGGGATAGGGTCTTCTGATCCACATTTCGTGGTGACCGGGTCACAATCATCACTTTGCAGGTTTAGTTCACATGGTGATGCTCGACAGTCGTAGGAGGTATCGTTATTATTATCATTATTATTATTCTTAGGTCACTTTAATTTCAGTTTAAACATTTTAGGTTTCTCTATATATTTTTTATGTATGTGTGAATTCTATTTGTTTACATTCAAGGTCAAACGAACATGACCTTAGTTTGTAACTGGCATATTATGGGTTTGACATGTAGCTATTATTGTCATTTGGTACTTGTTTTCTAGTATTAGATAAGACGTTTTTGGTAAGTTATAGTATAAATTGGGGCTACCATAGTGATATGCTGTATAAAATGGACTAGGAGCACCTTGATAATTTGTTGTTTAAACTGGGGCCATCATTGTCATTTGATTTTTTACAACAATACCAAATACACATATGGTCAGATAGACCATTATGTATTCCATCTAATAGTTATACATTCTGTGTCTATTCAAAATTGTTTGATTTTGCTAACATTTAATTAGCCTGGCAGTTGGATAATTTCTTAAAATGACCCGTTAGCATTTTTATTAGCATTACAGTTTGTAAACTAATATGTATTAAGCATTAATTATATATATTTGTTTTTAACAATTTATAGGTCAAAGATGTTAGAGCCAAGTTAGAACAAGAAACAGAGGCTCGACAAAACATGGAAAACCGCTTGGCAGAAATTGCAAAAGAAGCAGAAACAGAACGGGCCGAACGTGAGAGACAACAAAGACAAATGGAAAGAGACTTGGACAAAGAGCGGGCTGAACGTGAAAAAGAGCGGACCGAGCGCGAAAAAGAACGGGCTGAACGCGACAAACTGCAAAAACAGATTGAAGAAATGATGAAAAAATTTGGCGATAAGTAGTTTGTTGACCATTTGGTAGTTTGACATGGTAAACTTATGTTATTTTGTTAGGTACTTTGACATGTTAAAACAAATGACATTGTATTTTGTTATGTCATTGTAAAAGACCTGCTTAATCTAAATTATGTTTTTGTTTTTCTGGAATTTTAGCCTTTTCTATTAGATTTTGTGAAGAAATAATTTAGGTTTTTTGTCCAGGAAAAAAATAATAATAATAAATTAAAATTAATTTTTGTCGGAAATTCATCTGTAAAAATAAAACAGAAAATAATAATAAAATAATTTTTTTGTCGGAAGTTGGTCTGTACATTTAAAATTGTCTTATACTTAATTAATAAGATTTGTCGTAAAATCGTCGGAAATAAAATAAAATTAATTGTTATTAGTACTTAAATTTTTATGATTAATATATAGGAAAAGATATTAATAAAATTATGTTTTGTGACTAGTTTCTCGCTAAATGATTGGAATAATCTAAAAATTTTGTCCTCGGTAATTTGTCGCAAATTAGCGACAAACCACAATTGTCGATAATTTGTGGGAAATTACTCGGAAAAGTTTTTCCTAGGAGGTTTTTTTCCAACAAACGCCTTTCCTCGGTATTTTATCGCTAATCAACGTTTCCGACAATTTACCTATGGATATTTTTGTCGGAAAAGGTCCAGTTTTTTAGTGGTGGATTATGTGTTGATGTGCTTAGTCAATGATCTTAATGAGTACCTGTCTTAACGTTCTTTAAGTTGTTCAATTGCCATCACGATTATTAACCACTAAAGAGACATAATAGAGTGATAGATCAAGAAAAATAGACGTTATTCACCAAACATCAACCACTAGAGACTACCATCAACATAACTAACTTTAATCGAACATAATAAACATTTAAGCCCAATAAATACAATCTAATAAAGCATTAAAATAAACATTATATATTCATACAAAGATAGGCTTCACGCCTTCACTACTCGATTAACATCTTACAAATCCACATTATCACGTTTACTCAAAACTAACTTGTAGTCTAGCTGAAATCAAACAGTAGAAGAAGAAACATGACTAAACGAATTCTCATGATACAATTGACTTAAAAAAAATACCGTCACAAATTACCTACTTGCTTAGAGTTTTCTGTTTTGTGTTTTTTGGAATTGAATTAGAATGTGGCATGAATTTGCAATAAAATCTATACAATTGTACGTGTATACGAGCAAGAGAGTCTGCTCTTATCTTCTTTTTCATGTCTTTTGTACAATGTAACCAAATCATAAGAGTATATCCTCTTATCTCTAAGTTCATCCATGGAATTGGAAATGAATCATATATTCAACAAGTCATCATGGTACTGAGTCACCACCATATAATGGTTTTTGGTTAATATAATTAAAAGTGACCTGAAACCAATGTATGGCATCCAGCTTTACAAATACTACGGTTAATTACTTTCAAGATATTCACTTTCAGTATCAAACACTCTTTATAAAAGTCATCCTATTGATCTAACAATAATTTTAAACAAGTCTGAAGTATGTCACAGGTTCTCCTATCTATACATCAAAATCGGTGGTGTTCTAGCCGGTACTGAACTAGCAAACACCCCCATCCCCCGCCCCCCAGGTTGGTTCTTCTCGCTTCCATACCATCCATCATAAGTGAATAATGTTGGAAAATAACAAACAAGCATATCCAATAAAAATCTCATTCGTACATATGGTGTGGGATGGTGAAATAAGTGCAAGCATTACCTTTATCCTAAATGATCGATATCATTTGTTCACAATGAGACCTCTAGATAAAAAGGAACAATATTTTTCTTTCTTTTTTAACATGTAAAAGCGTAAATAATATGACATATATATCAATATAGAATATATATTTAGTACCAAAAGAGAGAAGGAAAAAGAGATCGTAATAAAAGAATCACGAACCACCTGCAGAGTAATTACTAACTAGCACCAAAGAATCACAAAAGGGTAAGACCAAGCATACACACTAAGACCAAACAAAGACAAACATATGCGCCCCCCTAAAAATTCCTATATCGATCATGTACTCGAAGGTAATGGAAAAGATGTGTTCAAATTTGTCTCAAACTAAAACTGAGAAAATATAAATGTAAACATGTCAAGCACATCAAACTATACAAGACAAATACCAAATTTAACTTAGTATGAAATTTATATACGTTCAAGTTTAACTTACGTGACATTTAATTGGGGTTAGTATAAGTTTTCATACGTTAAAAATGGAATGTTCGATCATATTGTCTTATTTATTCATTTGATAAATTGGTAAGGATAAAAGAAGACAAATTAATAAATGATAAATGTGGATTTATTAGTTTAATTAAATCGAGAAACCTTGGAGAAGTGAGTCGAGGTCAAAAGCTGATATGTTTGACCCTTTAGTGTTCTTTCCACCAACTTTACTCACCGCAAATTTCGGCCATTTCCCGCCTTAATTTCCTTTATTTTCCTTACCTTATTATTGTTTTTTTTCCTTATATTTATTTAAGGAAGTTTGTTTCCCCTTAAAATTATTTAAAGTTAGTACTAAAATGACTTTGTTATATTTATTTAACAAGGTGACGTTTTTAATATGGTGCGGTGTTAGGAAACATGTGTTTTTCAATAAATACTCAAGTTCAATCCTCGCATACAACACTTTAGGTTTTGATTGAGATATTTGTGATATTCAGTTCGATCCTGAGGACGTCGCGATTTTACCACTAATGGGCCTACGGACGGGTGAGTTTTCCCCGGAATTGGAGATAACTTGGAGGCGCTTAAGGGTTTCATACGGCTGGGTTGGGCTAGCTGGCGGTGACCTTTTGCCATTGGGTCACCCCGTACGGAGTATCTATGTGTTATATGTTTGTTGCCGTTAAAAAAAACAAGTATTAAAAGGATAAAAAAATTCAGTATATACAACGGTATTTTAATAAACATCTGAGACTAAGTTTAAAATCGTAAGTTTCAAAATATGATTGGATTTTCTATGAAAAAAGAAAATTACATTTCAAAGAAAAATGGAAAACTTAAAACAATCGTTAACATATTAAAGAAAAAAAAATTAATATTTACATCAGGATGTTTACATATTAAAAAAGCTTAGACAAGTGTTGATCATTATGTTATAAAAATACCGTTAATTTATTTTCAAAAACAAACCAACATGCTTTGATCATGGCTTATCATTTTAGTTCCAACAATATAATCATTATCAACAATAACTCGTCATCCCTTGTAACGGAAAACTAACTAACTTCATGGGATCACCCATTGCACCATCATTTTGTCTTCTTACTTTCTCAACAATCAAACATCATTTTAACAAGATTGAGACAATTTAAATAAGACGGTATAAGTTTTATTATGTCGTTATTTTCTTCTATTTTGATCCCTTAAATTACTGTCGATACTTCGGTAGATTTAAAAAGTTTCGTTTTGGTTGGTGTCATTGTCTTTGTTTGGTGTAAATAAAGTTCGACTGGCTCTATTTAGAAGAAAAATCTTATTATAAAACTAAAGATGTTACACTTGAAATAATAACTAAATTAAAGACTTATAATCACATGAGTTACAACTTACTTTGGAACTAATATTATAAGCAGAATGATACACAACATATTCATATTCCCCTTAGGTGAAGAAAGCCTATCTATAAAGTGAAAATGTATTGACCATTAAACTATTTTACAAGCTCTCGTTTGTATGCATAGTTTTTATTTCTTACTTTATTGTTTTGTGTTACTCGTTGACCCTCTCTGTTAAAAAGGTAGTAGATTGATATTGACATAAAATGAGTGTTTTGTACTAAAAGTTTGAAATGACATATTGTATAAATACATATCCATCAATAGTTAAACGAAAATGATGTGTTTCTAGATATAATTATTGGCCCACCCAAGACCTAAAGTTTGGTTGATGTCTACACATGACAAATGGAGCCACGGAGTTACAAGGGCCGAACATTGATTATGACTTGTGAGATTATGCAACTACATGTGCGACAACAACATAAGTAATTAAGCTTAATTTTAGAAACTGTTTAAAAAAAATCAATTTTAGTGGAAATTCAGGTATTATTACAGTATTGCTCCACTTTGATCATTCATAGGAGGAGTGTCTTGCCGCATTTTGTGTTGTTTCAGGATTTTGATCACAGGACGACCCTCTAGATGATAAGGGGTTTTGATACCTTTTCTCCTATGTTACCTCCTTTGCTATGTCCAAAAAATATCTAATATATTTAATGCTTGTTATGATTTATGTCTTGACTTCCATATGCATTGTTTTCAGTACCGGTGATGGCCAACGCCTATGATAAGGTAAATCGTGAAATCGGTCATGTACTGTGTACACAAAAAGACTTAAGAGCAATTAAATGAAAAGGTTAAACATATAACGAATTTTGATACACGCAAATTATAAGATTTTTCTGTTTTGAACTCAATTTTTTTGTTTTTATCTCCATCGGAAGTTCTTAATATTATCGATCTAAAAGTATACGTTAAATGATATGTATATACATATGTGTTAAGTTGGTCTTAATTTCTAACCGTCTTGTATGTTAGATAACAATGATTTAAACATAAATTTGAACCAAGTATCCCTTGTTAACCTATTCTGATAATGATTAAGATTATTCGTTGAACCAGCCCATCTTCCAATTTAAAATGCTCTATATTTAATATATTTGGTGAATCATCGGTTGCTTCCACCAACTAGCTACTCGACCCCAAAACCTCATAACTTGTTGCGCTTATGTTTACTTCTTACTTTAGGGGCTTCAGAAGTATAAACGCAAGCCTTGCACAAAGCAATATCTTAATCGTTATTCCAAATATTACGAGCCACCATGTATTGATTTTTCCTTTTCATTTTGGGTTGTTCATCTTTATCATCATCATCACCATCATCTT